>NC_045675.1:5884344-6192475 GCF_003331165.1 Xiphophorus hellerii | reverse complement strand
TTTGTAAATAAGTGTCTGTGTCTGTTAGACACAAAATATGTGCTAAAGAAATATATATTTAGATCGGTTTTCTCTATGCCTGGTGCAAATTATAGTAATTAATTAAATTTTTCTCAGACAAAAAACACACAAATGATATGTTCTATTCCATATATCAATTCTAATAATTCAAAGTAATCAGAAATGTGAAATCTATGAATCTCATGCATGCAACAATTGAAAAAGAAAAAAATAAGCATGAAGTTCTGATAGCATTTCAACACCAGGGAATGTAGTACCAAAGTTGGCACAGGTCCTACTTTCCAGACAATGAGGGAGCTGTTAGATCCTAAAGCATTTTCTTCAGCCACTTTTCAGAGTTCTACTGCAATCTCAAAAGTTTGTAAAGATTGGCTTTGATGTCCGTACCACCTGTGGTTCAGGCTTCTCAACACAAAGAGTTACAGAGAAAGATAATAAACCCCATTATCTTCCTGAGACATTAACTCAGTAAAATGTATTGAAGAACATTGTACCTGTTATTGTTAAGCTCCAAGAGTGGCCAAAACTCTCAGAGAACAGCTCTTATCTTGATAAAAAGCTTTTTATTTACAAATCTGACCACGCTCAACAACATGTGATTCCTTCTGCATCTGTGTGCACTGCATTTTTTTGCCCTAGTAAATGCACTTGTATTGTATACTGAGTGCTGGAAGATGTCTAGATTCCCCCCATGCATAAAAAAGGCATGTTTGGACTGCCAGATTAGCATCTTAACATGGTTAACAGAGTTGAGCGGTGGTATCACACACTCGCCTCCAGTGTGTTAAGAAAATATAAAAAAACATCCATCGCCTAATGTAGGGCACCTCGACTTGAATATTTCATGCTGTATGCCTGAGCATCAAATCCAATCCCATCTAAGTTAACATGATTACAAGCACTACATTATTAACACAATTGTGTGGAAATGATGTGCAGAGAGAGCATTAGTGATATCCAGATCAGTTTTTCATCAAATGTAATCTTCATGGTTGTATAATTTTGGAAAATGTCAGGGTCATTCCTGTCTCTAATCTTAAAAAGGAGACGTCTGCTCTTCTTATCACCAATACACAGAGGAACACTCAGTTTCCTTTTCAAAGAGATGATGAGGCATTTCATGCATTTTCAGTCAACTCTGAAATACTTCAATCACTGTGTCAGCTCTCACATGTCTTAATCTTCCTTTATTATTATGGATAATTGTTGGATTGGGAAGACGACGCAGAGAAGCAGAACTCTAATCTCCTAGTAATCCAATTTTTAATAGTTCTGCAGGGTACTAAAGGTCTAAATTTATTACTGCAAATAGACATATTTTTCTAAGACTAGAAAGAGGAATGAAATATTACTATTCTCAAATTTTAAATCTTAAGGTAGTTGCTCTGGGAGACATACAATCGTGCAAACAAAACAAAAAAGGGATGCAGTTTCTTCCCAATAGGCCAAGAATATTTTAAGCAAATGGAACAGACAAAGAGCCCTCAGTCAGGACCTGCTTTATTGTATCATCGGCTTGCAGCACAGTACTGCGACAGGAGAAAGACATCCCCTCAGCTGCTGCAGAACGAGAGTGGAAGTCGAAAATTATGTGCCAGAGAGCAAAGGCATCCTGCCAGAGCCCAATGCATTAACCATGCTGTTTAGACTCCATAAAATAGTCCACTTGTTTCCTTGAGGGAAACGCAGAGTTCATCCGGGTAAAATTGAGGGGTTCTACCCGTTTGGGTTTCTGACAAAGACCAGAGGTTTTCTTTGGAGAGTCAAATGAAACACTCTGACACACCTTCAGTAAGGGCCAGATTTAACTCTGAAGAGTCAGGAGGAAACAGCTGCTGCAAAACATGTTCACCAATGAAAAGCCACATGAGAATAAAAGGTTTGACGTTTGGTGCACTGGACCCTGACATCGCGGGAAAAAAAGTATCCATGACAAACCATGTTAAAACAGAGTGTGAGATCTGCTGGGAGTAGAAACTTCTTGACCTTGACTTATACCAAAGAAGAAAAGTAAGCATAGCTGTCCTTCATTCATTATGACTATCCATTACATATATATATACATATCTTTGGTCAAGACCCATATGCTATAGATTATTAAATATCTGGTATTAAAAGTGAGTTTTGTGTTTTGTATGATCTTTTGTTGGAAACTGTTACTGAAGCTGAACAAACATGTTTTGGTCCTCTAACAGACAATTTCAAAGGGTTTTACTTTCTTATTGTTTCTGATCTCCCTGCTCACATGAACACAACCTTCAAATATAAAAACTTCTTTTAACATATAAAAACATTTAAAAAAAACAATGTGCCACAGTGTCTTTATTTGATAATAACAAAGGCAACCTAAATATAAAAATATGAAGTTTTGTAAACTTTTTTTCTCTTAAGGCTTCATTATAGAATTTATTCAGTTTAATGTCAGGACTTTGACTGGGCCAATGCACATTGATTTTTTTTTTCAGCTGTAATGCTGCCAATTCAAATTTGGGCTTCTCATTTAATTTCAAGAATACATAATGTAGAGAGGGTGAGGCTGATGATTGATTTATTGACGACAAGGAGTAAAGGTCCTGAAAAACTTGCCAGCATCAGCATCTCTCCAACGACCTGCTTAGTAGTTGTTATGATGTTTTTGTGATGATATTCTGGTCTTGGTTTTCTCCAAATATGTATTTTACAGTATTGCCAAACATCTATAGTATAAAAACCTTCTAGATTACCTAGATGTAGCCTTTCAAAACTACAGTATGTCCTGCTGCCATAAGCGTCTTAAGACAAAAAAGATCTTTTTCTTCAGCCCTTCTAATCTAGCTGTAGTTTCTGTCTTTTTCTAAGTCCCTCTTGAAAAATGTAACCTGCTGAGGCCGGCAGAGCCTGAGCTGTATTCTACCTTCATGTCACATTTGCTCTCTACCACTTTGCTGTTTTCGCAGCAATTTTACTTCTATTCATGTCAAACACTGGGCGAATAATTAAATTTAGTGACTTTTATTACCCAACAAAATGGCCTCTTCATGAATTTAATTGAAAACTTCCATCAAATCACGAAGGACAACGGTCCATTATTGATAACCACACCGTGATTATCATGGTGTAAAAACATTAAAAGTATCTGACGTTATTTCATAATTTATCCCTGAAGTGAACATGTTGTAAAGTTAATGTACATGTTTATATACTTAAAAACATACCAAGAAGTTCTTCATCTGTTAACATAAATGTATTATCTGTATACTTGCTTTTTGTGTCTGTTACAACCAGCTTGTTGAGCTGTAACAAAAGTAACAGGGAGACATAGACTTAGAACATAATTAAGCTCTTTATTTTAAAAAATTAAGTGAAAAGGTATTGAATAATTGTGAAGTGAAAAGCATTATACATGGCTTCCAAATAAAAATAAAATCTGAAAATTCTTTTGTGCATTTATATTTAGCCCTCCTGACTCAATACTTTGTAGAACCAGCCTTAGCGGCGAGTCTTTTGGGATATGTCATTACCAACTTTGCACATTTTGGAAAAATACTTTTTAAAAAATTTTTTCTTTGAAAAGCAGTTAGCTCCAGTCACCTTCCAAAAAAAAAAAAAAAGAAGTATTGTTAATGCTTAATTAGGGCAGTTTACATAACTGTGTTAAAAAAAAGTAAATTGTGGAGACAGTAATTTCAAATTAGAATTGAACATTTGCACTGATCTATTTTACATAATGGTGTCATTAGTTTGATTGTCCAAACTAGAAACACGCCACTGCAGCAAACTGGCAGACAAAATCTGTTGATTACTATAGATCAAACTCACCCTCATTTTTTACATCATTTGAAATGGAGACCATTTTCAGAATGGGGAAGCTGAATTAGAGTCGAGATTGGCTACAGACAGTGTGGAAAAGTAAAAAGTCTAGTCTATGACTGTGACGTTGACTACATTGTTTTTGTTTTCTTGGGTAGAAATATGAAGGTATATTGCTGTCAAAAGTTTGTCCTTTAATCTCCCAGAGCTGCTGGAAACCAGCGGCAGGTGTCAGGCATGTCTATCTGGGAGAAGTACATCCTGAACTGTTTTTTCCAGCGAGAACTTCCTATCAACATTTGTGTTTATCTATTTCGCATCAAAACAACAGCACAAAGAATATCACTATATGCATAATAAACTTTGCGCTACCCGAATGTACAGAATTATGCAGCAAATTTTCAAACATCCATCAGAGTCACACACTACAGAAGGACAAAGATGGTAGTTTTCATTTGATATGTCATTAAATACTGATAGGGAAAAATGTTGGTTTGCAGTGTGAATTTTTGATAAAGTTCTTAAGAAAGCATGTCCTATTTCTCATTTAAGAACTGTTCAGAAGAGAGCTAAAGACCTAGGTGGCAGACGAAAGTTGGGAAAAGAATAAACAGAATAGTGTGCTGCAGTGGGGGAAATCCCACCTTTTCCCTGAGGAAAATTCGAAACAGAGTGTAAATGTGCCGTTTGAATTTAATCAGGGCAGGACTCTGAGCACGGCTGCAGATGCTCTTTGGATTGGCTGAAGGTTTGAGGCAATAACATCAAAGACTCCATCACTTTCAGTGCCAGGAAGAGCCAGGAGGGTCGTCCGTCTCCGGATAAGTGTAATTAAAAGATGTGAGATGGAACAGGGAGGGATCTAGGCTGGGGTGAGAAACTCTTGACTGGGTTTACACCTGTTTACTCTAAAGATAACCATGTGTCAAACAACCTGAGGAGAAAATACTTACCTCAGCCTCCCAGCTGCTCCTGCAAACTTCTTGGTTTAATCAACATGCAGCATAACCCGGAGCAGGCAGAACAAAGCTGACCGCCCCTCTTTAATGTTCCTCATCTGTGATGGTTGATATCTTGGAGGGCATATTTTACTTTCTAATTAAATGTCTGTCATTTTGGATTATGCAGCATTGCATTGTTTACCTCACAATTACTACAAAACTTTATTTCTTCTACACTACATATTTTCATGACCAAACCTCAAATTTCAGTGTATTTTAATGGGACTTTATGTGATAGAACAATAGAGTAGTGCATTATTGTAAAGTGGAATAATTTTTTAAAGTGTCTTTCAAATAAACTTGTGATGTGCTTCCATACAGTGTGATGCTGCCACAGCCATATTTCGTAGTGGCTTGTTCGGGGTGATGGGCTGTTTTATGGCAGAAACTGGTCCAACTGTGTGTTAATGATACTTGTTGGAAGTTGCTCTGCTCATAGTAGTCATTGTTTAAAAAAATTGTTTTGCTGAGAAAGACATGTTTTATGGCTGAAGTGTTTTTTTTTCTTTTTCTTTTCCTTAAAAGAGTGAGAATGTGGTGAATTGTCTGTCAATTGCTTTAAAATGTCTCTTTTGATTTCAGTTGCTCTGTAGAGAGTCAGTTTTCAGCAGAACTCACACTAAAATAACTCTCAACACATTCAGCGAAGGCGACGAGAGAGGTATCTGTCTTTAACACAGTACTCCATCAATGAAATAGACATTTCATCACCAAACCATTCCTGTGTTGTGCAACAAAGTTTCTCTTTGTCTGTATTGGGGAAACAATCTTTTATCTTAATTTATTTTTTTTTCTTGTGAGAATCAACTTGCTCTTTTGATAAATGTCCAGAAAATATATAAGCAAGAAAGTAATTTCTTTTTTTCCCTCTTTTTTTTCTTACTTTCTGTAAAGGTATATTTCTGGAAATACAATGTCAGCCAGGGACATCTAGGAGGAAGCTTTTATGAGGTAATGTATCAGTTTTCAGGGAGGGAAGGGGGTAGGGAATGCTCACTCTTTTGTAAGAGACAAACTTCTTACACCTTTCCATATCTGGATAAATTGCTTTTTAAAAACAGAAGGATCATTAATCCAAGACAGGGGTGGGCAATCCTGGTCCTCGAGGGCCGGTGCCCTGCAACTCTTAGGTGTCTCCCTGGTCCAACACACTTGAATCCAACAGTTGAATCACCTCCCAAGTGCAGTCAAGTTCTCCAGAGTCCTGCTAATGACCTCATTATTTGACTCAGGTGTGTTGAAGTAGAGATGCATCTAAAAGTTGCAGGAGTCCGGCCCTCGAGGCCTGGAGTTGCCCACCCCTGATCCAAGACAATACAGTGGTGTGCAAAAGTGTTTGGACACTTACAGATTTTTTTTGTTTTGTTTTGTCAAACTGGAATGTTTCAGAATACACAACTGCAATACTGGATTAAGATAAATGTTATTTATTAAGGGGAAAGGGGAAAAAAAAGCTTTCCAAGCAAACCTGGCCTGATTTAAAATGTAATTGCCTCCTACACCTAGTAACTCATTCTACCACCATGAGGAATTTTGACTGTCTTTACCTTTGCCATATTGGAGAGTATGAGTATGAACAGCATTAAGGTCATACTTCAGGATCTAAATTGGATTTAGAAGCAGGCTACTCCAGAACCGTGATGTGTCTGGTTTTCATCAGTCATTCAGAGGTGGCCATTGTCGTGCTACATGACCAAACAGTGAAGCTAGATTTGGACATTCTTCTGCAGTTTGTTCTGATAAAGAACAAAATTCACGATTCCATGAGTTATAGCAAGTCATCCAGGTCTGGAGGAAGCAAGTCAACCGCAAAACCTCAAACTTTCACCATGTTTCATGTCCAGTGTCATGATGCTCTGTTTCTCCAATGCTGTGTCACATTTTAGGTCAGTCATGTAATATGAATCATGCCTTCCAAATGTTCCACTTTTGTTTCATCAGTCACCAGAATGGCTCCCCAAAGGTCTTAGCGACCATCAAAATGTTTTTGGTAAAAGTGAGATGTGTCTTTATGGTTTCTTTGGTCAGCAGTGGTTTTGGCCTTTGAACTCTCCCATGGAGGCTATTTTTGTCCAGTCTCTCTTTCCTAATGTTGTATCTTGAATATGCAGTGAGGCCTGCCGAGCCTTCGATGCTGTAAGTTGCTTTGTGGCCATCTGGTTGAATCACCGATGTGCTCTAGGAGTAATTGGAGTAATTTTAGTTGAGTGGTCTCTCCTGGGAAGGTTCACCACTGCTTCATGTTTACTCCAGTCATTGATTAAGGCTCTCCCTTTGGTTCACTGGTATTCCAAACTCTTAGAAATGGCTTTGCAACCCCTAAACATGTCTGCCTATTTCAATTATGTTTGGTCTGTTAGTGATTTCAGCTACACTCTTTCACAGATTCAACTATGCTATAGTAGGATATGAAAAAAAAAAAAAAACTCCCATATCAGTAAGTGTGTATCATCCCAAAAAGAGGCTGTGTGTGTGCTTTGCAAACTGATTTGGGGACATTTCCCCAAAACAGCCTCTCCTTTCACTAATAGCCACCAAGTCTGTCCTGAAGTCACAAACACTGGCTGAGAGAAATCAACACTCTCTGTGACTCTCTGTGATGCGACCCCCATCCCCCAAGGCCGACTCAAAAGGCCTTTGTGCCAGTATTTCTCACCCTCTAGAGACAGAGGTGAGGCGCTGCTGCTTGATGCCAGCATGATCGTTGGAAAGAGAAGAGACCGACATCTTCAGTGGCACAGAAGGGATTGGTGATGTTATTGGCCATGGCAAGAGTCAATGAAAGAAGAAATCCTCAGGGATGGAGCGGTACCACTCTTCCTCTCCGACCCTCCATTCCTTTCAAAAGAAGAGAAATCTTTCCACAAGGATCTGGGAAAATTTGTTAAAATCTTAGAGTTCTTAAAGCTTCAATGGTTTGGTCAGTTGCTGAACATTCGTTCATTATCCTACCTGAAACAAGTAGTTTGCTTTTCATTGTTTGTCCCGGTTGTGTCTGATTTTATACTTGGGGTTTTATTCAGTATACCTCTAAATACAGGGTAGAGATAGATCAATAACAAATTTACACTTTGATTAGGTAATAGCTTTTAATGATTTTTCTGGAAGACAGGTTCTTATCTCAGACAGAAACAAATAACAGTGCTGAAACAGAATAAATTCATGAATGTCTTTTTAATGTGGAATAATTATTTGATCAGTGGGGAAGGAAAGGAATTCACCTCAGAATGATAATTAGATTGTTAAATTGGTTAAATACATGATGTACATATGAGTCAAACAGTATTTTCATTTAAAATTGCACTAATTTGCACAAGATTAAGTATAAACTTGAAATTGCAATCTGTTAAAGTAGTGTCTTGTTACTTTATTATTTTTGATGCTTCAATTTATTTTGTTGTAAATGTGGAATATAATAAAAAAGTATGGTGTAACCATGTAAAAATAAACATTTGGTATGATTATTTAAAACAGATCCAAGAAGATAAAAAATACAGTTCCTGTTGAAAAGGAAAAAAGTCTGTGAAATCTGAGAAATAAGTAATAAAAAAAAAATTTTGTTTCCAATTCCGCTTTATTTATTTCCAACATGTTTCTACCAAAGCTGAGCTTAGATTGATTTAGCCAAATTGGGCCTTTAAGAATAATGTTGACACATTGGACCTGCAGAGCACCACAGCTAACTGATCCCCAAAGGAACGGAGCCAGAATTCTTACTGAATCTTGCCAAAGTAAAACAGATTTGATTGAGCGAGTTAATTTAATTCATTTTGTGTTTAGCTCTGCTTCAGATCAGTCACTGCCAGGTCTGCTACATGTGGCTGCTGCTCATTAGGATCAAAGCAATCACGCTGTTTTCCTCCAAACAGATTTCGGCCAGCATCATTGACTGCTGCCAACACTGTGTGAAGGCACGACATATCTTTGAGTGGAGGAATGGTGGAGGTATGTTGTTGGTGGGATGGGATTTGATTGTACTCTCTAAACTGGTTCTGTGTTCAGAGCTTGCAACAGATGGGGCAACAGCAGTCATGAAACACTCAGACATCGAGGATTTGACAGTAACTCTCAAATGAACTTGTGCAACCAGGAAACAGAAAAGGGATTTCTTGGTTGTGGTTAAGGCGAATATCTTCCCTGCTTTTTGAATGGATTTAGTTAGGAATACAGATAGGTTAGTTAAGAGTTGATCCAACTGAAAATTAAAGAACAAAGTTCTGTCTTGCAACTATTCATTTTTCAGGTTTCACAAGACTTAATATATCCTATATATCATGCATAAAAAAAATCTTATTTTGCCACCAACACCTACCAGTCCGTTCACCAGACTTCGATATCTCTCCCAGCATGTGGTGTGTCCACATGGAAGGGGTTTCCTGTAGTTTCTTCAGACCGAAACCATGTGGTGCTGGCAAGGAAGCCTCCCCCCCATTCTGGCTCATGGAAAATGGCCACATTTTAAGCAGGGAGAATATATTGATTTCTTCTTACTGAATGATGCTGTTTTCCTATGTAGTCACATCCATCATGACTGAAACAACAAGAACCAAGAAGGGGAGCTTGGAGTACAGTTACTCCTCCTCTGCATCTGATCAGGATGTGGCCTGGAGGCCTCCATCTGAGCGATTAACTAAGCATATTCCACTGGGTGACGGCAAGGCAATTTTATTTGTTTAGCACATTTCCAGCAATTCTAAGTGATTTACATGATTAGAAGGAATGTAAAACAAGAAAATAAGCAAAAAGCATTGCATTACACTGCCAAAGTAAGGTAAAATGATGACAGGTTTTTAAAAAACCTACACTTTATGAATTTCCAGTTGTTACTAATCAAAAACTGTTCTTAAAACAGTGAGGTTTTAGCCTTGATTTAAAAGAACTCAGTAGTTCAGAAAATATGGAAGTTTGTTACAAAAATAGAGGAGCATAAAAACTGAATGATTCTCTAAAAAGAGCAATGTACTGACTGTCAAACTTGGCTTAAAAACAAATGTAACTAACACATCTGCATGAATGAAGCATGAACTATATAATATCCTAGCAAAATTGCCTCAAAACATTCCTTTGCAACTGCGACATTAAACATGTGGATACTGTCATAATGATTGCTATTTGATATTTGTGCAACTTTGGTTTAGTTTCATAGCATTAGTGTCAACGTGCTTTTACTTTCAATGTAATTAACACAGTAGTTCATCGAGAGGTTAGCAGGTTCTGCAATATTTAGTCTTGTGTAATGTTTCAACAAAAATAATGTCCAGTAAAATATATCATACAAATTGATTGGAAAAGTAAATATTACTATTGCTTTCTTGTCATTAAAATATTCTTAAAACAATGCAGGTTTTTTCTTTACATTTCAAATCAAAACAAGTTAATTCAGCCAGTAAATATCACTGTGTGGAAAAGTTTTAGCTTACTTTAGCACTAAGTTTTTCACCTGACTGGAGTCAAATCTTAAACTAGATTCCTTGGCAAATAATACAAAAAATGTCAACATACTGTAAAACTGCAGGGATTTTTTAGAACATAACCTCTACATTGCTATTTTATTTCCAAAAACTCTGCTGTGTTGAATAAAACATAATGGAATAGGTGTATTTTGTTTGCTGGTATATCTTTAGTAAAGAATCACAACGGGGTGGCTGTGTTTCAGTGGGTTAGATTCCAGCTTGGCCCTGGGCAAGGCACTTAGCCCCAAGTTGCCTACAGTTCAGAGCATGAAAACATGTAGGGTTTAGTGTGACTGGGTGAATGTCTTTAGTATAAATAAGTATGAATAGAAATGCACTGCATAAACTCAGCCAATTTAACATTTACAGAGTGAGTAAACACAAGAAAGAGAAACTGCATTTAGATCACAATGAAATGAAAAAATAAAAACATTTCCCTTTGGAGTTTTAGATAATATCCTACATTTAATACCATGGGAAAGGTTTTAAGAGACTGATTAAATTTCCCACATTGTTTTTTAATTAAACACGAAATTAAATTATGATTCATGCACCTCTGCAGTTGTGAAATGGGACTATTTACCTAGTAGTTCATAAGGAGGTTTAAATGTTAAATGATACAAAATAAACTAAAAAAGATTCCACTCTGAATGGCAACCAGAGATAAACAAGAGTCTCTGTGCCTTGGGAAGGAGAGAGAAGGACAAAAATAGCTACAGAGAACTGGCAGAGGACTTGGACTGCCAGTCATGACCAGTTTCCTTCAAATCCTCAGTGCAGGGCATTATTACTGAAACTAGATTTCACTGTCACTATGGCTGTACCCCGGCCTGTAGGACCTCTGTTTACTCAGACAGAAAGAGCTTGTATTCCTACTTCACATTGTTAATGCAGGCGACATAAAATATGTACACAATATAATCAGAAAACAATGTAGCTGCTGGAATATCAAAAGGTTTGATTAACACACACACGCACACCCACCCCCACACACGCCCACCCCCACACACACACACGCCCACAAGTTATTTTTCTCCCTCCTGGTGGCTGTTCATTAAAACTGTGTGAGCTAAGAGCAGCAGGCCTGCATTAACTGCAAATCAGAGATCCTGATTTAATTCAGTAAATTAGGGGAACTGCAATAACTTTAGGAAAACTTTAAAAACACCGTGCAATTAAAGCTCATGCAAATGCGAGAACTAGGAAAAAAAAATTTGACAACTGGCAAGGAAGTTAAATATTAGTTCTTTAAGTTTGTGTGAAGGTTTTGCATAAACCAGCCAGAGAGACGTTGAAGAAAGTTCAAAATATAATCTTCATTTATTACCAAAAAAAATTAAAAAATGATAAATTGGGCCCAAACTGAGGTCAACATAACAAAGTACAACTCAGGTGGTAACACAACAAACTCAAGCACAAACTGACCTAACAAACAAGACAATGAGGGGAACTTAAATAGTGGCTGATGAGACCATTAACACACACAAGGGGGTAATTAAACACACAAGAACCTAACAAATACTGGTCAGAATATTACTAAATCTGTAAATGAAATAAATATCAGAATTTAACTAACTTTCAAAAAGAAGAAACATTAAATAAATGGTAAAATTAAACTAAAGACCAAATTTTCCCCTCCCCTGGTGAACAAATGGAACGGCCCGCTGAGGAAGTTTGTATGGCCATGTATGGACATCAATCAGCTGGAGCTGATCTCTATGATTTTCAGCAACAGGTCCAGAGGAAACTGGTAACTTGAAAGTAAGACATTAATTTGTTGCATTTAACAAAATATACAAAGAACTGACACATAAAGTTAACTAAATGGGTGCACAACAAATAGTGAACTAGAGAGTCAGACTAATGAAAACAAATTTAAAGATAAAAATCTAAACTACTCACTAATCAATATGTAAAGTAATATTAAGGGAGAACAGAAAACCATTACCAATTCTGTCTGTGTGTGACAGTTTGAAACTACACTTTTTTATCTGCTACAGTTCCAGTCATAAGTTTGTTCAAGTCATTATTGTGTCTTTTTTAAGGATTTATTTGATATTGGCTGATACAGGCTGTCAAATTCAAACAGGGTCAAAGTCATGGAGAGGCGCTCAAATATATATATAAAACCAACACCACACCTGCTATTTGATTGTCTTTTAGCAAGTTAGCGTGAGACCTTTATGCTGTTACCACGATTTAGCAAAATTGTTGTCATTCCACAATGTTAATGTTTGCCTGCTTTATATGCTAATTCATGTTAATTGCAAGTTTCAGTCATGTAGCTGTTGATTTGAGGTGAAGTTGGAAGGACCTGGGGGTCAGTCTGTCCAACATACCAGAACTACTGGCAACAAAACAGGGCTCAACGGCTGGAGCAGTGATTTTAGGTTTGAAAGCTTCACCCAGACTGTTGGCAACTTTCCTCATATTTTTAACAAACCACTCAATTTTTGTCATAAGTCATAAACTTTTCTTCGAATATTAAGCCTGAATCACACAAAAGGCTTACTGATTTCATTTGGCTTGTTGATTGGACCTGCTAATATTTATTTTATTAGCCCAAAATTCAGGGCCAAATATTTGAATGTAAACCTTTGATTTGAACTGTATGTTTGAAATCTTTATTTAGCTGATCATAAAATATTTGATTCTGTCTATAAGCAATATTATATTAATTTTATAGGAGACATTTCAATAACCTTAAATACAGCGACTAATAATTTTGGAAATTAATTCAGAAGTGTCTGTGGTCTGATAAAACACAGCAAACAATGATGATTAATCTAGAACAGATCAAAGACCGAGACACAGAACAATACTAAAGCAAGGTTTATTAGAATAAACAAAGAAAACATCACAAAGACAAAATAGCTAAAAATCTATCAATTTCCTCATTTTATTTCTTATACAGTGTGTTTATTTCAGACTTCAATAGCAAACAGCCAATAATGTGAGGTGAAGAGGATTGAGAAATCTTTAACCTATCAGAAACTGCCACAATTATCTGGGAGCATGGATGTGTCGAGGAAAGCTTCAGGTTGTTCCTTTTTATAGCTACATCCCATCACACACCCACACGCACACACACGCCAACACACACACACGTTCAAACTCACTCAGACCAAGGTCGTCACTTTGGCCAGTAAGCATTTCACCTGAAGAGCCCCACACTCGTCACGTAGCACCCTTCAGGTTCTGAACAGCCGACAGCTCACCGAAAGGTCAAAACACTCACACACACTGTTTATAATTATTTACACATCTGTAAAGCCCAAAGCGTTTTAGCCCCCACTCCCTCAGAATGGTGAAGGGAGCTAGTGGATCCTCGTCAGCTCCTCTACGATCTTAATCACCTCATCCACCGTGGCTTCACGCTTCATGCCGCTGCCATCATCGATCTGAAAATGAAAGACAACGAGCGGTGAGCTGAGACGAGTCCCCGCTTACGAGTAGATGCACGAGCAGCAACCGACTACGTCCAAAAATATTTCACTTAAATGAAATGTTATGCTCCTTTCCATTGTTTTTAGAGCTTTATTTCTGATGTTTTGAAGTGAAAAACCTAAACGCTGGGAATCTTTTATGTTGCCCACACAGACAACAGACTGCAGCTTTTTCCCTCTGGTTTATTTTTTATTAATCGCACCAAAAGGTAAATACAAAGACTTTTACACAGACAGGAACCATTTATAATTTAAGAACTGAGGAGTCTTGATGATTTAAAAAAACTAAAAAAACTATTCGAAGTCTGCTCCATTTAAATGTAACCTCCTTATAGCTGTAAACTGATGTCAATCTGGATTTCTGTCTGTTAACTTCACCATGAAAATAAAGAGATTTCACTCCAGATTTTACACAATTGCAGTTAAACTAAAACATAAATACTTAAAATATGCATATATTCAGTTTCTCTGTGATGCAAATTAGCTACTGCAGCTGTGTTTAAAGCAATGTTCCACTTTAATTTTGTGGGAGGAAAAAACTAACATTTTATTGCTATTATCAGCTGTTCTTCACAAGAAAACTTAACAGATATTTTTAAGGCAAAATAATTTAAATAGGTCCTTTAAGGTTCAAATAGAGAGCAAAAATGGTGCATCCTGGATTTAAAAAAGAAAGGTAGAAGCCAAGTCTTACTAGTCAAATGAACAAGATTTACTTACTGCCTCAATAAAAGCAGGAGCTATCAATTGTGTGGATGTTCCACAAAATTCAGCAGAAGGAAGCCTTCTCTTTCTCAAAAACAATATGCCTGCAGAACCTTTCATAATAATAATTAGAAATGGAACCAGAACCATGATGATCATGGACTTATGTCACTCTATTATGTGGCAAAACATCTGCTGACCACATGCCCAAATATTGTAAAATCCAACATGAGGCTAACTAGTAGCAACAGTTTTGGTAAATTAGGACATAAACCAGGGCAATGTTTCAAACAGGGTGTTGCAGTGGCCCAGCTAAAGTAAAGACCCCCACCGACTGACTGAAATGGGACATTAAAAGAACTGTCCAGACATTACAAACTTCCAACTTGTAAGTTTGTAAATAATTTGAAATATTTTGTTTTGTAATTTCTGCTCTGATTTCTGATTCATACAAAAGTTCTCCTGTATTTACCAACTTGTGGGTCAATTTAAAAAAAGGTTTTATTGCAACTCTTTAAGTTATAATCGACAAATTTAAGAACTATGTTTTTAAAAGCCAAGCTAACTCATCCACTGGCAACAATTCCAATTTTCTTCCCCTTTCAAGATAAGAGAAGGAACCAGGAGAGATACAGAAGCTTCAGGGAGCAGACTTCAAGAAAAGGAAATAAATGGCGATCCATTTCCTAAATTTGATCTAAATTGTTTCTTCTCTGTGGCTTTGGGTTTAGTAGTGTGTAAACAAAACAATTTGGTTTGTGAATGCCAGTGTCCAGACAGCAGTGTCCACTTCAGCATGTCACATATCAGGGAAGGATAGCTGAGGCCAAAATGACTGGAGGTCTTTACCACTAAAGTGAGACTCAACAGTCAAATCTTCCCCCAGACAGTTTAAGAGAAAAAAGCACACATACACAGAGACAGAAAAAAAGAAAAACATCCAAGCAAAAAAATAATCCTCTTTGTGGGTGATTGACTGTCAGTCAGCTTGACAGACAGATAAATAAATACCCTTGGGAGATAAATATCCCCTGATAAAAATTATATCGCTATAAACAGGGGACGGGAAGTTTATCCCCAAGAAACTTTTTAAACATTGAATACAATTTTATAGAACTAAGCTTGATTATTGCTGGAATGTTCTTAATTGGCTTTCCGCCGACCAAACGAACAAACAAACCAAAGAACATTTGAAAAGTAAAAAGCAAATGTACATGTTAGAAACATGATGTGTAGTGCAGGTGATTTGAATTGAAAGAGAAGAAACTGCGCCCACCAGTAGAGTGCTGACGACCTCCTGCATCTTTGCCCGACTGAGATCCAGGAAGCTTTCAATCAGGTCCCCGTCGATGAAGCCTGTGCCCTGCTCCGTCTTGCGCTCCGTGTGGAAAGACCTCCAGGTGTCACTTGGTTAAGGATAAATCATTACCAGGCAGCCGTTTCAGCCCGAGGTCAGGCCTTTGGGTGTGACCATGCTAACTTTACCTCAGGCAGATTTAATAAATATCCAACAGATGATAACGTGTTCAAAGCACCAGATAGATGATAATCATAGAGGCCCTCTTGAGGCCCATATTTTATAAACAAAGAGTGAGCAGAGGGCCTTTGAGTATTAAATAAAACAATGATTAAATAAAACCACAGGGTAGCAGAGTAAATTTTCTCTAAAAAAAGATTTTTTTTATGCTGTAGAATGGAAACTAATTATTTGAGCATTAAAAATGTATCAATTGATTGTAAAGTCAGATAAAAACATCATTATTGCTTTGTTGTTCTTTTTCAGGGCCGTCACCAGAGCAACCCCGGCCAGTCCAGGTCACCTGATCTGTGGTCACAGATGGCTACTGTACACAGGAGTTCAGGAAAGGATATAAGCTGTGCTCGATCTTGCCCACGCTTTTGATGACTTTGGTGAGGCGGTTCTGTAGGTCAAGCAGGAGGCTGTACCAGCCCTCGGACAGAGACGTTACCAGACCTAAAAAAAAAAGCACACAGATAATCCTTTATAAAGGTGTGAAAGAGCTGTTCACCTCATACTCTGTCATCAGCCAAGGGGAAGAGAGAAATGTCATGTCTGCATTCATTAACAGTTTTTTTTTTTTTTTTTAAGGTTTTGTTGGCTCTAGTGGCCTTTATTTGAAAGTAGTTCAACAGGAAACGGGGTAATGAGAGAGGGGGAAGACATGCGGTTAGCGTCACCAGGCCGGGAATCAAACCAACGACTAGCGACCACCGCCACGAGGACTAAACCCTCAATATGTGGTCGTGCTTTGCCCCTGCGCCACCACTTCACCCACATTCATTAACAGTTTTAAAGCTGCAGTAGGTAGCTTTTGTGAAAAATATGCTGTTTTCTTTTTTTTTTTATAAATTTGTTAAAACGGTTACCATGTTGTGAGAGTACGAGACAAATAAATAGTGAAAAACAAGCTCCTCTGACACCTCTCTGTGGTGCCATCTGCAAAACTAAACCACTCCCTGTCAGAAACAACCAATCAGAGACAGGAGGAGGGTCTTAGCACTGTCAATCATACTCATGTACAAGCTGCTCACACCTTCATCCCTTTCTCTCTGCTAGTCATTTCTCCGCCATTAGCACAGCTGCAGCACGGATACGAGTTTGATTGACAGCACTAAGACACGCCTCCTGGCTCTGATTAATTGTTTTTGATCAGGAACGGTGCATTTCTGCAGATGGCTATAAGACCACTCGGAGGAGCTGAAGGAACTAGATTTTTAATAGATTATCTATTGTACTGTTAGAGCAGTGACAGTTTAAAAATATATATATAAAAAACAATTTCGAAAAAGTTACATAATGAAGCTTTAAGGCTTGTGCAAGTGTCCCTCATAAGTTTTAGAAATGCACTCACCTCGATTTCCATTATAAACTTTAAAGATCTACCTGGTAAATGTTTTTTGAACAAAACCTTACCAATAGACATTTTATCTTTACCAAACTGGATCAATGTCGTTAAAAAAAATATTCAATTGTACTTGCATCAAGCGTAGGTGAGAGTAACTATAAATGCTTTTTTTTTTTTTTTTTTTGCTTTTGAGCACATTTTTAAAATTATTTTAAAAAGTTGGATTTTTTAAACAAAATTTCCATTAAATAAGGTTTATCAACTGATTGCAAACACTAGCAAGTAGCTGTTAAGCTGCAGAGTTTGTTTTTCTACATGACACCATGAGCGGGGTTTAGGAAAACGACAAAGCAACAATTATAACAAATTAAACTAATTATTATTTAACAGCTGGGGTTTTAAAGGCCAAATCCTATTCAATACACATATCACTTATTTGTCAAATATCTATGTTGGAACTAAATTTTTGTAATTTTACTGTTCTTGTTTTTTTCAGCCTTCTAAAATCAGGGCTATTAATTATAGACAAAAGAACAGTAACGTTAGGATACAATTTCTTAAGAGCTTTAAACTGGTGGTAATACTTTCAGATGTACATTAAGTGAAAAAATTGGAAACAAAACCTGGGGATCTGTTTGAGAAGACAAGATATTTCCACACAACCCCAGTTCATTTGAGGCTTTGATGCTCCCATAATTACACTGGTATTAAACTGCCTAATGACACGCGAAGGGGGGGTAACCCTGACAGCTGTTTATCTGTCAGCATCTCAGCAGTGGATGGAAACATGAATGTCTTGCTTGCCTGGAAGTTCAACGCAGTTCAAGTGAGCAGAAACTTAATGTATCCACATTATTTGTTTGCCATCTTTTTTGTCTGAACCAGTTAGTGACTAAATAAGAGGATTTAAAAAGACATCCTGTCTGTGAAAAAAATGACTGTAAACTGAATGCAAAAATTCAGAAAACAACATGATCCGCCAAGTTATTTGAATTTTCTCTGTTGTTTTGAAGACATAAAAATACATTTATGATAGATTTTTTAAAGATACGATCAAATAATTTGGCATGAGAATGAATTTCTGAGTCAACACGCAATCTCTGATTGTGATCATCTTTAGACTGCCATATCGGAGTTTATACAAAAAAATTGTCTTTGAAAAGTTTGGATGCATATTGGCTGTTATTCTCTTTTAGGGGAAATAATCCCATCGCCTTGCAGCTTTCTCTAAGAAACATATCATACATCACAGCATCTCGCCGAGCGATAAGACCAGCAGTGGCGTTTTATCTTCATTACACGCTAAAGCTCATTTTAGTTTGAGGGTTAGAGAGAAAAAGTTCTCACAGGGAAGGGCGACAGTGGTTTTCATTTCCTGTGAAACTTTCCTCTGAGACTTTTTAGAGAATCACAGGAGGTGCAGAGGTGAAATAATGTGCTGTGTTTTGGTGCTGTGGGAGTGCTGCTGTGTCCAAATGACGAGCACTCCCTGTTTTTCATCTCCCCGTCATCACTGCCAGGCTGAAAGTTACTGGTTTCAATCCAAGTAATGAGAGGTGAAAACGTGTCAACTGACAGTGATGAAAGTTTTACGTCATTGCTTGCTTGAAGGAAAAGGATTTGAGGGATCTTTGTGTATCCAATTAGTGTTGATACCTCTCTGCAGCCTAAGGCAAATTAATTCCATTTATTCACAAAGTATGTTAAGAGTTGGATTTTATTGTTAGATTTCAAGACCTAAACACTGGCTTCTAAAAGATTGTGAATAGGTTTTCTGCTGCCAGAAAATGAAAAATATCTGCCAGCAGAAGCAAATAAAGTTCAGCAATGTTTGGGATTCATCCTGAGCAGCACGGGCAGAGTCTTAGGAAAGAAATAAAGCCGGGGAGTTTACGGCTCTGCAAACTAAATCCTGCTCATATCCACTGAATCAAGACAGGAGTGAGCTGAAGTCTCAACAGTGAATGTCACAGCATAAAATCGATAGCTGCTTGTATGTGGAGACACCACTGGCAGAGGGAAAACAAATTTAAACGTTTGTTTGGGAAATCTTTCATTGACCTAAACAATGCTGGGAAAAACAGCTATTCCATGCACGGAAACAAAATAAGGAACTGGAGTTGATATGGCTCAAATTTATGACCCAAGCTGGACCCGGAACCAAAAGGATCTTAGTGTAAGGGAGAGTTATCATTACAATGCAGAGAGACATTTTTATGTCCTGTGCCACCAAATAAAAACCATCTCGAGTCGTAAAGCACTTTCCTTTTCCTTATGATGAAAGTTCATGAGGGGAATATGAACCCTTTTTAATATAAAGAAAACTTATATTTTATTGCTTATGGTTTCTTTGGAATGATCAAAAATAAACTAATCTATGTCATGACATGGTATAATGTCATATGCAGTACTACTGTACTACAATACTATGGCATGCTTCATTATTTCACTTATAGTTTTGGCCAATACAGTATTGTGCTACATATTATAAACTACTATACTCTGCAACATTATACCACATTATGTTCAGCTGTACTAGCAATACTATACTGTGCCATACTGCAACATACTACACTCTCCCCTGCACAATTTAACTGTACTATATCATATAGCACTATATTATTTAATGGCACACTGCATTGTACTATGCTACACAGTTCTGGGATATATTTTACTTGTTAAATACTGTTACGATCTTCTATAATATACAATATACATTTTGTGAAAAATCTATGGATTTACAATAGATCTCTGCATTTGATTTGGACAATTCTTAATGAATACTCTTCAGACCAAAACAAGAATGAGTCGCTACAAACAGGCCAAAGAGCTGCATGCAAGCAGCCTAATGTCAGTGGTTGCATGCCTCTGATCTAGTGTAAAAATTGTGATTAAAGTCCTGAAATTAGATGCTTGCAAAAACCATTAAACATGCTAACAGGGTGCTCTCAGCAAGAAAGAAAATGCTTGAATATTTTTAAAACATCCTAGAAAAAGAAAAAAAAAAAAAAGGGTTTGTTCAGATTAAGGCGCTTACCGATCATGCCGTTAACGGTGCCAAAGAGTACGGATCCCTGGGTGGGTGTGGAGCTCTCCCCCAGGTTTTGTAGCACCAGTGAGCCATGGCAAAAGACATTTACAAACTCGCCTAGGTGAAAGACCCCGACCTCCTGAAGATGCTGGCGCTCCTCGTCGGTGGTGGCCGCACTGAGTGTGGCAAGGACAAACGGAGAGAGAACGAACAAAAAGACACAATAATGTCAAGGTCATGACTGGAACTTGTTGGGGGTCAAACCATCGATCAATCAAAAGGAAAACAAGACGGGCAGAGACATGAGAAGTGTTGGAAAAGGTCAGCACATGATAGAGAGGTAATGGCTAAAAGTCTGAGAAACAGTGAAAAGAGCAACAGTAACAGAGACGTGCTGCACAAATAAAGGTCAAAAGCATTGAGAGGTCCACTCTGACATATTAGATGGATAATGAGTGAAGGCATGGACGTAACACAAGATCCTTCAGACCTCATCTTTCTTCCTTTTCCTTAACGTCAACATTCAGTGAAATTGCAACAGAGGGAAAAAGCAAGAGAGTGGCTAAAAGCTTGGCTGCAAGATGAATCATAATTTCCAGTACTAATGCAAGGACAATGCTGCAGTTCATACCAATGATGTTGGCCTAAAAGCTATCATGGGACTGTGTGTGTGAAAGGAACAGCATCCTAATGACAGCATCAGTCTCAGCGAGAAGGTATTGGGCAAAGACGATTTAGGGGCATTTCTGATCTGCAAGAGCAGCTATGGTGGAATATAATGATGATAAGAAAATGATCATTGAACTACATGCAGGGAGAGGCTTTGCCGTTCTCACCTATCTTTTTGGCAGACGAACAAGTTAAAGGCGTTCTCTGCTCCCAGGAAGTTGTCATCGTCTAGAATTTCCACGGCACTCATCCAGTTTGGATTAAAATCACGGGCAATCTGTGGAAAATATATGAATAAAGACATAAACATGCAGGTTTGTCTTAAGAAATATACCTTTTAAGCAAAGATAAGCCAATGCTAAACAAGAGTAAACTCTCTCATCAAAACCCCTAATTGTTGCTGATTGTTAACTTTTGACTTCTGATTTATACTAGAATTTGCTTTTATGTCTATTAGGGCTGAAACAATTAATCTGATTAATTGCGCTGAATTGATTATTGAAATAATTGTCAACTAATTTAGAAATCAGTTAATTGACAACTGGATTATAAAGACTCAAAAAGGCAATTTTGATGAAAGAACAAAGTCAGAGCAGTACTTAAGCCAAAACTGTACAAAACATGTTTGTAAGCATGTTCTACTCAGAATCCATCAAGTGGCATAGTTTTAGCTCCAAATTCTTTAATAATAATAGTGATAAAAACATCCTATTAAGCACCTTGTTTCCCTCCATATTTAGCAATTATTCTAAAAAAATAGTCAGCAGATTAGCCCTACACTGTACTGATATCAAGTCAAGCAGAAAGGGCTGAGCTTTTTTAATAGTTGGTTTTTAGCTGCAGATGTTTCCTTTGCTACAAATGATCAACCATACACTAAAGGAATGTTATGTTATTGCATTATAGGCACAAAAAAAAAAATCGCTTATTTTCATATTTCAGGAAGGTATTGAATAATTTATTTATTTGCATCTTTTAATATTCCACAAAAAAGGATTAAGTAATTCATAAAAAAATGTACAGAATGTGCGATTAATCAATTAATCGTCAGAATAATTGATAAATTAGTTGATTACTAAAATCATCAGTTACAACCCTAATTTCTATTTCTGTTTTTATATTGCGTTTTTTTTTTTAGGAGAGCCAATCAATTAAATAAAAAATATAGCCAGGCAAAACTGTTGCTTTCTATGTGCAAATTATAATGAACTCCTTTAATACTGAAGAGAGGAAATCTGACACATAATCAATAGATTTTAAGCAAAGACCTGCTCTATAATTGCGCAGGAAGCCTGTGATGGACACACGATATCTGAGGAGACAGAACGCTCTTTCATCGTTCTCCCTAATGAGTTTGTAATGTGTCCAGTTTGTTTGATTTGTACAAAAGCTCAATTGTAAACTGACAACTTTAGTTAGTTTCTAATGATTTGTTTCCCAATTTTGCAGAAAAGGTGCAAAAGAGTCAATTGACAATGTGGAATAAAAAAAACTAATTAAAATGTTTTACTCAGATAATTTGCACACCAAAAATTAAGAGTTAAGGTAAGAAATCTACACCGGAGCAGAACTTAGTTCATACAATAAAGCGCTATGGGTTGAAAGTGAAAACTGCTTTGTGATTTTGTATCAAAGCAGCAACACGCAGTCTTCAATTTCCCCACCTTTTCCAAGTCTTCGAGCATTTTCTCCTCACATCTCACCTCTTCAAAGTTGCCCTCCATGGGTTTGTACGCCAGCAGCAGGACAGACCTCATCAGGTCTCCCACCAGGATGAAATCCCCTTTGGTCTTCAGGTATAGTGCCATGATGTTGTTATAGTGGTTGCACTCGGTCCTCAGCTCCTTCTCGGCCGTCCACTCGTACAGACGAACCTGAAAAAGAAAGGCAGATCTCATTTTAACCGTTATTGTAGTAGTTATTCTTGTAGGATACTATTAACTTTATGTATATTTCAGTTTCACACTGATTAATGTGTCTGAATCTGAGGTCAATGTCTGCTTTATAAATGAACTTTTACTAGTTAATGAACATGTCATGCTGTGTCAGAAATTGATGGGAGAGCCAGGGGTGTGTCTGAACTAAGTGTTTTCACTGCATTACTGTTCGTTTTATGACACCAACTGTCATTTTCATATTAAATGCAATTCTTAATAAATTAGATCAAGCAAAAGGTAACATCATAACTGTGCCCATCATATATGACTATTGTGAAAACCACCATGTTTCCTTAAAAAAGTTCATGACCAATAATTTTAGAAATTGAAAAATACATTTTGGAACTAGGAATGGCAAATATTTAGTTTATTATTCACTGGTGTAAAAAAATACACCAAGATTTAGTTACTATAATGGCAATAAAAAATGCTTTAATTATATTTGCAAATACAAACAACTGATCTTTTAGATATTTACTTTTGCTGTTTTAGTCGCTTTTAGTTTTATTACAGCACAATAGATGCTGTGCTTGAGTATTAAAATGTCCCTCAAGGCAAAGTGTTGTGTATAGCAATGCTTAAGTTGTGATGTAGGGGCCAATTAGACACTAGTTAAGCATAATTTGAGAGGAATCCTTGATTGAGAGGCTCACACTATGTGCAGTGAGCCAAAAAGAGATGAAATACCAAACAAAAACAATATAAATATTAAACAATAAGCATAATAAAGTCTTAAACCATTAGTGCTCATCCACATATGAAAAAACAGAAAGAAAAAATAAATAAATAAAAGGGGAGTGTAATCTATATTTTGTGGAGAATAGAATGAAAAAGTCATTGGATAAATTAACCAGGCTTCAATTAAAGCACAATATTCTGTCATTTTTTATAAACTCGTCATTTTTAACAGTATTCTTTGATTGTCTTCTAATCCCCGAAACCAAAATTGAAACATTTACTTCTCCAACCTCATTACATAGTTTGTGGTTTTTTTTGGTAGGTCTTTCTTGTGCTGTAAACATCTGGGAGGAGATTCAAGTGACAGACTGAAACATTGAGGTTTTTTTTCCCCTTTATCAGACAATTAAAATTAAGACGTATGAGAATTCATGAGTGTTTGTACGTAAGCCTCAAAACTCTCAAACCTTTTAAGCAACTTATTTATTCTTCCATGATCCATTTATGTTCTATGTTTCAAATTCAATAGTCACCAAACTAAAATACAAAACTGTGGAGACCAGAATCCACTTATTTATTTCTCTTTAAGTGGACAATAAGTGTATTTATGGACAGCTAATTCGGTAAAACAGTTTCTTTCACATGTTCAGCAAAGGCAGAGTAGGAAAGAAAAGCAGTTGGAAGTGAGAGACTTTGAGCTCCAGAAATGTGAAATCCATGACAATTGTATTCTTGATATCTCCAGATAAAGCTCCCTTTCATGTTTTTAATCCCTTTAATCTATCTGTAGCTGATCATGGATGAGTGTGGTATTATGGGGCAGCAGGGGAAGACAATTTGTTTCACACTATGTCAGGTGATTTCACTCCAATACACATGGGATGGATTTATTTAGACATGGCAAAATATAATAAATAGAACAGTGCTTTTCTGCTTTGAGAGATCATGTGCCTCTTAAAATAAATCTAGGAGAAAAGAAACAGGTCACCTGGAGCTGAACCCACAAACGCACAGCAGAAGGAACACAGCAAATAGTTTGTTGATGCAACTTTTTTTTCTATTTTTTTTTATCTTAATTAGGTCAAAAATAATAGGATGTAAAATGTTAAGCTTTATAACCTCTACAACAGGTCAATGAACATTTAAGACAATTTAGGTGGAAGTTTGTAGACAGTTTCAAAGATAGAACCAGATGGTTCACTCTGGAGCTCCAGATTGAGCTAAAATTAGACAAAAGATTTAAGAGAAACTTAAAAAGCACAAAATATTTACAACTTTTCATTTTCAATTGTGTTCAGGCTCAAAGCTGACAGTAGTTCTTTTTATTTCTACTAAGATAACAGTGAGAAATGTGAATGAACAAAGGCAGAAAACTAAGACAAAATCATTGAAAAGTGATATTTGCTTTTGGAAACAACTTCAGGCATCAACTTATGTCCTTTCAAGACATTGTGGCAGTAACATTCCCAGCTCCAACTGCGTTCATAAAGTGAAGACTTGTATGGCGATTTATCTAGTGAGCAGGAGGACAAATGTTTTCTGAGCGCAGTAGCTGGGAACATAACAAATTAGGACACCAGTGTTATATTTTGCTGTATTTCACCCTGGGTGGAAAATGATCAATTTTGGAGAAGAAATTGTTAAATGAAAACACAAAAAAATTCTGGCAGTGTTTAGATAAACAGCTCTAGCTGTCAAAACATTAATGTTCATATACAACCAGATCGCAGCTGCAGTCAAACACTCTTAATCTGGCTAAGAGATGAGAAAAAAAACAACAAGATGCAGCAGAAGCAAAGTGGGTTTTGATTTAAAGCAACTTCTGGTATTTTGTAATGAAATGTAAGGCACAGCCTTGATAAATGTTTTGTTCACCTCCTTGCATACTTGATATTCCTGGCAAAAGTGTTTATGGAATCCAATTTCTGTGTGGCCATTAAGTGACCGCAGATGCATTTGACATTTTCCTTTTAAAGAAAAGTCTTCTTAAATTAAGAAATGAACCTCATCCTAGATCTAAAAATAGTCCAAAGGACACTGCAAACCCACATGACAAGCCATCATACAAAGATGGTACTAATTTTTATCTTTGTAAGTGAAGCCTTAAAGCAGATAACTTAGTTACCTGCCGTAGAAAACATCAGACATCTAATTTACAGAAAGTTTTAGGCTGTAAAATATTAGATTTCCCTTTAAAATATTTTTGTATTCTATTTTAGACTTTAAAATATTGTTAAAACAATATGTGGAGGAAAAAACTTTAGCGAGAGCTCTGTACCATCACTTACTGTGCTATTTATGCTGGCCAGTAGTTTTCCATTGAACTCCACCATAGAATAGACAGCTCCTTTCACTTCCTTCTCAGCCACGGTTTGCAGCTTCCCTGCAGGAAAGATCAGTCAGTCAGTGTTCATTCAGTGAGCTTTCAAAGTGCCACACATGCAACGCTGAGTTAAATTAGCACCTACAAGGTCCTAGAGAGAACAACTGGGAAAGAGATGTGAGAAAAATTTGAAATTGAGACAGTGCTGCATTCAGAATATAAGGCGAGGGTAAAAAATCAAGAGCTGGACTAGGATAAACGACATACAAGCAACGCATTTTGTCAGGAACAGTGTGTGAAAGATAAAAAAAAACAATGCTGGTGAGAGGGGGGAATGTTTGAGAGGAAGTGATAAGAAAATGATTGAGTGAGAAGGGAAACAGGAGCCCAGTAGGACACAGTGTTCTTCCCTAAAATACAATATAGAGTGCAGGGAGGAGAAAATGAAACGGGATGAAGAATGGAGAGAACAAAGCAGGCTGATCTGGGTGAGAGGACAAACATGAAAAGATGAGAAGAATCAAAGAGCGCATTCGGGCTTGTTTGCTGAAACCGTAGAAAAAGCAAAGGGAAGCTCGGGTACTGACCGTCGGTGTAATGGAAGACAATGATTCGACCCTGCTTGGGCTCGGGCTCCTCTGGGTAAACCATGGCCGTGCCGACGATGAAGTAAACAGATGGGTCTTTTCCCAGACGACATGACACAATGCTGAGAGAATACTCGCTGGGGAGGAACTGATGGGCATGAAGGACTGGCACAAACAGAAAAACAGGAAAAAACAGGGCAGGGTGTGAGAACAGATCGAAACTTCTTTATGAAGCTACTTAGAAAGACTAATATTGTGTCATGAATAACTGTAGTGACATATTTGACAACTAAAAATCAAAAAAGGCATTTTCTGGATTATTGTGACATATTTGTGTTTTCATACTAATAGAAACGTGGCCTCAGCCAAAACGAAGGACCACCTGCTCATGCGATTCCACAAAACAAACACGAAACAAGCAAAACATGAGTGGTCCTTGGTTACAGGTCACTGCACAAGAGCCTTGAATAAAAACTGCTAAACTACCTCATTAAATGCTGGAAAGCCTCCATTCAAAAAAAGAGAAAAACAGATTTCATTTAATGGTATGTCAAGTTCAGAGATTTTATTTTAAAGCCATATCACCCTTTCCTACCAATAACCCTTGAAGTTATTTTTTTTAATCACATTAGAATCAGAACTCAAAGTATATTTTATTGGCATTTATGTAACACACCAACAACGTGCATAATTGGGACGTTAAGCAAAATAATGGGGACATACTTTTCAAAAGATAGAACTACACACCAGTGACTTTTAAAGGATTTTGGCTATTGTGTGTTTATTTAGGGGTATCAGGGTAACAGAGATTAATAAACACACACCACAGAGATTTATATTTGGAAAATAAGTTGAATATCACATAATTTTGCACCAAACATAAATTTATGAACTACTTTGTGTTGTTCAATCACATAAAACCACTCAAAAATATATTAATGTTTGTGATTATGATGCAACAAAATGTGAAAATGTTAAGGGGCTATAATCTTGGTGTCCAACACAGTGAACAACAAGATGCCAAAGTGCCGTTGAAACAGTCAATTATTTTTTTTCAATTGGTCAGTAACACAAAAAATATTAAATTATAGACTATAATCAAGGTCAAAACAAACAAAATGTTTATGGAAAAGGAAGGATTTCTGTTTATTCATTAACCGTAAGCTGTCAATGTTCATTTACCATCACACACACAAAAAAAAGAATCCTACAGCACACCTAATTTTATCTTCTTATATGGTCAGGTTGCCCTCTTTATGTGATGAGTTTATCTACAAAGTGCCATAAAGAAATGACTCCAGGAGAAGGAAAATCGCTTCAGAGCTACTTATTTAACTAAATCCATATTGAGGATCCCAGAAGAGATGTGCCTCATAGTTTCTGTCAGAGAAGATTTGGTGTCGGGTGCATTGATTTACTTATTATGCATCTTCATTTATCAATATGTTCTCTGAGATATTATTTATCAATCTCTCCTTCACTTCTCTCCACCTGAGAGGCGTTTTAATAGCTTCATAGCTGTTTTCTAATGAAGATCGGCCAATAACACGCTGAAGTAAAAGATATACGAAGCGGCTCAAGAATCAAAATTGATGTCCTCTGCATTCGAATGCATCTCACATCAACAGTGTAGTCAGCTGCAGATACATTGTGCTGAAACAGTCTCTTATTTACATATTGTTAACAGGTGAAATACACTAATTTATGAGGGTAGGGCATCAACCAGCCTTTTAAAAGGAAGTCTTGGTGCAGAAATAAAATCTGCAATGCAAAACAGAAAGGAGCAGGAAGCAGTCACCTCCACTTGGCTTCCCTATAAAACGTGTTCATCATTAATTTAGAAACTGCATACAGATACTGTATATGCGTACTTTTCATTCCTGGTATTAAAGACTGAATAAAGAATCAACACCAAACTGTAGTAAGTGGTAAAAATAACCTAAGCATTTTAAATGTAAGAGATTAAATAAGGAAAATTTAGTTGATTAAAACGGCACAGTCCTTATGAGATCAGGAAAATTTAGTTTAGATCAACTATTCCTCCAAGCTGAGAGCATTTAGCCACTAGACGATTTGCTTGGATGCAGCAGCTCAGAGTTCAAATGGAAATGCAGCCTCGGCTGTCTCACCTTCAAAGGTGTGTTGATCCACGACGAGCAGACTGTGAACCTCAACCTCCTCACCAAAGGAGGTCTCATGTGGAGAAGTGCTGCTGGGGAAGAGTTTGCTGGAGCTCACGCTGCTGGAGAGCGCCTGTAGACGTACGAGACGGGATGCAGAGAGAGAAGTGAGGGCAAAGACAAATGTGATACATGACAAAAAAAAAAAGAAACCGCACAATACACAATGTGTCTGCGTGGGAAGTGCCAACAGCAGAGTCGGCACCATCTGCAGCAGCAGATGCGCGGCATCGAAAATCAGGTAAACATCATTCTGGTCATCAGATGTGAGAGGCTCGGCGGCGGTAAACACAAACAAATGAAAGTACACACCTGTCCCCTTTGGAGAATCTATAGATATGAGCAGGACAGGTAGCACATGCGCATGGCTGAGAGGACTTTTTAATTAACTCTCCAGCTAATCTGATTGCTTTGAAATGCTGGCAAATAATTATTTAAATTAAAATATTTAAAGTTGACTTAATTAGGGAAAAATGCTTTCATAGGTGGCTCTGTCCGTATTGCGCTACATTCTTACTAAAAAATGGTTTGAGGTACACCTGGCACAAAAACAGCAATTCTGTTTCTCACATAAGGAAGATTTAGACAGACTGCTTGCTTTTTTTTCATCTGCCAAAGTATATTTGGCATGTCATTTAGACGGAAGATTTATTTACTAAACCATATGCACATATTTTTCAACTTAATTATAAAAAATCAAGTCTGTTCCAAATAAAAATAGGAAATTATGCTTAATTAATGGGAATAAACCACTGAGCTAAAATATGATACTTTATAATTAAGGGTATTTTCAGGATGAATCAAGAAAAGTATTTAGCATACACAAAACAGTAAATTTATTTTCATAAATCATTCTCACAACAAACTGTGAACTTCGGCCTATTTTAATTTGCACGGATGGAGTGCTGTCTCCAAGACAAACTTGTCACAAAAAAAAAACAACACAATTTGACTGACTCTCCTTAATGATGTTAAATGCCATTTTTAAGGGTTCTTTGGCAGACACTGAGGCTGCTATGTGATAATTATGAACATGACCTTCATTATGGAGTGTTTACCAAATAATATTCTGATAGTGCTGTAATTCCGAACTAACAACATGGGCTTCAGACTAGGAAAGTTGTCTCTTTTCCAGCCTGAACAATTGGTAGAATTATTGCTCCCATTACCTTTGTGTACTCTGCTTTTTTCCCACCATGGAAGGTTTATTTCAGCAGCTCCAGCTGTGTTTGCTCCTGTCTTCATCTGAACTGAGCCACTAAACTTGACTTATTCTTCTTTCCAACAAAAAAGTACAACAGGACCAACAATTCTCATCTTAGCTAGGCTTTTTTGAGGTTACGATCTTTGAGTAATCTTTATTTCCCCACAGTAGAAGGTTGTGTCTTTATTCTGGCTGTAATCGTTGACAAAATTATTGCAGCAAATTATTTCTGACACAGAAATCCTCATCTAAGTTCATCAATAGCAAAGCCGATATTACCTTAACATATTCTTCTTCTTTACCTGTATAAAATTCTATTTTTCCAGCACTGCTCTATTTAGCTATTCCTGAACATAATCTCTGCTACAGCTATTGCTGGCAATAATTTTGTGTACTCTGTTTTATTCTCCATATTTATTAATACCAATTTTTTTAAATCTATTTTACCTGTATTTAACTCGTATATAAAAAACAAACAAAATGTATTATGAGACGTAAAGTGCATTCAAGTTTTTAGTCAGCCGGATTGCTTATATAAGAGAGCAAAATCAGTCCCATGATGCAGTACCTGTGTGCTTGCACTAGGTCGTACAGCAGACGTGGTGCCGCTAACATCCTGGATCTCCACCCGGCTGGACAGAACCCCGAAACATTGCGAAACCTCCTGGTAACAGATCCGCCTGATAGTGAGATGGAGACAAGAAATTACCATAAATATAAGCTAAAGTAGAATAGACAATAAATTGAGCAGCTTTTGCCATTAACAAGGCTGAAAAAATACACCTACTACAAATGAGAACATATTTTGTGATAAAAGCTGTTAAGCATTTATTTTGAGGGGTTTTTTTCCAACTTATTGTTTGAATAGACAACTGACCTTGGAGACTCGTAGAGGGGAACTGTGCGAATATGGAGTTTTTGTATTTCATCAATGGTGCCGATGGTCAGTGTGCTGTTGTTAGCCAAAGCCAGACTAAAGAAATCACAAAAAGAGAAGCACCAACAAAAATAGACATTTACAGGGGAGAAAAGAAAAAAAAGAAAAAAAAAAAAAAAAGAGGATAACAGTTGCCTGTCCTACAAATCCAAACAGACAGACTGTATAGGTCAATGCAGTCTCCAGAAAACACATGCAGAAAGCTGCGTATGCTAAAACAAAGTGCTCATATAGATCATTCAAAACAAACAGGAAGGAGAGAAAACACTGTTGTAGCGAAAAAGTTTCCCTGCTGACCTGTCTGGGTAGCCCTCAGAGTTGAGTGGGCACATGTAATTGACTTCCTTCAGATTTACGTTGGAAAACACCAGCTTGTGGTTGGACGAGTAGATAACAGTGGGCCGGTCGGAGCAGGCGAAGACGTTTGAGGTGGACAGCGATCTGAAGGTCCGCAGCACGGTGGGCTGCGTGCCAAGAGTGACCTTCTTACGCTCGCTGAGGGCCCCTGGGAAAACAGAATGAGGTCAAGGCGTATATTTAACTCTAGGTGGAAAGGTGGCTGTTCTAGTTGTTGTTAAGGTCTTAGGAACAATTTGCAGTAATGTTTGTCCTTGTGTGCTCAGCGAGCCCTGAGCTTTGTTTAGAGCCACCTGCCTTTACTGGTTTTATCTTGTTTTTAATTCGAGTGCAGTAAAGGCATATATAGCATACTCAGCATAGGGCCTGGCTCTGTCTTTTGATGTTCTGGTCTTCTCTCCCCTCTAACTAACATACTATGTCTGTGATCCTGTGATCTGAGCAAACCAAAGTTAATGAGTACATTTATATGCACACTCATACTTCAGTTTCTGCCTTGGTTTTATTCAATTTAGAGCAAGAAGTTTACAGGAGGAGTGATCTGATTATTTTCAAATCCCTGTGTACGTTCCTGCAGCATTACCCCAGTCCTGAGTTGGGGTTTGAACAGGAGTTTCTTACCGTCTGCAAACAATCAGAGGAAAAACTTCTATTTATTGTTTACTTGGCTGAAAGAAAACTCATCTGCAACTCTGGTATTTGATTGATTATCAACAACAATTCCAAAGTTGCAGCACTTTTCTTTAGTCATGAGGCAGAATGGTATTTCAGACAGATGATATGACAATACAAAGTCCTCTTGTGCACTGAGGAAATTATGTTATAATCTGTAATGACAATAAGATGCAGCTCTAATGGGCTACATTTTAACACTTGACTGCACTTTGAAATCTCATCACTTGTTAATGTCCTGAAGGGTAAATAAAGTTGGATGCAACTTATGTACCATTTAATGTGCAAATAATGAAACAAGAACACATAATTAATCTGGTTTACCCTGAGAAGTTCATAACAGTTCTCATAATTAGAAAAAAAAATTAGGAGAATTTTTGTTAAATCTCATAATTAGAAAAAAAGCAGCCAATCAGGTGTATTCAAACAACTCAAAGTTAATTTACAGCTGGTGAAATCTGTGGTAAAATGTCTTTTTGTTGACAATTGTCCAATTATATGCAGTTAAGTGGGTACTTTGACAGGATGAAACAGTTTTACTGGCATCTATTGGCTTCCGAGAGCCACAATAGAAGAGTGCAATGCATCTTACTGAACAATATATTTACCTACAGGCAGCTTACAGTTAGCTGAAATAAAAAACAAAAAAAATAGGGTGGACCAATAAAAAATGTTTATACCTCTGTCCAAATTAAAGGAAGATTGAAAACTGCCCTTGTATCTTAACAAGCTACTCGTTACAGTTTTAATTAGATGAGATGTGCTTCGTCGTCATGAAAACAAACACTAAGGTCAAAACTGAATGTTTTAAACTGTGACTTTCATGAAGAATTTAAGAAACATGCTTTCTAAAACCTTCACACTGAGAGAGTCGTGTCCTCCAGCTGCTAAGCAACAAATATGATGCAGTTAGGGAACTGGCTCGAGGATTTAAGCCTGAACACAAAAATGTACTAAAACTGGCCTTGAATGCTATGAATTCTTAATAATGCTGCTCCTCTGTTACTCGGTGTGTAAAATATAAAATGTTCTTCTAACACATTTCCTGCAAAATCTACAAAGATGATGCAGAGTGGAAACTGGAAAAAAATTAAGTTAAAAATATGAAAATGAGTTTAGGGTTTTCTATTTCAACATCTTCTTCTGCTGCACAACATTTATGAATTATTTACATTTATCAATGCCATGGACCTTATTCTCCACATTTTATCTCTATATTGAAAGTATTCCTGGTTTAATGCTTTTGTATAAACCTTTAGTGCAGGGGTATTCAAGAAAACTGTGAGGAGGTCCAGTTCAAAGAAATTTCCTCAAGCAGAGGTCCGCAATATCGTCTATTTGCAGTATGACAATATCGGAATACATAGTGTTAAAAAAAATAATAATACAGGTTAAAATAATTTCAAAGAAGTTTATTAGCACTGAAACACAGGATAACATTGTGTGGCTGCAGTTTAAATTAAAAATAACTAAATTATGTATTCAAAAATAAAGAAAGTGCTTAAGAAAAAATAGCAGCTTCAGTTTCCTTTTGTTTGAACAATCTCAATATTTCTGCTCAACAAAACAACTCTCAAAACACCTGAACTATTTCTCTTACAGATTTCTCTTACATCTGTCTTCCCCCAATTTCCCTTGCTCAGTGTGAGAATTGAGCTTTGGCTTGCCCTGCCAACATTTTAAATCTGGGCTTGAAGGAGGTCAGGGCCATTCTCATGCACATGTGCAGATGCTCATTGGTGAGCTTGGAACGATATTTTTGTTGTGTATGTTTGTTGTGCGCTGAAAGCACGGCTTAATACCCTGGTGGACTGATCATATTGGGCAGTGAGACTTCAAATTTTCTGCGTCCGGAGTTCGGACTTAGGGGGGTATGATTGGTCAAATGCTTTGTGCTTAGATCCATTGTGACGCTTGACATTGGCACTTTTAACAAGTGCCACGGTTTTGGAGCATATGAGGCACACTGGTTTCGTGCTCGCGGGTGGAAGAATGAACATGTATGCATCCGTCCATTCCGTGTTGAACGCTCGATTTTCGGCATCTACTTTTCTCTTTTTAGATAGCGCCATAGTGTTTGCACCTCTTCTGACTGTAATTCACGCCCTATCTTCCTGTATCACCTCCCTGCGTTTCTCGCTTCAATCGCTTTTCGCTCGCCCTTCACCTCCTCTTCCTTATATCACACTGCGTGGATGTCTGTGCCTGGCTACAAACCTCTGCTTCGGTTTGCTCATACAACTCGCTCTGAGTTCAAGCTGGCGATTTGATTCGCTAGTTGAACCACGTGGTTAGTATGACTCGCACGCGATTGGTTTGTAGCTTCCAATCCTTGCTCAGTGCAGTGTTGGTAAAAGCACTTGTGTCAGATAGGGAAAAAAATAAATGCTCCGGTTTAAAATTAATTCTCCCGTCAAAATTAACAAATATTTTAACAATTTATTCCGGGTCCGGATGGGATGGCATATGGGTCCGTATCCGGACCGAGGTCCGTTGGTTGCGGACCACGGCTTTAGTGCATCGAGCCACTGAGTTAATGCTGCCATTGACAGCGTAATATTTAGAGCTGCAACAAACGATTATTTTATTAATAAATTCTATCAATTATTCTGATGATGAATTGGATTAGACAACTGGCACATTCAGCAGACTTTTTATTTAACTATTTAAGCCTTTTTATACATTACTGGAAATACATAAAACAATGCAAATTAACATTGCCTTTTTTGAGTCTGTCTACTTTAGTTAATGACTGATTACTAAATTAGTTGACTATTATCTAAATAATGGAATAATCTGATTAATCCTTTCAATCCTAGTAATATTTGTTTTCCATTGAAAGCACTCCTGGCTCAGAGCTATAATTAATTATTTATAATCAGATATAAAGTTCACATTTTCATCTTATACAGTGCATTGGGACGACATCTGTTAGTAACCAGCTTAAAGATACTGAAGTTCTTGGATTTCTAAAGCCTTTAGAGTTATTTTGTGATAAAAGCTTCACTGGTAGTCCTACAGTTCTGATTGAAATAATATTCCTACAAGCAGATCGATCTAAAAATGCAACGTTCTCAGATATAATGGGCAGAGAGTTTGTGTTGGTGAACCTACCGGTCTGTAGGTCAAGACCAAAGTAGAAGAGTGCTCCATCTCCCAGGGCACACAGCAGGTAGTAGCTGCCTTCAAAGGTGGTCATTAGGATGGAGCGAGGGATGATCTCTGAGGACATAAACAAGGAGCTCATTTAGTTTTCTTCTGCAGGGAATAGTTACATCATCACACCGCTAAATGACTGCCACACAGTCTTTGTGAGAGGAATTTTATAGGGTTTCTTTATAATTACATACTGCAGGATAAACTTTCTTCTTTCACTTTGTAATGTTTTCTCTGACTCAAAGCCTTTTTACATCTGTGGAACTTTCTCTAAAAAGTAGCAGTTGCATCATTAACTTTGAAATTAAGAAATTTGATCATTCTAAAGAAATTGTGTAGCAGACCAGAAAACAATATCATCAAACAAGAGAAGAAAAAAAAAACATTCAATGGTAACAAAACCAGCAAAGAGTAAAGATGGGCAAAGTGTTTGAGAAACAGTTCTCCGCCTTCAGTAAAATAATAAAAAGGTCAACTTTCAAAGTGTTACATAAACTTTCTACTTCAAGTTTTCCAGTCCAAGTCCTGCAGACAAGGCTACAGGATACCCTTCTTAAAGAGAGAGAAAGAAATGCAGACAAGTTTAAAAGGCTTAAAGATTAAACAACTGCCAGTCAAATACAGATGGAGAAACTGCAGCAGCATAGAGGGAAAGCAGCAGAAAGGTAGAATCCATACAGCATCCCTCCAGCATGTTTTAAAACCCATTCTGTCCAGCTAGTGAAATTTTGAAACAAATTGAGTGATAAGCTAAAAACACAAGCATTTTGTTTTCTTCTTTTTTTAATTACCTCTAAAACTGAAGTGATTAAAAAAAAAATCCTTCTTAAGCAAACTAAAAATGGTTTGAATCACAAATAGCTGCACGAGCAGGCTGCAGTGTCTGTGCTAAGGTTTACTTTAACATTTATCTTTAAAATGAAGGGTATAAAGTCTGCCTCACAAGATGCTGCCCACATCCTGAAAGGCAAATAAATCCTCACGAGCAGACAGAGAGTCTCCTCCCTGAGGCTGACAGAACAGCTCGTTCCTATAGAGCTGCAGCCAAAATCATTCAACCTCACACAGCAAATAAGGTTTATTGGGAAAAGTCTAAATTATTCAAGATTTTTTAAATATACATATTACAAAATAACTGTAAAAATAGTTAAATATTACAAGAAGGTTTATCAAAACCAAACCCAAGTCATCATTTGGCTTTTAATGATGACTGAAATCCCAAAATTATTCATAAGATCACATATAAGACGTGTTTCATGGGATTGAGATCAGGACTTTAAGACGGCCACTCCAGAAGATTAAGACTTTGTTATTCTTAAGCCACTCTGTAGCTGTGATCTGGCAGTTCTTCTTCATGAAATGTAAACAGAAATAGGATGAGACTTTAGAAGTTGAAGGATTTCTCTTTGCAAAATACCAAAAGCTATTTTTCTCATTTTTTATTTTTCTCCCTTTTTTGATTTGCATTAGACTTCACCTGCACATTCACACCTCCCCAAATGAACCAAACTTTCTAGTTTCAGTTTCATTAAAGCAGACTAAATAGGCCTGGTGTGGACGCACCCTTAATGTCAGACTAAGATAAAGAAAAAAGGTTAGTCTTCTTACATAATACATGTAAACATTTCTGTATATATGTGTATGTAAAAACATGACATAATAATCACACAAATATGATATTGGTTTGTTTTACAAACCTTTAGGTGTTAGTATCCATGTTGTTTACCCTTGGATCTCTGATTTTGCAGAACTAAGCACTAAACTACGCAACATAATACACCCAGCTTCATTTGACAACATCTCCACCTGCCCTCATGTCAGACTGATTTCCCTTTTTCCAGTACGCTCAGCTCTATTTTCCCCTCTCACCTCCGCCCAGCATTTCCTTGTGCAGAGCCGTGAAACAGGGCAGTTTGAGCACACGTGCAGAGATATCGGTCCATAGTCCCACAGCGCAGAGCGTGGACTCGTTGCCACCCTCCCCGAGAGGTGTGATGTCCAGGCAGGCCACCTCATGCTCCATCGCTATGGTGCTGAGGAGTAGGAGAAGGAGATGAGAAAATCATAAGCTAGCTTCCACACAGGTTCCATGGAGGAGTGTGTGTCCATGACAGCAGACAGAGATGCATAGAGATAGTTGGGGATAACTGTGTTAATGACACTGAGCAAGACTTTCGACACATTTTTTATCTCATATGAGCTGGAATTTGTTAAATATTCAAACAATCAGATGTTCAGTCATACATTAAGGTTGGATTAAAAATTTAGGACAATGTAATTGTCTGTTTTAATAACACTTCCAACTAATCTTTTTTAGTTTTTCTCCAAAATGATACCATAGGTATTAATATCTCATACTAGAGGTACTTTTACAAAGAGACAAAAACACTGGACATACTGGTACAAACCGGTACAAACCAATAAAACATCTGAAATGTTACAATCTGCCCTATCTCACTGTAAATTATCCAAATGATTCCTATAAGCAATGTAAAGATAATGAATATTTTCAATTTGCTGAGTACATGCGCTTCAATTGCTTCTGACAGGAGAGTCTTCAACATGTGATTAAGCAAACTAGGCCTGTGTAACATTCAAACTAGTTTGTGCCCCAGAGCAAACCAGCACGTTATTGATGCAATCCAAACACTTCTTCATAGCCCTGATGAGTCTCTTTTATCATTTTATTACTTACAAGCACTCAAACAGGAAACCAAACATTGTGCTTCAAGCGACCCTGTTGGCCCTTTTACAAGCTGTTTCTCTCTCAAAGACAGGAAACAGAAAAAAAGAAAATACATTTTGTATTTTCTGTTTATTGGAAAGGAAAAGCAAAGATAAACATTTATAATGCACCATGATGGTAAAGCGCGGTCTGAAACACCTTGAAGCTGCACTCAGATAAAAACAACATCACGGCGTGCCTCAGGACCTCTTACCAGACCTTCAGGCTAACACAAAACCTCAGTCTTCAAACTGTAGGCAGGAAACTGATGGATAATGACACATTAACAACGAGTTTAAAAACATTTAACGTTAAAGAGCTACTTTGATGCATTTAATAAATAAACACCAATTCATTCCTTTCTTTACAGCGGGAAGCTATTTCTACAAAAGGTATACCACAGAGCACAGTGTATTCTCATTATACACTGTATACTAATGGATGTACAAGTATCACTCCCACCATCACATATTATGATTATGATTGTATCAGTCTTACCATAGCTGATACAAGATTCATGCTTTTATTTGAGGCATTGGTTACAAATTTAGACATTAAAAGATTCAGCTTTTTTTCCTAATAACACATCTGAAAATACATAAAATCTGCAGCAAGTTATTTGATTGAGCTAATAGTTCGGAATTACCAGATTAGAGACAAACAATGATTTGAACTAAATGTCAATGAAGCAAATCAGTAAAAAAAAAAAGTTTTTTCTTTGCAAATTGGATTAAAGCCATATATTTTCAACTAAAAATCTTCCATCACAATATTTATTAAAGATTTAGAAAGTATAAAGATTAGCAGATAAAGCTGTTCACTTGTTGATCGTTTTATTTAATATGAAAACATCTTGACATGAATTTTCCAGGAATAATTAACAGTCTGCAATCTGTGGTATTAACTTGTTTTCTTAATATTAGTTTACACAAACAGCAATAAGATGAAAATAAATATTGGAACACTTTTACTTATTGGACTGATACCAATATGCTAAAAAATTACTAACATAGGTCAAAACAGATGTTACTGCTGACGCATTGTGTATTTCTATTTAAAAATAAATAAATAAATAAAATAACTCCTCCAATGTGATTGCATTAAAAAAATTCAGCAAAGAAGAAAAGACAGTGAAGGCAGTAATGTGAAGACAAATCTTTGATGGCAGATGATGCCAAACAGGATGGTACAACCAGTTTTTGAGATAAATCACTATTTCACACAGTGCCAGGTTAGCATAGATACCCGTTATCCATTGCTAAGTAAAAATTCATATTTAAGACAAATTTTTGAATTTGCTCAAGCTATCTTTGAAATTAAAATTGTTTTGATGATCTGAGAACTTCAGCTGCATGTCGTAAGTGATTCCCCAGGTATTCCTACCTGATCTGTTTGAGTTCTCCCGCGAGGATCTGCAGGTAGTACAGGGCTCGTCCCACAGCAAGCACCACTTGTGTGTGATTGCAGGCAGCTACGCTGATGTTCTTGCCCTGCGGCTCTTTCCATTCACTAACCAAGGCCTTGCTGTCCTGGACCACCAAGCGCACAGAGCCTGATGTGATCTGAAGGGACACAGAGACCTTTTAGCAACAATAACTTGGCAGGAAAGAAAATTTAAGAGGAAATAAAGAGCAAAGCTTTTCTTGTGGAACTTAAGAATGAAATCTTTAAAAAGGAGAAAAAAAATGTAATAGAGTTGGACAGAGCAAAATAAACAGCTTTCTACTGATTGTCAAAGGAGATACTGAAACAATGTTTTAACAGAATTACCTGTATAGCAGATACACACTGAATGTTGAAAACAAGATAGAAGTGGAGTACAAACACACTGTTGTCTGATTTAATAGGAACTATCAGAATGTACTGTCCTTTATTGGAAAATTAGGCACTTAAATCTGACAGTTCATCAAAAATGGCTTTTATTAGACTGCTAATATAAGCAGTCTAATAAAAGACTGTAATATTGTGTCTTTTTATATGAAATATATGATAAGGAAACACTCATCTTTGTTTTTTTTTTAACAAACATGTTTATCAGTTGTTTATTTTCCCTCCAACTGTATCTGTAAAAGCTTGAGAATACAATGTCTGAGGCTAAAGCAAAACACATTTATTATTCTTAACTGTAATGATTTAAAAAGAGCCATGCAGCAATGAAGAGACAAAAACAAAAGAAAAGGAGCTACAGAGACCTCATTATTAGACTGCAGCAGGTACAGTGAGGAGTGGAACTATAAATGGAGATGTTGCGCTGTTTGAAAGGCCCGTATTACGGTTGTGTAATGAGATGTGAAAGTAGCATATATTTGATACAGGATGCTAAATAGAATCCTTGAAATCAGCTGCAGAAGACGGAGAACAAAATGGTTAGGGTTCTAAGGTTTGTTTTACTTTCCATGCAAAAATGAAAGAGCTTGTTTTAATTTCTATGAATGTTTAAGCTATCATATTTTTTTATTCATGTGATCTTTATATCCTGATGTTGTGTATCAGTATAGTCGCTAAATAAATTTGGAGTTTTATTTTAAGCAAAATTGGTGCCCTTATGAGAGTGTTTTAACACAATCCTGCTTTAAGCTACAAACTTTCATCTCCAGGCTCACATACTGAAAATAAAATGCTACACAAGCTATTTCTACATTGTACACTACTTTGCTTTTTTATTTATTAATTTATTTTTTACCATAACTTTTTAATTGGTAGAATGCATTAAATATGGCTGATTTTGCTGATATAAGGTAGCAAAACAATTTTGGGCAAGATTTGCCCTCGAGAACATTGAAAAGAACATGTTGGGCAATCTCCAACACTGTAATTAAGTGCCTTGCCAAAGAAATAACAACCTTTGATTTATTTTATTGGGAATTTTTCATGTTGCATATGAAATTTGCATTTTAATGTGATATGCCCAATCTAAGTAGCATATAATTAAAGTGGAGTCATGATGGATGGTGGAATTGTATTCAGTTCCCCTAGAGTCACTACTTGGTAGACTCAATTTTCTCCTCATTCTTTGAAAAATAACCTGAGATAGACTGGATGGACAGCTTTTATGAAAAGCAATTTACAAACCCGATAGTTTTGTATTTAGTTCTGGACATTGACTAGGCCATTCTAACTTTCAACTATTCTCTTATTTACACCAGGGATGGCCAACTTCAGTCCTCAATAGACATGGTCCTTTATGTTTTAGATAGGTCCCCGTCGCCCAACACAGTAGAATCCATGGTTGATATACTTCCTCTGTATTTTATCAAGTTTAATGAACCATTCATCTCACTCAAGTGTATGAAACCAGGGGTGAATCTAAATCACCCGATTTGCACCATTCCTTTGTGACTCTGGCTTTGTGGTTGCCGTCCTCCTGCAGAAAGAGCAGTCAGGCCAGGGATATTTTTCAACAACTTATTGCTTAATGTACAGTACAGACCAAACGTTTGGACACAACTGTGTGTCCAAACTTTTGGTCTGTACTCAATACAGACCAAAAGTTTGGACACACCTTCTCATTGAATTCATTGAATGAAATAATAATTCATTGAATTCAATGAGAAGGTGTGTCCAAATTCAATGAGAAGGTGTGTCCAAACTTTTGGTCTGAACTGAGTACAGACCAAAAGTTTGGACACACAGTTGTGTCCAAACATTTGGTCTGTACTGTACATGAATATGCTTTCATGATGCTGTTTGTTCTCTTACGTTTTATAATAAACCTTTACAGACCAGCTGTTTTCATACCAACACTAATTAGACAACTTATGAAGGGAAATAGTTGCTCCCTCTTTGTTGAGGCTGAACATTTATATTCAGCCTCTTTATGTTGAGGCTGAATATAAATGTATATTTGTTATATGTTAATTTGTGAGAACAGCTTCATATCACTTATAATCATCTTAACTTCACAAATATGAGGTATTTAGAGATGATTTATCAAAGATTTATGAAAGCCAGAACGTTACAAAACACAAAAAAGTTAAAGGAGTATGAATAGTTTTGCAAGAATGATGCTATAGTGATGATACTAATGGTTTACATCAAACTACCATCCTCCAAATCTCCTAAGAGAAAACAATGCAACCCAAGTTAGCAATGGTGATATAATGCCAAACGCAAAAGACTAGAGAGTCTTTGACAAACAAAAATGTGATGCTTTTCATCTGGAACAAAATAAATATGCAGCAAAACATCTCCACGATAGAAATATGTGTCACAAGCGCGACACATATCTCATTGTTGTTGCATTTATGACCAGTTCTGCTGTTAGTTCCACATTAACTTGTCTGAGCTCTGATTTGTCCCCTTTGAGGGGAGTACGTAGTCTTTTCTTGATACTCAGCAATGTTTAGAAGCTGTGCCTTTACATTCTGGGTCTTACAGAACATGCTGAGGAAGAAGGCACATTCAGCCTGCTTGAACCTGTTTACCAGAATAAACTGCACACTGTTTTTACAGCGAGGTTAATTAAAACAGCAAAGCTGGTGCAGGATGATGGACCAAAATAATGAGTTGCACCGATGCTAAAAGGCTGAAAAGGCCTGTAGAGTCAGGCATTATGCACATCATGCATTATAAACAATGCTTTCATGTTACATGAAATCATTTTATTTATAGTGTGGGGGACCAGTTGCTGGGGACTTTAGATCAAGGACCCCCCCTTCCATTAAAATGATTCTATTCTTGTTCCTATGAATATTTTGCTTTGTTTTGTTATTAAAAAGCACTGTGATTCATTGTCCATGTGAAGCTGTACATTCATATAGATGTTGATAACTATTCTGGCTGAGAGTGAAAGGAGTTTAGAAAAGCATCACTTTTGAACAGGCGCTTAGGGCAGCTTTGGGTCCTAAATGCTTGCTGTGTTGAAGAAGCCGAGTAGTAGATAGCAGCCTGAGTGTGACGCACGTTGGCTTATGGATGTTGTTCGTGTTTCGAGAAAAAAAGGAAAGTAAAGGAAATTTGCAACAACCGCATGTCTCGACATCACTTTTGTTTGAGTGTGCAACAATAGTTCATACAAAAGTACTGCTGTGCACACAGAATTTTATGTACTTATATATTTAAAAAGACAAATTTCTGCATCCCGTTGCGGTTGATTCATTATATTGCTGTAAACAAACTACTACACAAGTTTTCTGTTATTGTCAATGTGACAGCTAAAGGAAAAACAAAATATTTCTCATTCTGAAACTTTAAAGATGAATTTAAATGAAAATAAACTATCAAAATAGTTTACATTAGCCCTGAAGGACAGAGGTGTGAAACCACTTTTAAAACCTCAATAATATAAATAACTGCTTTCATTGCGAGGTAGTAGAAATCTTAACATTTTAGAATATTAAAGCATGAGCAGAGCTGTCACAAGGGCCTAAATATTTATTTGTTAGAATGGCCTGCAGGAATGATCTTCATAAAAAAAAAATACAGGTTTAAAGTTGAATTTAAATGAGGCACAATATTTATTACAGGCAAGTATAAAATGCATGAAATCTTTTTGCTGCCCTTATACTTTGGACTATCCAAACAAATCACTTAAAAATCTGATTCAGCATAGTGTTCATAAAATAATCAAAGATCACAATTAAATATACATATTTACAAATTAATTCTGGATTTTTGGGACGATTAAGTCGATTTTAAGTTGGAATGAGTAAAGATTGCAAATAAGATCAACAAACCTCTGGTTTTCAGATTTAAATATTTTAGGTAGTCAAAAATAGACTTTAATAGACAAACAAAAAAGAATCAGATATATACATGAGTCATTCCTTGATGACATATCACTTTGTGGTTCTAATCTTAAAGTCACATATTGCCTGGAGAAACTGAGTGGAAAATGGTTTTGGGATCGGATTTTAAATAAACTGCAGTAATAATCCACAGATCTTTAATAATTAAAGCCTCGTAGGAACAGTGACCACAGAGATGCTTTCACTAAGGCTTAATATTGATGGGATCAGCAATCTTAATGGTTGTTGTAATTTATATCGGAGGATATAAAGATCCAAAGTGCTTTGGCACAACTTCACCAACTTTTACTGCATGGAGAGAGAAAGAAACCTGGTGATGCAACTCCTGCAACACCTGAAGTACTAAGAAATTCAGTTATTACCATTGGAGTTTGAGCTTCTGCCTTTAAAAAATAGCATTGATCCATTAATGAAGATTTCAGTTTTTATTTAAATGTCCCAGAATATAAACTGTAAAATATTCCAACCTTATCAGCTCATATCTCTTAAAGATGCTTTAATGAGTCTTACTACCTCGGCCTCAACGAAAACACTGAAATCAGAAGGCTCTGCTTCATTTGTTTAACTATCCAGACTAAGTTTGACTGATTCTATTTATGTATTTGAATGCAAACAATGTAGGACTTTAAAATTCAGGATGGGTTACAAACCTGAATGAGTTGTTTGTGTGCAACATTTCCACAATAAAATGTCTGCTGGTTGTCCACAAAACCTGGCAGCTCGGTTTCCTCAACTTCCTCTCCGCTCAGCATCAACACTCTGGGAGAAAAAGAGGAGAAAAAAGTAACAATATACTAGATTTCTGCAATCAAACTTTATGCCATAAATATCCAGCAGGTTGCACAGTAGACCCTCACCTCGTCTGACCCACGAAAGACAGTACCAACATATCATCTGTCTCCCGGCCTGCCTCAGAGCGAAGTGGCCACAAACCTGGAGGGGAAGGATTCAAGGATAAAATGTAATTACAGCACCATTCTGCAGTGATCGAACTCAATCTTTAACTATTCTATCTGTTGGATGCAAACATTTTTGAAGATGAATCGGCTGCAGATTCTTCTCAGAGAGCAAATCAATAGGCAAGTAAATAATTGCCCCTCCTGGCAAAACAAGGGGGCAGGCCAGCAGCCGGGACTTTCGGGGCAGCTGGTGTCAATAAACAGCTGAAGCCTAACAAGTGCAGGCAGACCTTTTAGTGGTCTGTGTGTCTTGTTTAGGCATCAAACAAATCCTTAGAGAGGAACCTAATTTTGCAGGATTAAAAAGGTTGTTAAAACCCGACAGCATTTCTCCACTTGACAGTTTCCCCACAGCGGACGCCGGAGAGTTCTTCGGTTCACTAAATGGAAACAAATGTCGCCAAAACTTGACACTGGCAACCTTCCTGGCACTTTGAAAGCAACATGCCAAGACCTATGACATGCTTGCCATCTGCTCGGTCTCGGGTGCCAAGCTTGGATGAGCAAACAGCTGGCACCTTGGCTGATGGGGCAAACAGATGTGCAGGTTGAAGTACCTCTACTGGCGAGTCAGCGAAGGATTAAGGGCTTGATAAAGTCAGAACCTTAGAGGGAGCTGCTGTATGAGACAGAGGATTCAACAAACAGGAGACACAAACCTTTGATTCCCGGCAGGTCGATGCTGGCATGCTCGTGAATCCCAATGCCATTGCGGATGATCCGCAGAGAACCCTCCTTGAACGCTCCAGAGCATGTCACCAGCTGGAAACAATAGAGAGAGAGATAAAGTCACAGAATAACACCAGCTTGAGTTCTCCATTCTTAAATTCTAATGAAATCCATTCACTTTTTATGACAAAAGTGAAGATCGCAGGCTTTAATAACTGAGAATTAACTTAAAATGTGAGTGCTTGGTGACATTAGAAAGAAAGGCAAGTTAATGGATCAAATCACAAGCAATTAACTTCAACTTTAGTTAAAGTGAAAAATATTTCGGAAGCTGAAAGTCATTATTCTTTTTTCAGAAGATCTTAGTATTTTAAAATAATGATCTGTTTTTAATAAACAATAGGTCATTTCATGTGATTAGGAGCAGCTTACATTATATAAAGTAGTGATAGATTTTAAGTGTTTAATGATGCTACAACTTCAGCTAAACAAAAATGCCACAATTTAGTTTCTGAGAAAATGTAAATTTTACATTAGACCAATAAAAAACATTTTAAAAAGATAAACGTGGTCATGTTATGACCCCATAATGTCAAAAATGCATTTCTTGGGCTGCTAGTCAGATGTCCAAAGTCCTCTTTTTGCATTTAATTTGGAAATCAAGGCCTGATTGTTTAGAGGAAGAGTAGAGAGACACACAATCCAAGTTTTGGATTGTGTTTGAGGTCCAATGTGAAGCTTCTGATGATTTAGGGATCCATGCCATCTGTTGGTGTTGGTTGACTGTGATTTGTCACATCTAACGAATACCAGGAAGTTTCAACCGTCCCTCTGATGAAAAGCTTTATGTAGTAGGAGTTGGCACTTGCCCACGCTGACAAAATGTCAGAGAAACACTCTCCATCAGATTAATGTCATATATAAAATGCTTGGTTGTGAATTCATCATCATTGTCTTTTTCTTGGGTTTATTGGCAGTTGACAAACAACTATTTGGTGTGTATTACCTACTCCAACTGGTGAGGGGTAAGAGTCAGAGTGGTAATATAGTTCAGGTATACTTAAAATGATTATGATTATGTCAGTTTCTACAACAAAGGGGAGAATTATTTATGCTTGTATACTTCAATTTTAATACAGAACTCCATATTGAGGACAGGTATTCCTATAGTATTGTTTCATTTTCAGATATTTTACTGCTCAGAAATGTTTATGTATACACTATTAAAGTAATGTGTACCACCATACAGTTAAGATCTGCAGGAAAACTTTAAGAACTAAATAATATTTTGATTATTAATTGGTAATCCAATGAATTATTTGTATGCTACTTATTACTAAATCAATACTGAAGTATTTAAAGCAATTTTGAATCGAAACAGAATTGTAATCAAAATAATTAAAATTGAATTGTGAGGTTTTTAACAATACTCAACCCTTTGTGTAAGCCATGGTTGTTAAAATCCCACAGAGAATCTACATAATACGAGTTTAAGTTTTTAAATTTATTTTTTAAAATAAAATACTTTTATGAGGAGATTCCATATAATTGACAAAATCGTCAAAATTTTGCACTGAAACAAATTAAAATGCAACATGTCGCTCCAGATGCATATCCCGGTAGAAGAGCCGTCACCTATCTGCATTTCAGCAGCTCTGTGCTGAATCAGTTCACTGCAAAGCTTCTGAGACTGTCATTAAGAAACATGACAGCATTATGATCCAACACCACAGAGGTTAATAAATCTGCTTTTCTGTGCAGCCTGACTGCAGTGCGCCCGAATGTTATTTATTCATCTAGTCATGGTACACTAACAAGATTAACACCAGGCTCACATAATCTCACCCTGTACCACCTGCCACCCAACAATTTCATCTTGATGCAAACAGTCATGATGGACCTGGCAACCTCCCCAAACATGTTCTCAAATGCCCTGACAGTCAAATTCACTCTCAGGCGATGCCCAGGGCTCTGATAATCTTCTCAATTTTTTATTTCGCAAAAGCCAAATATTAAGCTGCACAACTGTGCCCATAATATTCTGATGGGACTACACGTTGAGCTGCTATGCTTTTTTTTTCTAAGAGAGGTCAAACTGCATTTTGTCTGGGAAATTGTGCCTCAGTCCTCTGCGTCTGTTTTTTTTCTCCCCATTAACAGTCTTGGAATGCGTGTGCATCAATTAACTGGGTAAAATGCTCAATGGATTTGCAGCAAATGGCAAATTAAAACAATTGGGACTAGATTTAGTTCTGGACCTCAACAGAATGAAATGAGACAGACAGTGTGTATGGATGAAAGCGGTACGTGGCTGATGGCGCACTCGTCTCTGCCCAGAGACTGCTGCCTTTGGAAGCGGATCCAGTGCCCTGAAGCCTGGAGTCGAACCCTGCCAACAAAACCTTCTGCACAGCATCTCTGTTTCCCTTTTCCCTATATTCCACTGCTTCACCAAGTCTACACAAAGTAAGACAAATGATCAAATAAGAAACCTGTTTTTGCAAAACTATGAAATCTTGATGGGAATATATTATGGTCACGCCAAAGGCTCACACAATTCTTTAGTTTGTGGTTGCATATAAAGAATGGACTGGATTTTTGATGTAGCAAAAAAAGTGCAGACAAAAAAAAACATATACCTGCATTTTAAATGTGACATTAAAATTCAATCCGGGTTAGCCTGGCTTATTTTCACAAAACACACGTTTGACATTTACTCAAGGTAAACCGAAATGGGGAATGGTTAGAATACATGCAGATGACTAATATGAGGTCTTTAAAGTTACAAAGAGTATTGGAAATACCGAAGGAAAAGATCTAAACAACAATCTGCCTTTTGCAAATTGAACATGAAGAGCAATTGAGGTTTGTGTACTCGAGAAGCATTTTAACATTGAAAATAACCGCAATCCAAGGAAATAATAGCTGACCCAGCTTGGATGCCACAACACTAGATGAATATTAATGCAGTGCACCAAAATCAAGATACAAGACCCTGAAGGAGATGAGAACAAGGGAAGTTACAAAGTCTTGACTTTAAGATGAAAGAAACACAAAGACAGAATGAACCAAAATAAAGAAGATCTGGACATTTACCTGGCCCTGACCCTGTCTCTCCAGGTCCACCACACACATATCCACAATGGGCCCCAGGTTGGTGAACGTCTCCATTACTGTGACGTAGGAGCCCTGCTCATTGCTGTCCACGTTAAGCTGCAGGAAACAAACAGTTCTCTTCACAAGCAGGAACAGAAGATAAATGGTGTCATTTTTTACTAAGTTGGCAACACTGGAAGTCTGAAAATAAAATATAGTAAACTTCAAATGAAAGACTAAAGGTGTAAATGTTTAAACAAGGCATAAAATTCAAAAATATACTAAATATATATTTTAAAGTTTTCAAGGACTGATCTGGGATCTAAGAGTTGGGGGATTTGGTCTGGGCCAACCTGTGTGTAGGCGAGATTAAAGCTGTGAATTGTGGGTTCGTGTTCAGACTTTATGCAACTTTATCTGTGCTGCTTTTGTCCGGTTTAAGCACATTAAACTTCAATGGGCATTTAAACCAGACAAATTGAAATTTATTGAAATCTATAGTGTCTTATGTATTTGTTTATATTTTTGTGACATGCAATGAATGCAGAATTTAGATAAGAAAATAACTGAACCAAAAAATTGCTTCTGATTTTGGTGGGAAATTTGCTTCATTAGCAGTCTTAACCCTAATGTTTCAATAAACTTAGCGATAGATGAATGGATGGATGAAAACCCGACTTTGTTTTCTTCCTGCTTACCTTCACAAGTTGGGAGTCTCCCAATCTGGATCCAACAAACACCACACCATTGTCCAGGTAGGTCAAACACTCAGCTATAGAGGTCTGCCAGCAATGAGAGACATACATACAATTCTATGTTAGATCAAGCCAAAACTATACTACTCATAAGTTTTGCTTTCCACAATTTCATTGTCAAAACCACAAAAGAAAAAACACACTTCACATTCAATTCAATAATACTTTATTTATCCCAATGGAAACTAAATGTTGTCCTTACTCCTAACATCCAAGTATCTTCAGACTTCAGTCATTCTGGATGGTGATGCTTTAGTCGAGAAGGATTTCCAGTAGTTGTCAGTCTTGCAATAAATCTGGACAAGCCTCTGACTGAAGACTGTTGTTGTATGACAATCTCAAGACTGTTCTGACATCCTAACAGCTCAATTTTCAAGCAATAGATAATATTTCACAGTAATTTTTAGTGAATGACACCATCACTAAAAGACATACAGTGGTTAGCAACACTGCTAATCTGCCTCATTTGCTTTCAGCGCTCCTCTTTAAATTTCTCTCTGGTTATATGATTAGAAAGTCGGGCAGAACGAGACATTGGAGTTGGGGATATGATAGCTCATTATGTTCAATGAAAAAGATGGATGAAAACCAGTTTTAACTTCATGTGTTATAAATAAGAATACACCTGAAGCATCTTAATTTTAAGTTTATATGAAATGGGCTTATATAGAAAGACTGAAAAATGTTTGTAGAAAAGATCTGCTATCCAACTAGCCAACAGAAAGGTGAGTTCAGTTAATGTATACAAAAACATGTCTGCTGTAATTAGAATATGAACTTAAGTGCAAGTTAACTGTTTACCTAATGTAGAATTAGGAAAACAATTACTATTTTCATTTCATTTTCTGGCATGAGAAAAAAAAAAACAGAACTGGTTTTGCAGTTTGTTTGGCAAACTCATTTACTGAGCATAAAACATGCATAATGTTATTGATGCAAAAATATCTGAAGACTTATCTGTTCGTCATTCCAATCAAAAGCTGCTCATGTCTGTCCAATCTAGCTTGCAGTTCTACATTTTTGTTTTTTGGAAAAGCAATCCATCTCTTGCTGAACACTCAGTCTGCTTGATTGCTTCTGCATCACTCAGAACAAGAAACGAGGGTTTTCGCCTCTCCAAACTCACAAGAAGGTCATTGCAAGAAGAGTGCTACACATTAAAAGCTGTATATTTCAAACCTCGGATGAGCTTTGAGCACGATATTAAAATAGTCATCGTCTAAAACCTCCCTTAAGTGATAATTGACAGTTTGGTAAAAGACACACAGAGCAGGCTTATTTTTTTTCCCCTCATCTTCCGTATACCCAGCTAATGGCATACCCATTAGCTGCTCATACGGCTAATACCATTAAAGAGTCAATCGTAACAAAAACCGGGTAGATAAATAGTTGGAATAAAACCCAGAAGAGGAAAAACAAAAATCAACAAGCAAGATAATGGATGACCGAAACAGCTAGAGAAGCAAATGGGGGAAATGCCAGAGGACAGTCAGGTGGATAAACAGAGTGAAGACAAACTGAGATAAGGAGGCAGGGTGGAGAAGATAAATGAGCACCTCTCCCAGAAGCTCTACATGCAGGTCCTTCAGAGCCACGGTGCCGTCCATTAGCTCCTCCTTCTCCAGGAGCAGCATGAACAGACGACCCTCCATGTCTCCCAGCAGGTAGCGCGACCCATTGGGGTCCACCCGGTTGTGGCAAACAATGGTACTTTGCTGCAAGGAAAAGAGCAGAATTCAAAGAAATATTTCAAAAAGAAAATGAAGGGTTCATAGTCGTTTTAAGGAAAATGAATGAATTCACATTAAGTTAACCTGTAAAGGGCAGAAATTATATATAAAACAGAGCATAAAAGATTGCTTCAGGGTTCATCTTCGAAGCCACATTTATAGGCAGTACTGTAAAAATGCCTAAAAAGCCTCAATTCAAGTTCTTTCATTGTAGTAGGATAATCTCAGAATGCCAAATTTAGAAAAATGTGATCTTTAACTTGAGTTCATTTGTAGAGCAGGCCATGCCTTTAAAATCAAGTTTATTTCAGCAACAATACAATACATTAACCAACTATGATACATGAAACAAACATAACATTTTGTGATATACCATCATCAAAATAATATATATCAAATATAATTATCAATTTTCCAGCTATTATAAATTAAAACACTAAGCAGGTGAATTTTTAGCCTTGTTTTAAAAGATTGAACTTTAGGGGAGCCCACCAGTGATTTCTGTTTTAAGTAAGGATAGAAACATGCTAACAGCTGTCACAAGTAATACTGCTCTGAGGACTAGTATTTATCCTTTCATATCCAACATTGAGGAGGATAGCAAGGGTTAACAATCCTCCATGCTCACTGTTACCAAACAACAGCAAGGAGGAGCATCCTCAGGTCACCATGTCTCCATAACAACCATTAGATGGTGTCTACATGGAAAGATTAATCATCTTATTACAAAGAATTCTGACACAAAAGAGCATTTTGAGTCATGCCCTCTGAAACAGAAATCATTTCCATATATGGGTGATGACAATAACTATAGTTACAAATGTGTCTTAGGTTTATTAGCCGGATGGTAAAAATTTTCCAAATGCTCTTTACTCTGTAAATTATTGTGAAATCCCACATGTGTTTTGTTTTTTGCTCTGGGTCAACAGAATTAATTTTGATACATATCAGGAACAGCAACACAAGCTCACAACATTATTATTGTAATCAGCATTATTATCATGGTTACAGGTGGTTTTGGTGTGGATGGGTCTTTAGATACCAAATCTGTTTTCTCAACAGTCACACCACACAGAGAGTACAGAGGAGGAATTTTAAATAGTTTTTACCTCGGCCAGCTTTGGGATTGTTTGGAACTAGTGTCGAAACTGACAGGAACAAAACATAGGGAGTGGTTTGTTTGTGTTCAGCGGGACATGACTGCACACAGATACTAAAGACTCTGCCAGCCTTTCTGACAGCACTTCAGATACTCTTTCTTTAGCGCTGCTAAACCAAAAGACTACTCCATGAGGTCATTCCTGCCCAACGTACTACAATGTAACAACAGTCTCCTTTTTTTAATGAAACCATTTCTATTTTAGAAATACTTCTTTCTTTTGTAATAATCTAAATTCCCTTAGGGAATCACCAAAGTACATTGCAGTTAAATTGTTTTTTCTTAAATACTAGCTGTATCAGATTTTATACTTTAGTTTTAAAAATAGTTCTAAATTCAAATTGGAGTACAAGAAAGAAAGCGACCAGTTCAGAACTGCACAACTGTAAAGAAAATGAAGAAACAGTAATAGTTATTTAAATACTGCCAACCACATACAGAATTTGAATACAAATGTACTCAATTGTAGAACTTCCTCTACTGATCTGATAGTTTTACCAATTCAAAATATTCCCAAAAACTCTGCAGAGGACTTGTTCATCTGATTCAATGTTGAATCCCTTTCTAAGAGAGAAACAACTTTTCCATTGTGGTCATCCTCTCACCATCTTTAAAACTACAACATTTGGCTTGTTGACAACAGCATGAGACATTTTAAAGACCACAAAGTACCTTTAGTGCCCTCTGCAGGACAAGGTATGCAATACTACTGCACATAAAGAGAGGTGCATTTCTACCAATTAGAATATTAACACAATGTTAATAAATTACAAGCAGTTCAAATCAAAGTGGTACTTGTGCTCATACTGTGCATGCTTTACACACTCAATGACATATTTTAGGCATCTGGTTGTATTATCTTTTAAGATCATGGGATCAAGCAAATAAAAATCCAACATTTAGTTTAAATATTACATGAGGCTAATCAAAAGCTTTTTTGTTGTTGTTGTTTTTTTTAAACAATGTCCATGTATTGTACAGTATATACTCAGTACTTGGTCAGGGCACATTTTGTATGAATTACATCCTCAATGCAGAAGGTATGGATGTGATCAGTCTGCAGCACTGCTGAGGTGTTAAGAAATGGTTGCTTGAAACAGCTTACAGCTTGAAACAGCTTGAAAGAGTGTTAGCAGGGGGCTAGCACAAAGTGCTCTAAAATGTCCTGGTAGATGGATTTCCTCACTTTCAACTTGACAGAACACAGTGGACCAACACCAGACATGGCCTGCCTTCCGAATCAAATCGTTACCAAATTTCCACTCCTTTTCTTCCTAACCCTGACAAGACGCTTCTACACATCTCTTCTGCAACTCCAGTTGCAGTCAGTCCTTGTTTACTTCCACAAATTCTTGAATTCACCATATTTTTTTGTCCCAGTTGTGTGTGCATCTTTTTTTTTCCTACAACACTTTTTCCTTCCACTCAACTTTTTATTGTTAGGCTTATAAGTTTAACTTATTGAATTGAAGTACTAAAATTTATTGATATCAAAATCATATCATATATAGCAATGTTTTTGCTCAAGAAAGCATTTGAGAATGCTGAAAAAATTTACTTAAAATTTTATTAAAATCTACAGTGGTCCCAAAGAGGATTTTGAAACAAATTTAAATTTCCCTTACAAAAACAATAATAACGAGAGATTGATCCTCTTTTCAGAAGAGGATATTACTGTTTCACTCTCTGCTTTACAAGCCGAGACAATTTCTCCTTTACCTGCATGTAGAATTGTTAACTTACATTATTATGCTGAAACGTACTGTTTCGACATGAGCGTCAGAGGTTTTCAAACCTTTGATGCTCATCTTGGCTGAATCAAAGTTAAACGCCTCATGTATAATTGACTGCATCATGTAAATTTGGCAGACATTCCTTCTCCGTTTTTCACCTTGGGGCTCCAGGACAACATTTTATAATTACCTGGCAAGAAGTGTAGTTTCAGTCAACTCCAATGATTACAAGAAAAAAAAAACATTCACACCTTTTCAACATTTAAAAATAAACTGACAAGTCAAATTTACCCCTAAACCTCCTGCAAAATGAAGCTCTGTCAACACGTGTAGCAGCTGGAAAATCCCAGCGGCTGCTGGATGCTTTTAAAGATAGAAAATACCAGCAGGATGCCAATTTGAGATCATGAAAGAACAGATGGATCAGATGGGTCTGAAGCATCAGTCCTGCCCCCCTGGCCCCTTTTGTTCCTGCTGAAACCTTCCTAAAAAAACATTTAAATACCAGGCCAAAAAAACCCCAAAAAACTAAACAAAAAAAACCCACTCTAAATAGCTGCTTTGCGTGTTTAAATTACATTTCTTGACACATTATGATAAAATAAACAAGCAGATCCCTGAAATAATTCCTGTAAGCTGCTGAGACAAGAAGCAATTTTTTTCTCAAAATGTCAAATGTGAGAATCACAGAAAGGCTGGCGCTGCATGAATAAGCCTTCAAAGAGGCACAAACGCCCTCCACTCCTAAGTCAGACTGATAAGTTACTAAGCAGCAGAGCCAAAGGCCTCGACACAAAGACACAGGAGGATAACAGCTGCGTAACTCCAAATTAGAGGCTTCTACATCAGAAGAATTTAAATGTTCTTTCCAAAATTTATGAAACCCTGGCACTCCAGCACACAAAGAGAACAGCCTCTAATTATAGAAGCAAGCGGCTGCTGAAGAGCTCCTCTGGGCATTGAGAATGTGTTCCGAGTGCTATAGACTGCAAGTTAATCTTAAGAACACTAAAACCAGTGCGGGAAGTGGAAGTTATCTGTAAGGAACTGCCTCTGGATGGAATTTAACACCAATTACCATATTCTTAATGAGTAAACATATTCACTACAGGCAAAGACACAAGAATATGTCCAAATGATACACAAACACATCAGATAATTCTGATAGATACAGTTTCCCACTATAAGCTATGAACATATGAATCTGTTATACAAAGACAACACAACAGATTTCAGACATGTTTTTGCCTTGGATGTAATATCAACCCTATTTTTATTAATAAAGTGTAGCTAAGGTTTCAGTCAGAATAACTGATTATGCCTTAGAGGAATCAAATAACTAAAATTATATTTCAAGTATCAAACAGCTTCCTCTGCAGATGGATTTAATAAGATTTTATTTTGTTTTTCCTCCAGTCTGCAGGAAGAAAGCACAACACTGCTCCCAGTACTGTGAAACTCTGTTATTTTTTATTTAATTTCTATTATAAAATGTCATCTAGAGTCATTTATTTATCTGGTAGTGCAGAGCAGAAAAAAAGTCAGATGTAAAACATTTAGCAGGTTTATAATGAACACTTTGATGAAAACAGAACATTTTGATGCTTTCTACCTTGATTGTTGGTGGGGCAATGGCCAGGTATTTGTCCCCATTGTGGTAGGTGATTGACTCTTGTCCTATGATTATAGCGCCACCAAATGGCTCCGGCACTAAAACACAAGCACAAACGGTAAAGGAATTATTGCTAAATTCCAGCATTTGCACAGAATTTTTCATAAAAAATTTAGAACGTTTCCAAACGCAGATGTTCTGGATTTTTTTGTCAATTTGCAGCCCATTTATGATTATATTTAGAACACAAACACCTAGGATTTAAACATGTAAACTGCAAATGCCAGAATCCTCCCCCAAGAACTTTAAATAAAGAAAGAAAGAAATGAGACTGGAATTAACGTGTCTTACTTTACTTAAGCATCTGCAAACACATGAACGCACTTGGTTATAACGCAGTTTCACCCAAATGAAAAATAGAAATACACAAATGACAATAGTCTGAGCTGCTCATAATTCAATTTGGTTTCCTTCCAAAAGGAATACAAGGCACATAAGAAATAAATGTGCTGCACAATCATTGATCACAATTTATGCATCAAAACATGATTCTCTGACCATTATCTGATTTATATTAACTTCACAAAAGTGCATTAAAGTACAGATTGTTGATTCATGTATTTATTAAGTAAAATGTTTTAGACTGTGATTAGGGATGCTCAATCAGATTTTTTGCCACTGATTCTGATCACCCATGACTGCCGATAACTGCTGATCATCTGGATTGGTTGTTAATTTTTTGCGTTAGGTATAAATGCTACTGTGTGATCTGGCACTAAAAAATGATCTGGTAATAAATTCAACTAATTTAGACATAAACATGCAAAATATTTGCATAGAATACACCAGATGTTAAGTTAAAAGGACAACTGAAAAACCTGCAATCAGTAAAATTGTATTTAACAATAAGCTTCTTAGTACCATAAATTATACATGAGTCAAATAAATCGCATAACACTGCCTATATCAAATAATGTCAAGAAAAATGAAAACATTCATTCACAGTCAAATGCAGGTTGCATCACGATAAACAATCCTGAGTTACTGAATCAAAACTTCCTGAGAGCATGGCTAGGTGATTAATGCTGGTTCTGATTGGATGTTTCTAACTGAGCTGAGTAATTCTCCAGAACACAGGAAGGAGGTAGAGGAGATAGATTTTTTTTCAGAGATTATCTGATTAGCAAAAGTTTTAATACATATGTAAAATATGATTTTGTTGTTTTAGTTATATGCTGCAGCTTTAAGCAGAGGTTCGATGTGAGAGTGGAGCAGAAACGGCGCTCCGTCTGTGAAATATTACTACCAGTAAAGCGTAGCGCTGGTCGAACAGTGAGAACAGAACCAGTGACTTACACTGCTAGCTCGTTGATTTAAATTATTTTTCAGGTTATTTGTTTAGCTTTCTGACCATCATGCTCATCCGGGTGAGTGTTGGTAGTTGTACGCTGCTTTATCTGCTGTCTGATCGCTCCGGATGTCTTTTTGTCCTACAGTGAGCCTCGATATAACCATACTCTGTCAAGTACTTTTTTCCGTCAAGTAGTTTTTTAAATGTCATTCTAGACTCGTTGTATTGATGCATTTTGACGTGCTTCCCTCCCCATTCAGTCTCACAGCATTAAAGTTCCTCACCACATTGCTTATCATTTCTTGCTGCATGCTTGTGCAGTGTGAAGGAAAGAAGAAATTAGCTGCACACGCAGGCTGTGAAGTGAGATACAGGTGACAGGCAACATGAGACAGTGATCACCGATCATACACTTTTTCATGGAACTCGGCTGATTATGATCGGTGGCCGATCAATCGGCATACCTCTAGCTGTGATGCATTTTATCACATGAAAAGGAAAACAACAACTAAGCTTTGCAGTATTTGACCAGCTAATCACTGGTCACTTACAATTAAGGGAAAACTGGCAACTTCCATTGTTTCTCATGAAACCAACTCATTGACACAATTTCAGACATTTCATTAAACAAATATAAAAGGAAGCTATGCTCACATTTAACCACTAATAGCTCTTTTCCCTCATTTCATTTGGATAGAATTTTCTGTTTTAATGATTTAAGCTTGAAGAAAATGAAACATGAAATCAAGCCAACTTGCAGTTCTGATTTACCTGGAATAACCATGGATGCTTCAGCCTCGACATTCTCCTGTTTCCAGGGGCCCTTGTTGAACTCCTTCTCTCTCAGAGAAACTTCGTACGTCTTTACATGACGTCCTTGAGGGTCCTAAGACAAACAGGAATGGTTAGACTAAAGTAGGACACAAAAAGTTCATGCCACTAAACTGATGATTAAAGCAGTCAATATTGTCCAGTAATGTTTAAGGAAATGGAAAAGTTGTTCAAGTTGTAGTTTCAAAATGAAGGAAGGAGGTTTGAGATTGGGGACAAAGTCTGGAAATCCAAATATTTTGACATGCTCCTTTTTCTGTTTCTATCCTAATCCAGGCATAAAAAAGACTTAAACAAATTGTTTTCCACACTGTGTAGGAAGCCTGAGCTACTGCTTGGAGCTGCAGCCTTTAAAAGATTTCACCACTTAGAACATCACTATAAATAGTAAGCACAGTTAGGTTTCTGGAGGTTGATATCTTGTTATTTTACACGTGAAGAGAGAACAGTAATTTGTCGTGTTAAACCATTACTATCTTTTCACACTTGAAATATCATCACCTAAATCTGTGATGACTATTACACTAATTCAAGGAGTACAAAAACATAGTAACATTTCTAATCAGCTGACATAAACTAAGAATCACTAGAATGACAATAATTCTGAAGTCTATTGTGACTATGGTGATAATTTTTTTATTCAATTTGCAATAGTGTCTGCTTGAAAAGACACTTCAGGAACATGATGTGTCGGTACGTTCATGTACCGTCTGATACCAAAACAAACCACTGTGACCCCTGCAGACCTGACATTCCAGGTGCTTGCAGCAAACCGATCCACTTCCTGGTAATGCTGTCCAACTTCTGCTGTTGCTGTTTTGTCTTGCTGTTAGACGCTTTGGCAACCGACAAACACTTACGATAAACAAATACATCTATTGTGTAACCTATTCTTATCTGAAGAGTCTTTTTTTAAGTTGAACCTCACAGTACCTGGTAGATGAAGCAGACGGTTGGAGCCTGGCAGCCATACAGGAAGTGAACATCGATGACCTGCAGCTCCTCCAGCCGGATGTTGAACGCCTTTAGCTCTCGATTGTCCCGGTCCAACGGGATCACCTTGAACAATCCGTCGTACAGCCTCAGACCGATCATGCGGCATTCTGGGTCAACAATCCCAATAATCCCTGTTTCTGATGGACGTCCAATGCGATCCTGAAGAAAAGGTGTGGAAATGTTTGAGGTTGGGCAAAAATATTTTAAATTTTGCAACTGCTACTAAATAGCAAAGCTTGTAAACTTTCCCCAATGTAAACACTTCAAAATCCCCAAAAACACCAGAGTACTTTTAAGGCGTTACCCACCTGGACGTTGCCATGGGCACGGGTGATGATGTCAATACTCTCCCCGTTCTGTTTGTATTCCAGGATACATGCGTTGTACTTGGATGTGAGAATGAACAGCAGGTCTTTGCTCTCACCCTGGAAAAAAAGCAAAAACTATTCAGCATTTTATTAACACGGTTTAGTACAATATAAACGCGAAATAAGATAACATGAGCTGTTGCAGAATTTCTGAAAATAGACAAATGGAAAAGCTAACTTAGAAATTACTTTTAAAAGCCTATGAACTTGCTTTCCTTTGTCTTTTTAATAAATAAATGAATGTAACCGAGAAAAGAAAACTTTAAATGACTTATGCATTTATGTAATTCCAACCTTTGGACGGAAGAGCTCCATGACAGCAATTTTGCCATACATGCCAACTTCCTTGACAGGTCTAAGTCCCTCAGCTGTGACCACATAGATCTCCAAACGTGTGTTTTTAGCGATGAGCAAATTAAGGTCCTCAGCAGAGGTGAAGTGACCTGCAAAAAACATTGCAACATTTACAAGACGGATATTACATTTTGTTCAGCACAGAAAAGCGGTAAAACGTTTTTGACACAGTTATCTGTCAAAAACTGATGGCCTCTCTTTCACAGCTCTGGTTGAGAATTTTAGCTATATTCATTTTAAATGAATGAATTCATTATAAATGAAAACAACCAAAAATAAGGCTGTGCAATTTTAGAAAAATATATAATTGCAATACTTTTGCCTACCAATGCAATACCAATATCTATTATAATAACATCAATTTTTCCTTAACTAAAATGTACCTACAAAGTTTTATGAGCTTCAATTTCACAGCCACTACAAATAGTGGTTGTGAAATTGATTTGATCTACAAATCTTTTATTTGTAGATCAAATATTTGTAGATAGTTGGCCATCAGTTTTTGACAGATAATATTTGATCTACAAATATAGATCAGTTGTGGGCATCCAGAGCAGTAAGAGCCAATCCCAATAGCTTGATATATCCCTAGTGTGCAGTATTTGCATTCAAGACATTTGAAACAATATGAAAAAGAAGACACTGCAATAACTACTGAATTGATATATTGAGCAGGTCTATCAAGACTGCAGATAAATTTCATAACAAAACTCACACTAAGGAATAAATGTCTCAGCAGAACATTTTAACTTCTACCTGAGTGAAGCTCCAAGAAGGAGCTCCAAGAAACCTAATCTAAACCATGGAAATATAATTTAGAGGCAATTTTACATAATGAACATATTGTATAAGTGTGAAAGCAATCCATAGTACTTCATTCACAGAGAAAAGAGAAAATAAAAAAAAAGGTGTCAGGAGAGATCAGAACCCGAAGACCTTCTGGCAGATATATGTTTTCTTAGTACTATGCAGTCCCAAATACCACTCAGACATTAAAATACAGTGTGAAAACGTGTAGTTTTACTCTGGGCTTCCATCTGACTTCCGTATTTACTTCCTAATAAAATAAGCGTATACTTGTATAATGTAAATGTAGATTGTTTTTCTTGCTCTAGTACACAAATTTATCATGACTTTGTTAATAATCTCTCCTAGAGTAACTGCGTAAACCGAGTCATTATCTAATGTTTAGTAAAAGTTGAAAGTAAAAGAAACCATGCCAAGTTCTAAAAAAATAAATCTCAAAATGTGAGATTATGTTTGATGGAACGTAATTTCGAGCATTGTTTCGACTTTCTTGTAGCCTATTTTAAGACAAATGAGATTTCCAAGTGTTATCAGAGTTATGTTTAGAAGATCGGAGCGGTTATGTGCAATTTATTTATATGCTGGGTAAGTCGCTTTTTATTTGCTGTTATATAAAAACAGCTAGCCAAAAATAATAACCACGATGTAATTGATCGTATTTGCGTTGCAGAAAGAATTACAGATAGCCGTGCCGTACACTGCATATAAAGCACTCAGCCTAATATGACAGGTAAACATTTGAGCTAAAAACCAGAAGCTAAGTGCTACAACAGGCCTGTGTGGAGCGCCATGGCTGCAGCGCGGGAGCTCAATTTGCCCGCAGGTTGCCAACGTCCCAGTCCTGCACGGATCAGTCATATTTACCTGTGATACAGGCGTTCACTGCCGTGGGCTTCTGCGCTGTTACCACGTAGTTATAAGACATCTTGACAGAAACGGACAACAAACACCGTTGAAGTGTTTAAATCTCACACGAGTGACAAAATCATTGATAATAAAGCTTCCGGAAACAGTTGGGGAAGTCGTTTAGGTTAACGACGTGCACTAATCCAGAGTTGGAGCGCCCCCTAAGCACTGGAGGGTGTTTTACAGGGTATGTTTGAGATATTGGTGCACTTGTCACTCAAAATCCAAAAATGCTTAGGTTTGTCTTACTCTACACAGAAATTATTTAACATGGTTGGTTCTTAGGCACAGAAGATCATTTCTAGGACGCTGTGTAACGAAAACTTTTTATGCTTTTTTTTTTCTTTGTTTATTTTGGTATTGTTTTGATTTATCAAATAAATCACTGCAATTTACTAAGACATTTAAAGTCGACTAATTGTATGCAAATGCTCAAAGTATTTTATTTTATTTTTTTATTTGAGGGAAATATAAGCGGTAATGCTTTTTGAATTTAGTCAGATTGAGAAACAGTGACACCTGCTGTCACGTTTACTTAATTGCAAAATCTAAGATGGCAAAACTCCTTGTAGCTTTTAGTAAAAGTAGTAAAAGTAGTTTTACTAATACTTTTTCTCTAAATTGGAAAAAAAAATTACAACAATCCCTTTTTGTCTTTCTATTTGAGGAAAAAGTACCATTGCCCCAAGATGATCAGTAAAAATATAGGCTATTAACGACTTTGTAAACTGTTGTAGTCCACTTTCACACCTTGTGATTTTCACCTCACAACATCGTTGTGTGATAACCGAGGCTCTTTGAACCCACCATTGGCTGAATCACTGTTGCCATGGACACGTGTTTAATCGGCCTGCGATAGAACTTAACTGAAAGCGTTAGCTTGTGAACTTTATCTCCGTTAAAAATGTCAACAGTATGCACATCTGAAGAGACGATAAAAACAATTGTGTCGATACAGATAACTGCAAAATGTGGACGTAACATAGTAAGTTCGTTGAACTTTGGTTAAATTGTAGTCACAACTATCTATCTGTCTGTCTGTCCGTACGTCTTGCTCGACTTCCCAAACGGCAGGAATATTCTTAAACGCTATATTATATGTTGATTTTGTTTTCAGCAAGGGAAGAAGGGGGACAATTTGCAGAGTTTCCTGCAGGTTTCGGTGGAAGAGGTGAACCTGGGGGAGTCAGAAAAGAAACATGCCAACCCTGCGAAACACACTATTGATTACGACTTTACCTGCAGCTATAACCCACCAAATGACGCCCAGGCTTTCAGTGAAATTCTCCAAAAAGCAATCACATGTAAGCTTAATGTATCAAATATACCACCTAATGTCATCCATGTGCCTCATCATCAGTAGTGTTTAATTCGTTTTATGTGCAATCACAAGTGCAATAGTTTTATATTTTGTGATCAGTTACACTGGTGGAGGTCCTGCATGAGGGGAAAAAAGGTGAGCTGAAGACAGCGATACTGGGCCAAGCTGTGGTGGACTTCTTCCCTCTACTGCAAGGTACAGTTTCTCCTCTAAGAAATTTTAAAACATTTCTGCTCTGGTATGTCAAAAGAGTGAGTCTTCCTTTGAACCAGATGTAGGTGGAATAAACAGAAACTGATTTTGAAGAATGAGGAGGGAGGACTTCCAAGGTTTTAATGACTTTCTGTTGTCCTTCAGGTCAGTGCACCTTTTTAAGTACAGTTCCAGTCAATCCAATGGTCAATCCTGCGATTAAAGAATCTCGACAGGGCATCCACCGTAAGGTTAGTTACTCACTCAACAATTATACTGACGACACAGAAACCTGTTTGCAGTTTAATCACACTCATAATATTGTTGTCATTTAAGATGTCAGCAGATAATTTAACATGCATTAGGTCACTAATACATTTCAATCTTTACATTGTCCCACATTTATTTAAGCAAAAATACAAATTCTTTATTCAATAGATTTTTAAATTCTTCCTTTTATATGTATAGTACATCATGACTTGAGTAGTATTGTATGTCTTCAGTATTTGATAAAGTGTTGTTAAATATTTTGTTTAGGGTGGACTTCAAATCTCAGGATATAAATTCAATCGTATTTTACTTTCTAAATATGTCTATAAATGCTAAACAGTGGTTGCTGCATCATTTTATTCCATTTAGCAACCAACTCTGGATGTTTGTGTCAGCGTGTCGGAACCACTGCTCACTGAAGCCGAATTATCAACCTGTATCATCATGAAGGTAACTGTGGAAACAGCGTATTCATTGCCAGACACATGGACGCTGCCGTCTGGCTCAGCTCACAGCCCCTTTGCATACTTCGCTGCCCTGGAGGTTCCTCTAACTGCAGAAGTGAGTTCTACTTTTGTATCCTAATACGTTGTGTTACAGCTATTCCATTAAAAATGTACAAAATGACAAATCTATATGGTTCTGTGATAATGAATTTTAAAATATGGGAATATTTCCCTCTCTCTGTGTCTTAGCATGATCAAGTACTGATGTTTTCTGAAGGCTATCTGAAGCCAGGGGGGCAGAGGGAGGGCAAATGCCGTCGGAAAAGGAGGCCCCTTCAGACTTTATTGGTACCAGGGAATCAGTTTTTACCTGGGTCATTTTGCCAACCAGAGCCCATTGATCATGAGGATGGAGAGCTAACTGGTTTAGAGGTAACAACAAACACAAGTTCCACGTGTGACTTGAAATAGCATTTTTTCACTTGAATTTTCATTTACTAGTACCTTTAAACAATTGTAGAAACAAGTTTAGCTATGGCCATCAGAGTAAGGTTTGAACACACAAGGAAATTTGAAGACCTGAATTTTCATGCAGGACCAGCCATTTCGTGTTGAGGCAGAAATTACAAAGAACAGAGTGAGCTGGGACACAGAGATTCGGTGCTTCCTGGATTCCAGTGGAGCTTCCAGGTCAGCTGGACATTCAACTTTTTTTTTGCAAAGTGAAAGTCAGTAATGAGACATTTTAACCCTTAATTGGTTTAAAATCCTAATACATTTGTCCTTATCCTTAAGAACAAAAGAGATAATCTCTCCCCCAAACTAAAGTAAACTTAGGTTTTTAACAAAATTCAGTTTCTAGAAAACAGTGAATTTTGCTCCATGATTCAAATGGAGAAAAAATAGTGCTACATTGTGAACAAATTAAGAAATTAATGTCTTATATTCTGAAACAAGCTCATTGGAATACACCTGTTTAGGTTGAGATAAATTTTAAAACATTTATTTCAAACTACTGAAAATGGTATTTTGATTATATTTGTAGATTGAAAGAAAAAATCACAGAGAGCCGACTGTGGCCAGTGGAATTAATGAGGACTTTGGTTCCACTATCAAGGGTAAAAAAAACATTTTCCATTTGCTGTTGATATTTTAGTACTGCTAAAGAGATATCTGTTTGGGGCAAACAAAGTGGCAGCGGTTCAGTTAATCATACTACTGCTGAACTGCAGATGAATGTTTTAATTGTCTCTGTTTGTAGTTAGGTGATGAGAACCCAGAGATCCCCTTCCATGGTTTGGCATTTGTTGACATGGGGCGGTTGTTGTACCCTGGAGTCTCCCGCATCAGAGGAGCATACACTGTTCATCCTTTCTATGAGAGTGAACTTCTGAACAAGGTCTCAAAAACACTGTCAAAGTAGTCATTTTTTTGTTTTTTCATCTGTATAGCTTCTAGTGCTGGAACTTATATTGTCTATAAAGCATTATATTTCCATATATATGCAAGCCAAATCTTTCAGCAAGTGGTGCCAAGATTGTGGATTAATCTTCCTCCAAATATACATTTAATTGACTCTGTGAATTCAAAAAGAACTTGTAAACTTTCTTACTTAAATTTTGCTTAATATTTATTTTCTCTGTGTTTTATCTTACGTTTAAAAATGGGTGTTTAATATCAATAGTTATTTTCACTTTGTCATAGTTTTGTCTGTGAAATGGGCTTACTAAAAACTTTACTTTCTTATTTACATTTATTTCTGGTTTCTTCTTTTACTTCTTGTTAAGATGAACTTAGTATTGATTTTAAACTTATAGGCCAAGCGGAAAACCAGTGTGTTAAAGGAGCAGGCTAAAATAGCAACTATCCAGGCCAAATCTCGAGCAAGCTTAGCAGTAGCAACTCCCAAAAAAGGAACAAAGAGCTATGATGCAGGCAGCAAGGGAGTCAAGGACCAGTCTAAAAAGGTCAGAAATGTGTTGATTGTCAAGGATGAATTATTACTGCAAAGTTAAATTTACATTTGCAATGAGAAATGTTTTGTTGTACATGTAACAATGTGAAGTTTTTTTAATATGACAGCAGAGTGTCCTTCCAGCCAAGGCCACCATATCTGATGAAACTCCTGAAAGTGGGTCTGAACCTGAGACAAAAGTCAATGTAGAAGGAAATGTAAGTTTCTGATGAAGCCAGCTTGGTGCTCCAGCAGCACTGGCAAAAACATGATGTTATTAAGTATGCTGTGCTACACACTTCGATTTTAGTTGCAGCGTAGAGCAGCAGAGAAACATTCAAACTTTTGCTTTGTGGATTTTTACTTTAGTCTTTTATCTTTGTTGTCATTGACAGATGTACTTGGAAGCCAGAACATATGTTATTATTGAAATGTCCTTGAATAGACCACTGGTACCAAAACCATCCCCTGAGGAACTGGCTCGAAGGTAATATGCATTAACACAGTTAAGTACTGCAATTAATCCCCATGTCAGTAAGCTCATCTCTTGTGAAAAGTTTACACCTTAACACACATTAAATAAGAAAAGTTTAATAACTTCTAAGGTTCAGAAGATTTTCATTTTCTTGAGATAGTCACAGTAATTGTGTAATAATGTGGGTCACTTTTATACTTTACTTCTGCAAAAAAAAAAAAAAACTCAAACTTTATTTGATGAGTCAGAATTTGCTATTATTATTTACTTTCTTCATTTTGTTTTGTCAAAAAATGTGAGCTAGCTTATATGTTTTCTCAAAATATAGAAGCACACAAGTAAAGACACACAAGTTGACTGGACAACCATCTTTTATGTATTCAAAAATGGAAGTAATAAAAGATGTGCCATATTTCAAAAAACATAATAATGATTACAATTCATTTGAACAAAGAAACCATCCATCCATCCATCCATCCATCCATCCATCCATCCATCCATCCATCCATCCATCCATCCATCCATCTTCTTCCGCTTATCCGAGGTCGGGTCGCGGGGGTAGCAGCTTCAGAAGGGAGGCCCAGACTTCCCTCTCCCCGGCCACTTCTTCCAGCTCTTCCGGGGGAATCCCGAGGCGTTCCCAGGCCAGCCGAGAGACATAGTCTCTCCAGCGTGTCCTGGGTCTTCCCCGGGGCCTCCTCCCGGTGGGACGTGCCCGGAACACCTCACCAGGGAGGCGTCCAGGAGGCATCCTGACCAGATGCCCAAGCCACCTCAACTGGCTCCTCTCGATGTGAAGGAGCACATCGAGAGGAGGGTAGGGTTGTGTTGGTTGACGCGACTCTGCAATATCGCATGGACAAAGAAACCAAATAATTAAAAAAAAACTCATTCACCACATGGAGACAAAAAAAATCACTGCAATAGTAATATGTTTTTTTCTGTTCCTTTCCCCCCATCTCTCTCAGTATATTCTCACTTATACAGAGATCATAATTACTCAGACAGCTGCTGTAATTGTGTATTTGCACATGAGGAATCACTTTTACCTGTCATGGCTCATCCGGTTACCATGGAAATGAAGATTTTATGAATGTGTAATGCAGAAAGAAGTCCAAGTGGTAATACTGAAAGACTATGCATTAGTTCTACTGTCAAAACATTAAAAAAACATCCATCATGACACCTTTGAGGATCATTAGCGTAATCTAATGAGTTACCAACAACTCTGGTAATGATAGAGTCAATTTGGTTGCATGTTGGTTATGCAATTAGAGGAAACATCTGGTAAGATGTCAGTTTACTTCCTTGTCTGTCTTTCTTTTTGTTCCTTTCTGAATATGAACTTAAAAGAAGTGTTTCCAAATCTTGCAGGGTGAAGGTACTGATCCCCCCCAAACCCAAACGTCCAGCTGGTCCTAGCAGAGCAGAAAAGGTGAGAAACCCAGATACATTTCATTAAAAATATACCTACAGTATGCCTTGCAGTCAGGAAAGGTTTCTCATTCTCAGATTTCTTGTCTCTGATGTGTGCTCTTGTAGGCCGTGTTGGACTTTCACACCCAAGTAGGCAATGCAGTGGATGCTGTCTCTGAACAGTTTGCCGAATTATTTGGAGCAAATAGCGAGCTGCAGGAAAGCCTTAGCAAAGAGCAAATTTTGGCTGAGGTGATGGGAGGTCTTAATGTCTCTGGAAGATACTTCACCTTCAAAGAGCAGATCAAGGTTTGAAGTTTAAAATGATTTTTTGGGCTGAATCTATGATATATGTATTAATAAAATGTTTTTGTTTTGTTCTTTTTGTGAAGGATCTTCATTCGTCAAATTCAATAAATATATTTGTGTGTTTATGGCTTATAGCTAGCAGTGGTAAAGATTGTACGTGACAAAATGCAGCGGTCCAAGCCTCTCACTGACCCTCAAGAGGTGAAAGAATTTGTCAGCAAGCTTTATGTCTACCTAGTGGATGAAATGCATGTGGCTCTCAACAAGGTATTACCATCGCCATCATTTGTTTAAGGATATTGTTTGGATTTTTTAGTGATCTTTATCTTCATCTCCTCTGCAGATTTATTCCAGTGATGTGGCAGAAGACTGCACTGATGGAATTAAGTTGGAATCTAGTCAGCTGAGACATTTTGCTAAAGAGGCACAACTTACAAGCAATTATCAACAGGCGGTTCAGTACTACCAAGAGGTACAAAACTAGGGAAAAATATATCTATGATATTAGACACAGCAGTGAAGGAAGCTGATGAATCTGACTGGCAGAGTAACTGGCATCTGTGTTTTTTTTACTGGAAGTTAGTGGTGAGGCACCCTGATGAACCTTTGTACAAGTTTGAGTGGGGAAGCCTGTACATGTTGATCGGGGACTACATGAAAGCTAAAGAGTGTTTCCATGATGCTGTATCCACCCAGCAAACACACCAGCCCAGGTTAGAAGTGCTTCATTTATGCTGCAGATTATGAATTTATCTAAGCAAAATTATGTTTTAATTAGTTAGGTTTGTATAGTTAGTAATATGTGTAAATGTTTCTCTCTTTGATGATCAAGTCTTAAAAAAACTGCAGAAAATCATCAACCTTTGTTGTTGCTGTATAGTTGGTAGAATAGTTTGTTTCTGTTTTTGCTTATTTGTCCAGCTTGATGATGTGTGGGGTTGTGGCCGTGTTGTTTGAACGTTACAATGAAGCTCTGACCTTCTTGGAGAGAGCCACCAGCCTAGAACCACCCAGTGTGGAGGCCTGGACACTGATGGGTCAGTTCACAATCAGGATTCTTCACTAATGTGGGGACCATTGGTGCTCATATTTTCCACAGTGGGGTGAAGTCTAGTGATCTACAACAATATTTGAATGATCTGTGCTCTGTCTGCTATTTTCTTAAATGCATTTGCTTAGACCTATATACTTACATTGATAGTAGAAAGTAGAGGTTTTTATTTGTTTTTGTGATAAATTCCTAAAGATTTGAACTTTCCAATGGAAGCATTGCTTATTGGTTGAGATAAATGTATTGTCTTTAAGTCAGTGCACTGTAGAGTCAAAGTGAAAAAAGTGGCAGACCTTTGTACCACTGTTATATGTTATGGAGGATCTACATACAATACAGACCAAAAGTTTGGACACACTTTCTCATTGAATTCAATGAGAAAGTGTGTCCAAACTTTTGGTCTGTACTGTACATCAGGATGTTTGCAAAAATATAGGACATTTTAATAAAAATGTTGCAGTTTTTATGTTCAGTGTGAGATTATACTACTGAAATAAAACATTTAGATATGTAGAATGTTGAGGGTACTCTACAACAATTATGTTTTGAAATTAAGCAATTCTTACACAGAAGATGCATACAATTTCTACATGACAATGTTTACAGAAATGCTGCAAACAACAGCTCAAATAAATTACAATGACGCACAGATTTTAAAATCAGCAACATTGAGGTGTACAGTCCAGAAATTACAAATGTCTAGTGCAAATATCATTCTTAAGAAAATTATATCCATCTTTACTTAACCTTTAACAGATCGAAATTAAAAGCAGGGGTAATGTACACACTGTAAATATTGAAACTTTACATTTCTGTTGGGATCTGCCTTCTAGGTTTGCTCCATTTAAGTCTAAACGAAGCCTTCCTGCCTGAAAGAGCATTTCTAGAGGCCAAAAAGATTCTTGGGGAAGAGGAAGCAAACAGGGCACATGCAGATGACAACACTGAGGAAGTGAAGGCCCAGCAGGATGAGCATGAGACAGATAATCCTGCACCACCTCCAATGGCTGAGCACGGTGAGGTGTAACATTACAGCAAGCATCCAGGCACAAGGTAAAATATAAGCCACACATGACAGCGGATTTAAGACTAATGGTGTTTTTCTGACAGACCCTGAGTTCCCAGACCATGACATGGAGGAAAGCGGAGAGACCTCATCTCATAGTGACAGATCAGCAACTCCAACTAAACTCACTTCTTCCATTTTCACACAAACAGTGAAGTTCTTGTTGCAGAACAATGCCCTACAGGTATTCATACCTGTTTGATTTAGCAGTGTATGATCCCACACCTAGAGGGTCCAATTGTTTAAATACCGTCAAATCATTTGTCCTCTCTGAGTCATAGCAGTAACAGTGTTTGTGTTGTGTTGAAACATAATGGAAAGTCAAAAAAATTAGCTTGATATAATATTCTATTGCAAACACTGCATCGTTCAATACATATAAATTTGGATACTCACATTCTGAGCTGTAAAAATCAAGAAGATGAAATAAATAGTTTTAGAACTAACTGTGCTCTTTTGGTAGATGTCAGAATACGCTTTGACCCAAGAGCTGCTGGGTTCTAAAGGAGGTTGCAGTGTTCCCTACTATTATAGCCTAGCCCAGTTCCAGCTGCTCAAAGGTGACTACAGCAGTGCTATTGACAACCTGAAAGAAGCATTGTTTTACAAAAGTCAGGTACGTCCACATTTTCTTTCTATTGATTTAAGACAAAAAGACCACTACCATGTAGTTTCCATGTAGTTTCTGTAATAGTCTATTTTAGTGACTCCTTCTCTTTTATTTTAGATTTAACATAAATCTTAAGAAATAAATTGCACATCATAGTGTTTTATATGATGTTGCTTACTCCTGAACTGTCTGAGATGTACCACAATTCTTTAGAAGTCCCTTTTAACTTTTTCCTTTTAAAGTGGAACATGTTTAGAAATGTGTGAACTCAATAAAAAGGTGAAATATCACCTTTTGGTGCACAAAGTATTTCTTCTCCAGTTGTAAAATTCAATTTTACTGCTTTGTTGTTCTCAGCAAAAAACTTTAAACCTTTCAATTTTAAGATTGGATCAGCTACAAAATATGTTTGGGTAATATCATGGCCCTTTTAAAGCAATACAAGAATTCTCCTTCAACAAATAACTGCAGTTCTGCAGTTATTTTTGTGCAAATGTTGTACATTTAGATGTACACTTAAGCCTCCATTTCTCTAATGGAAAGGTGTTAATCAGAGTTTCCATAAATATAATATTAATGTAATCTACACCTTTTTAACTTTGATTTCTTAAGATTTCAATCTAAAGTTAAGGTAACATTATTCAGAAAAACTGAAAAACATGTATTTTTAAGTTGGAAAATGGGATCTAAGCTATGGATTCTGCTTTCTTATTTAACAGCAAATGACATTTGTAGGGTTATAAATTTTCTTCTGATAAGAAAACAACCATATTTTATTCATTATTTTATGCCATAATCTAGCACAAATGTTTTCAAGGTTTTAGACAAACACATCTACAGACAGCTAACCTTAAAATAATTGTCCATGGTATGATCAGAACCCAGATGCTTGGGCCTTGAAAGGTCACTGCCACTACCTGCAAGGTGCATTTACTGAAGCCCGGGAGAGTTATGAGTGGAGCATGGTCTTTCCAGAACCACCTTCAGACACTAACATCGTTCTCCTTCGCCTGGGAGCTATCTATATTCTTGAGGAAAAGGTTAGATGCCGGTAATTGCATTTTGACATGAGCTGTAAGTGAGATATAAGATTACATTTTTCTCCACAACTCTGAAATAAAACAGTTTTGCATATTTTTTTAACATGTTTCAAAAAATATTTCTCTTTTTTGTCACTAACTCTATGTTTATGATATTTATTCTTCAGTTTATGCAAGCCAAAGAAGTCTTCCTGCAGGCATGTGAGCAGTCCCCATCGTGCCTGACCTGGTTGGGCCTCGGCAAAGCCTGCTACAGGGTAAAAGTTCACATTGGTAATAATGAAAAAGTGCTTTTAGTTAAATTTTCTTAAGCTTATAAATTAGTTTCATTAAGATTTTCTATATTGAACAGGTTTAAAATGATATATTATGAAGTGTTAGATTCTGTTTAGAATAGCTGGTGACAGTGGAGATAAACACACCCAATTTAGGAAAATTTTATTTATGTTTTGTCAAACAGACATACGCTCTTATTTCTAGGAAAATAAGAGTCTTGTTGACAGTGAAAAAATTCAAGCCTTGGTTTGTTTTTGTGTAGTTGGGGGAGCTGTGTGTTGCTGAGGAAGCTGTAGCTGTGGCCACTCTTTTGAACTCATCAAATGCAGAGGTGTGGGCTTACCTGTCTTTAATCAGCCTTAAGGTGAGTGATTACTACGCTTTAAATCCACAATCAATTTCAGTTCTGGTCCTACCTCTGTGGAGGGTTTGCAGGACAGAACATACCAGAATGTTTTTGGACTAATTTTTTATATTTTTTTTGTACTTAACAAAAACATTTTCTTACACTAACATGGGGGCAAAGCTTGCATGACCCTGAAGCTCAAGTCAGAAATAACTCAAAATAGTGGATGGGGTTTGTTGTAAAGCTGGAAACGGACTTTGAAAGACTTAAATTAGTTCATTTAAAAAATCTTAGTTTAATTATAAAGGACAAAAAAATACAGTACGTATGTCCTGTAGTCCACTATTATAGTTTGAATTGAAAAGAAATGTTTTTACCTTAACCCTCACTGTCTACAGCTGCATTAATCATATATTTTGACTTTTTTTCAGTCTGGGCGACTAGAAGAGGGGGATGAATATTATAAAAATGCAATCAGTGTAAGTGAGTTTTTTCATGAAGATCTTCTGTTAATGCTTTTAATGACTTACAATTAGCTATTTCAGTATGTTAATGAGTAGATTTATTAACACACACTAGCCCACCACACAATCCTGTCAACAACTTCAATTTCCCTTTGAGGATCAATAAAGTATATCCTATTCTAATCTATTTACTTGTGAACATTGTGTCAGGTGTTTCTGATGTTCAGATAATTTTTCCAGACTTCTTCAGTTATCTTTCCAAGTTAATTGTGTGAATAAATACACAGTCACTGTGTATTTATTTACACAGAAACTGTTGCCCTTCATAGCATAGTTACCCAGAACATTTGCATAGCATTTTTTGTAACAGACAAACAAAAAAACAGTGTTTCAAACTCTTTTTTTTCTTCTTAATTCATAGTTTGACTTGCAGGACTCGTCCCTGATTGAAGAGATCAGTGAAGCGAAGCATCAGACTCGGATGAGTAAACTGGCATCATGCTTCAATGCAAGTGCTCAAGCACAGGGTGAAATTGTTTAACCTAACACATTTTATGAAGACAGCACTGCATTAGACATATATTTCAGATGAAATTTTATTGCATTTTTATTGCATCTTGAAATAAAACAAATGAATGTGTCAAAAAGGGGGCTGATCAAGCCATAAAAATTCAACTCAGAGCAGCACAAATAGTCTTAAATACATATAAAACTATTTAGTTTTTTCAAAGGACTGCAACAAAAAAAATTTAGTTTCAGAAAATAAAAAGTAGCATTGTTTAATGAAATTTATTTTTGCAAAAATCAGTTATCTGGTTTGTACATCTGAGATTCTGTAATTCTGCAAACATGTATAAAAGAAATGTGAAAATTACAATGCAATATGTGATTATACATGGTCATAAACATTAGGATAGCATTTAAAGTTATGTTGTGATATGTTCTGACACAAAGCTATTGTGTAAGTAGCATATAACATACTGAATATGATAAGTTTTACAAGATATTTCTACACTGTTTAGTGAGTAATTTTACAATTTCAATACATCCCTGAAATACCTTAAAATTTGGCACAATTCTCCAGAGAAAGAAGATGTCAAATGGATTATATTTTTGGGCTGTCATGTTGAACATTTTCTCATGTTTCAATAAATACATTTCAGGCTTTCATTTGTGTTTTCTTCCAGTTTGTGAATTAGTTATTTCCTAAATTCTAAAAAGATGCCAAATAATCTTTTCCTCAACCTAAAAAAAAGGTGAATTAAAACAGTCAGAGTTTGTTGAGATTACAACTTTTCAGCATCATTCATGGGTAATTTCTTTACTGTGCCACTAGAGCTATGGCTTTTAGTATCATTCTGTAGATTCCTCTGCAGATCACTGCCTGGACCGAACAAACACTTCTCTCAGCCATGGTGAATCCTCATACAGACGAGGGTCCCCCAGATACTCTGCGGTCCGCTTGTAGAAGTAGTAGTACAACACAGAAGCTACACAGATGGAAAACAAACAAGGTTAAGAAGGTAGTATACTTACTATAAAACTTCTCCAAACACATCGATGATGCAATTTGAGCACTTTTTTATAATCATCAGAGGCATAATTCTATATTAAATCTTTGATTGGAATTGAACAAGATTATATTATCTTGTACTAAATGAACATGACTGTTTTGTAATGTACTGTTTTGCCTTTTTACGCCTTCTTTTCTTCTTATGTTCAATAATTTTCCTCTCTATAATACCACCTTATTACACTGTGGTTTGATTTCTTTGCATGTGAGTGTATGAGTTGATAGCACCATCTGGAGAGAATTTTGTGTCACTGGCATCTTCAGAAATATATTTACAGTTGTGTTTTTACCATAACACAACTTATGATAAGTTTAATTCTTATTTTGCAAGCTGTAATTAGTGTTTTTTTCTTCCAGTTGGATATAATTTTGCTCAGGGATTTCAGAGTAAAAGAAGCTGAATAAATAAATTACGAAGTGACATATATTTAAGCTTTGCTTACAATTGCAAAGCAACTTGCATTGGTCTGTCAAAGCAAGTACAAAAAACACTTTGAAGACACAGGGTTGTAAAATCAAAACATTTGAAAATGTTCAAGCAGAACAAATACTTTTGCAAGTCACTATAATTTCAATTTGACATTAGACTAATATGTTTGGATAACATTTTTAACATGTAGAAATTAAATGATCTTACCAGATCTTTGAAACACAAACAGCACCTGAAGACCATCTGTCCAGATAAATCGGTTTGTGTTTAGCCAGCGCAGATTCTGAAATCAATGTGTAAGAAAACATAATTAATGCCATTCCTTTAGTTAACCTGCAATACATGTAAAGCCATGCTGCACTTGTATCAATCATAACAGATAAAAAAATTTGATGAAAGATAAAATGATCAGCTGTCTTTTCTTTTCCCAAAATCAAATATTCAGTTTTTGCTCTTTATGTGTTTTTGTTCGTTCTAAATAGTCTTTTATACAGGATTTCTTCAGAAGATTTTCTTGATAAAACAAAAAGAAAACATGTATCAAACTTGTATTTATTTTTATGTTGTTGTACACATTTGTTTGTGTTTTTACCATAAGCCAGGAATGGAGTATGATACTGAAGGTCAGGTAGAGAGTGGAGAGCATTATCAGGGCTCTAAATCGCTCCAGCAGTATGGCAACCAGGCCAACCTGGAACACGTAGGTGTTGAATAACATCAGCAGAATGATGATCAGGTTAAATAAGATGCAAATGTCCTGCATGCTGTGGAAAGGAAACATATTTATTTAACTGTCAGCCATAAGAACAACAAGGACAAAGATCTCATTCTGATGTCAATATAAGTGGTCTGTTTTACTCTTACTGTTACCCTGCTGAAACCTTAAAAAAAGTTTGACTCACATGAAAAGCACCAACTGGACTGCAGGTTCTGTCCTTAGCAGTTCACTGAAGGAGTTGACAAACAGGTCAAAAGAGAGCAGACTGAGCTGAATCAACAACACAAGGGAGTAGTTGCTGGCATGGAGCATCTCCGACCCATAGGCTGGGTGCCCAGGTGGATTGTGGTTCCACTGTGGATCCAAGGCTGCAGCTCTCCCTCAATTCCACCACAGAGAAACATCAACCTGGACGCGGCAGGCTTGACAGTTTGGATGCCTCAGTGAGGCATTCAAATGGTCCTGCTCTCCCAAATGCAGATCAAGTCCTTTTGATATAACATTAGTGCTTCATTCCATGTTGTTTGGTTGAATTCAGTTTACTTTGGAAAAACAGAAGCACTCTCAAACAGGAAAGCAAGTTTTGGTTTGGAGATGAGCTGCCAACCATTCAGAGATGTCAACATGTTACATTTGACTGCAACAAATCCCGCAGATGCAGCCGTGCAGTTCAATCTGCAGACTTGCATATCAGAACTGGTGAGATGTCATTGTCTTGATTAAAAAAGGGCAGATGTCCTGTGGAAGGAAACAACAGATTAATTCAGTTAAAGCAGTTACACCTTTAAGCTGCTGTAACTTACAAAAAACATTTAGAATATTTTACATTTTGCATGCTTTTAAAGACTGAGGAAAGAAAGCTAGAGTTAAAAGGAATCTATACATGTAATAAACTTATGTTGTAATAAACGCAACACATGTTTACGACATTAAATTAAATGAAACACAATTATTGACAGCACTTAGAGAATCCAAACCAAGAACTAGGTGGAAATTAATTCAGTTTTTAAATATAAAGTGAATTATCTCCATAGACCAATTTTCTGTTGCAATTAAAATTACTTTTTAATTGTCAAACAACAGCTTTATCCTAATTTATTCCAGGACTAAAAAAAAACCATAGGTTGTCTTTTGAAGATTAAAGAGAAATCGAATCCTGTCTTCACTAATATTTCTGTTTCTCAGTGTTATTTTTGTGGTCCTTGCTTCCTCTCATGAAGTTATCAATATGGAGCTGTTACAGTGACACCTGGTGGATCCTCTCACGGTCCCAGTATTTATAGCTCGGCACTAGCATGACAGGTGTGAGAAAGATTAGGGGTACTTCCAAACACTCGGCCATGGAGGAGAAGGCTACTTACTCTTGAAAGCTGGCCTACTCAGATTTTAGGTTAGTTGTATTAGGGGCTTTTTTGCACATGAAACGGCACACAAACCACATGCAGGCAAATAAAGGCACCTACATTTTTAGACGGATCATACAGCACATCAGACATTTTTAAAGAAGAATTGGAAATGTTGTCTTACACCTCTTTTTGCATACACCTTTTAATGAAAAATATTGTAGCTGCCCTTACGTGAATTATTCACCTCAAAAGAGTAGCGATGTAACCAAGCAAGCAACTATTAGTATGCTCTCAGCCTGCAGTTTTTAGTACTGTTCTACTACATCTCCTTATTTCAAATTTCTTTGAAACCTTCAATATATAGAACATGTAATATCCTACCATCTAAAAATGTACATACAAACTTATGCCAAAACAAAAAACAAACCTGTACTGGAGGGTTAATTTCAGTTGCTGAAGTTCTCTGTGTCTCTCTGAGGGACGCATGTGGCCATAAACAACACAGTGTACCGCAGACTGACAGCTTGTGTCCTTGCAGCAGCTTTTATCCTTTCATCTCTCTAATAAACACGCAAGAGATTTGTGTCATCATGCGCTTGGGGACAGTCTTTTTATACAGACTCATGTACCACAGATGATGTTAAATTTCTGTTTTTATGGTTTTGTCAATTGAAAAATTTTGGATTTGTTTTAGTTCTCAATCAGGCCATGGGGAAATGTGTGGCAAGCATGTAAAATCTCAAGCCTGATTAGATTTCCTACCTGCGCTGTTTGTGTTTCATTTCTTTTATAGCTTAAATGTTTCCATAAACTAGTGGATTTCTTCTTTATTTTCATGTATATGCCTTATATTGACTTGTTTCGCAAACCGAACTGATATTTTACAACCTACACTATACTATGCAGGATACAGTTCATGTAAATAAAGGTGGACCGTTTTCTAGGTCATTCTGTCACATTTAACTTCAAGATTACGGTAAGGATTCCAGCAAACTGGAGTCAAGCTTTAAAGTAACTGTTGTCATCTAGTGGTAAGCCTGTACTATTACACACAAGAAACACAAACGGTTACACCCAATTAACTTTGCACTTTCCTTTCCCAATTGTTTTGTTCTTCATAAATGCATAATTCAGATACCCTAGACTAGAGCATGTGCTTTGTTGGTTTGCCAGATTGGCAGCTGCATCAATGAAACTTAGAGATATGTATGACCAGAAATGTGATTGCCACAACGTAACCACACATTCTGCAACCATTGAATGGCCCATGTGAAAAATGTCTGCCTGGAGATGAATGCTGGCTATAATCAGAATTATAACTTTTTTGAATTCTGAGATTAAATAGTCTGAGTCCTCTGCCGTGTGGAAGACTTTTCTGCCACGCCTGATGAATTCCATTCTTCACCTCAGGACATGAAAACCAAGAAACAAGGTGGCATAGGGAGGAGTCTCCTAAAGCAGCTCCAGCCTCTTTTTCTGAGCCTAGCACAGATTTTTTTTCCTCCTATTCTCCTCTCAGCGTAGCTTCTTTCAGCTAAACGTGGAATGAACATAGGCGACGTTTAATAATATATCAATCATCTATTTAATCTCGTTGTAGTAATAGAAGACAGAAGAAATAGCAGGTGAGTGAAAACAGGAAGTAGTATGTGGTCAACGTTAGCCCAGACTGCGGGTTAGTTAGTAAACACTACAGACGGAGCTGCTGTCGACCTTGGTTTAGTCATAGACATAATGTGGGTTTAGTTACTGAAACGTTCCGCAGTTTAACACAAAAACTGTGTCTTCATTAGTTTTTACGAGACTGTTTAAAGTGGGCGGCGTTGCTTAAAAACAAACCATTTTCCCTGCTAGTTATGTCAGCCCATTCAGCTTTAGCGCTAGCTTGCACAAAGGTTGGCTTTAACAGTACAGAAAACTGTTTTTGTTTTCTGGAATATAGTCATCTAACCAGCATTTTGGTGGAGACATTTGATATACTGGCATTAAGGAAAAATTTAAAATGTTAATTATAAGACCAGACCCTTCAAGAAACTTCAGGAAAGTTGTACTCTGTGTTCCATTTAAGTTGTTTTCCAGGTTTGTGCATGAGTCACTGGAGCCATATTGTAACTTACTGCTATTTGATCTGTGATTTAATTTATAAATGTTTCCATTTATCGTTTATTTGCATTTTGGAAGAATACATCAAGCCTAGTATATCAATGTTTAACTTATGACCTGGGTAGAAAATGATCACTTTGAGTAGAAAAACCAACACACGTCAACCCCGTTTTATTGATCCGACTGACGCTCTCATATGTTAAAAATTATTTACATCAGCCAATATGTTATTGGCTGAAGAATATTATACTTCGGTTGCAATGCATGCAAGTTATGCTACTAACATATCCGCCCTCGTGTATGTTTTTAGAAGAAAAACTCGAAAAGAGGTGAGAAAAATATTATGGCAGTTTTAAGCAACTTATTGCAATTTCTCGTTTTCCTGATGTTGCAAAATCTGGAGTAATGTCTCTTGCTAGTTTGTAAAATATCCAAAAGTTATCAAGCAAGCTCAAATTTGTACATCAAAATAACTTGATAGACTTTGCTACAATAAAAAATGCATTAAAAAAACTCCTTGTAAAGAATACATCTTTACAATGATTATCTTTTTTTTTCTTATTTCTTGTTGAGATTTTACTTTCTTTAAAGTAGAACTGGCTGTCATAATAATGGCATTGTTTAAGACACTGTAAGTCTTCAAATAAATCCTAAGAGCTGAAAGTATGATGCTGTTGCAGCTCTGTCAAACAGACAGGCGGCACTGGCTTTAACAGAGATATTTCTTGCCTAATGCTTATCTGAGTAATGAAGAAAATGCCTAATTAGATCCACAAACCATCCAGATTCATTTGAAAGAAAAGCTCACAGGCATTCAAACAGATATCTTTATTCAGCAGTTTTCGTGTTGTGCACTGGAAAGAAAAGACAGCGTTGGCAGTTACGTCTTGTTTGAATTTAATTAACAGGAGCACACTAAAAGGCCCCACTGTAACAGATGGAGAGCAGCCACACTCTGTCACTCTGTCATATGCGTGGCCACATAGAAACAGACTGCATTGTAAATGTGGGGGTGGGCAAAGGAGAAGAGAGAGTCAGGATGAGACAATGAAGTGGAGAAAGAGGCAGCACGAGTTTGGGCTTGACTGGGAAGTTATCCAAGAAAACTGTGGGTTTAAAACAGCTAGGTGTAAAGAGCACAGTTACCAGAAAGGCAGCTTTAGTCATTGCAAAGTGTATTATTCATTACTCACTCCTCAAACCTTAGCATGTAGGGCAACTTTGATTAGACGGCTCTCTAATTAGAATATTGCTAATGTGTTTTTAAAATTGATACAATCAGATTGGTTATATTTCAAAACTTGCCATTCATTTATTTCTATAACCTCTTTGTGGGTGAAGGTAGTGCTGGACAAGAAAACAACCTCAGTAATTTATTGAGCAATAGAAAACATCAATAATATTGATTAAAAATAGGTTTTAAAATTTAGTAAGGCACATAATGCGTGTGGTCCAGCAAGCAGCACATGAGATCACCATTATTTTACAAAATGGACAAGAGATTAGAAGTTATAAAAGAGATTAAAGAGATTATTTATAGTATTCTCTGAGCATGTTTTTCTCTGAGCATGTTTGCCTTTTTAAAAATCTAATTACTAGTAAAGAATGTGCCATTCGTAATCCATAAAGTCTTAGGAAATTTTGATTTTAACAGTTTTTTTTAACTCTTGAAATAGTATCTTAGAGATTAAATTGTTAATTTAAGAACATAAAAGTTAGTGAAGCTTTTCAACATTAGAAGAAAACAATGTTAACTTTTGTCCCTAAAAGAGTAGATGTCCAACACATGAGAAGTGGGTGATTACTCATTAATTCCAGCCTGTTCCAAACTTTAGCTCTTACTCACTTCTTAGTCATGGAGCTGTCTGGATTCAGATGTAATAACTCAACTCACTGATTCTGCCCACACTTCTAAAGTAATTCTGACTTCTCCACAGTCAAATTTAACAGTATAACAATTATTTTAGTAAAAATTGTTCACAGTGACTGTGAAGTTAGTTTTACTTGAAACTGTGTACTAGCTGTGGAAATAACTGTGCAAATAACTCCAACTTACCAGCTAATTTAAAAAAAGTATTTTTATAAACATCATTGTCAAATATCATGCCCTTAGATTGGCATGGACTTGATAAGTTTGGGTGCTTTTTTAATTGAATTTTTATTGTATATTAATAGTGGTATTTGTATTGTATATTAAAAACAAATCACAAGTTGGCATCACAGTTTGATTATGAGTGTCTGTCTACTGTTTCTTTCCAGCATGGGGGCTTATGAGGAGAAGAAGGAAGCATGTGGAACTGTCTGCCTGAAATACCTCCTGTTTACTTTCAACTTTCTCTTTTGGGTAAGTTTCCATTGGGGCACGCTGAGTTGTCACAGATGATTTGGTAGTAATGTCTCTGCAAATATGCACTGTTGGTAAAAGTACATTTGACTTAAACAATTTTAGCTGAGCTGCTACAGATTGCTGGATTTGGAGTGGAAAAGAAATTAGATGATCAAAATAGTTATTGTTTAATACCTAAAGTTGTCTAGTTTAATCTCGCTGCTAATAGTATAGACATCTAACAGATTTTTAACTGTTTTTGTTTCAGTATTTTCTGCCAACTTTAGATAGCCTGATCAGATTGATCTGGATTGTAGAAAAAAATATTTTAATGTCAACAAGCAGATTTTCTTTTTTAAAACTTTGCCATTAAAACAACTTTTGACATTTACCAAAAGGGAAGACAACATAGCAGAATTCACATTTGTTTGCACAATGTGGTTTAAATATAGAGATGCAATCAACATAATGAACAGGTCTTCCTGATTGATTTGAATTAACACTTTCCACTCTGTGCATACGTAATAATGAATCAATTCTCTATTGAAAATAATGGTGTAAATTACGTGTAGTTACACGAGCAAAGATGTCGTAATATTTTTTCACTAAATCAAAACTGAACACTGATCTGTGTTATTAAGGTAATTAATCAGTGTTAATTACCTTAGATTGATGTCTTCATCATTTGTATTCATAAAACATATGACCTTAAAATTCAAGTAGGTGTCTTTGGATCTTTTTACGTTTGTCAAGAACTGATTTGATTTTTGAGAATTAATGTAAAGTGTTTGTGAAATTACTACATTTTTCATGTGTATTTTCAGGGTTCTTATGTAATCCAGAAATGTATGGAAATTATCTGTTATTGTTAAATATGTAGTAATTATGTCTAAAATATGAATTAAAAAATACATGTGATTCTGGACATTTAGTACTTATAAAATGTAAAAAAAAAAATTAGTACATGACTCAAACAAGAAACTTGCTTTTAAATTGAAGAAAAACAGAAAAAGATTAAACACCTTTTCATCAACTAAACCTAAAATTAAAGTCTTAAACATTATATTCTATGACCATTACCCTAAAATTAACAGAAAAATGTGAAAAGTTAAATCTGAAACTATAAAGTATGCACATTGTATGGCACATGTGTGCATGCAGACACTGAACAGAAAATATAAACTTGCTTCATTCAGTTACTAGTTGTAAGTGATATTACTCTTTGTGGGTGCCTGTGAGTTTCTAGCATGTTTTCGTGAGTGGAGAAATTCTTATCAAACATGAAATTCAGATGTTCCTCTCACTGCCACTGGGTGTCACCGATGTATGAGCTTCAAATATTTGTGGATATGTTCTAATAATCCAATTGTTTGGTTTTTAACTCAGAGTTTTTTAACTCTGTTAAAAAAACAGGGTAACCCTTTTCAACCTTGTTATTATTTTAAAGCTTAAACCTGATTCTCTTTAATTCTAACAGATTAAGGCATATCTTATTCATGTTTCTGTTACAATGTGAAGCATCTACTTGTACATGCTTTACATTGCTCAGATTTTTCAGTTCTTGCGTAGGATTTTTTTCCCAGCCATTATGTAATTAGTGAATCAGTGTTAATTACCTTAGATTGATGTGACTCTTTTTTCTCTCTTCTTAATTGTGACAAGTATTTGCTTTTAGGATCTTCCTATTTTAATTTGTATTTGATTAGTTTGTCTTGTTTCATGCTCAAAAACATGCAAGCCAAATCATTGCTTTTAAAAGTTGTGAATACTTACATGACCACAGTTAAAGTCTGTCTTTTTTTGAGAATCATTTTCTCCATGCAAATGTTTTGTCCTTTGTTTCTGGGAAGGAAATTTATTTTATATAATTGAAAATGCCTTGTTGACCTTTCAGATTTTTGTCCAGCTCTGTTAAACCTTGTTCACTCTTTCAAATTCAGAGCAGAATTTTTATGAAAATAACCACAAAAAATGTTTTTTTTACCTGAACATCAGTGTGAAAGTTTTACTGCTACCTTCAACTCAAAGTTTAAAAGGCACTAAAACAAAACTTATGAAATTATCCTAAATTGTAGCATGTGCTACAATGCAGCATGTGTTTTAATCCAATTCTGAAAAGTTATTAACGAATAGAAAACTTAAGGATACCAAACAGTCCACTTACTTCATTTTAAGCACCTAACAGAATGAAGCACAGGTAAATGAGAAAATCTGGATTGCTTTGCACTTTCTGTTAACGAAACATGACTGCCACACATATCCATCAATTTGTTCCATTCTGTTATTTCAGTAAAGAAAATAAAACTCAAGTTCTTCTCTATAGTTATTCTTTAGATTAACACATCTTGTGCTAAGCCCTGTTTTTGTCCTTTAGATGATCATTTAGACAATGTGGAAATTGAAGTAAACTTTTTCTCTCTGGAGCTAAAGTTTCCTCTCAATTATTGCAGTTTTTACTGCTTTCTGGACCAGAACATGAGTTGTTTTGCTTTTACGCTCTGTCCACTGAAAGAAACCTGAATCCATCCTGTGCCTTTTTCTCCCAGCTGGCAGGAGGCGTTGTGATGGCAGTGGGTGTTTGGACCTTGGTGGAAAAGAGCGACTACATAAGCCTCCTCCCCTCCAAGACCTACGCTGCCTCCGCCTACATACTGGTCCTGGCTGGAGCCATTGTCATGGTAACAGGCGTGCTGGGCTGCTGTGCCACTTTCAAGGAGCAGAGGAAGCTGCTGGGAGTGGTAAGAGATCACACCAAGGTAGAAAGATAATGGAAGCTGCATGCAACTTCAGTGCTGTGAAAATATCACAATGTGTGAAACAAAAGTTGCTTCTGGTGTACAGCGTCAACAAAATGAAATCAGAAAATACAAAATGTTTTTTCTGCCACTAAGCACAACTGTGGAAGCTGAGTTGTAATAATGTGGAGTGATTCTTGGGGGTTTTTTTCTTGGCATGTGAAAAGATTTTTCCTTACTGTCAGTAAGCCAAAACGTATTAAGCAAATATTAAAACCACAGTTCTGTTTTTCCAGTACTTTCATGTTATGAGATCCCAGCTAATATATTTCTCTTCAGACAAAACAGACATTTGGACTTGGAACACAGACTCAGCACAGAGTCTTCCAATAAAACCGCCTCCCAACAATCCCAAAACAGTTTTCTCATACAGACATTTAACTCTTGTGACTTTGTTCCAAGGGTGAAATGGGGGGACAATGTGGTTAGAACCATTGCCTTGCAACAAGAAGGTTCCATGCTGCTTCTGCATAGAATTTGCATTTTGATAGAGAGCTCATCCATGTACGGTTTCCTTCCCACAATCAAAACACATGACTGTTAGTTTAATTAGGTTTTCTGTATTCCCCTTAGGTATGAGTATGTGTGTATTGTTGTTTGTACTTCGTCTCTCTCCATTGCACTGCAATGGAAGCTTTTTACTTTTGAATAGTGACCAGTTTGAAATTCTTGCTAATAGACATGACCATATTTGGCCATATTTGACTTGTGTCCATTCAGTTGTAAGCACAAAAATCCCATCTTTTTCTGATCATTGATCATACCCTGGTGCTGTCAGGATCTGCTTACCACAATGTGATGGAACTTCTCTGACCTCTGAGAAGAGGTCTACTCTAGTCTAGTCCCATCCTTATCATTGTAGGTTGGGGACTTTCACCGCTGCTCTCTGGCAACAGCCGCAGATTCCCCCACTTATCTTCCCTTTGATGTCGTCCATCCAGCGTTGTCTTTGTTTTCCCCTCAACCTCTCCTGTCTATTCTGTACTAGAGGATGTGGGTGGAGAGGTTCTGGGCCTTGGACCAAAGCAGTGCATCTTCCACTTTTTGACAATTGCCACAAAACCGTGCTTAGCTAGAATTGTAAGCCAAAATAAAAAAATGTTTGTAGAAAAGATTTAAATAGAGCAATATTGGAGTGTCTCTGCTTTTTTAAAGGTAGGCTGTTTCAGAGCTCTGGGTCCACTACAGAAAAGACTTAGTCACCTCTGGTTTTTAGTCTGGATCTGAGGGTATCTGAGAGTATTTGACCAGTGGATCTAAGAGCCATTGGTCTCTTCTTGAGAGGGAATAAGATCAGATAAGCAGTGTGGTGCCAAGCTGTTAAGACTTGCAGGTCAACAGTAAAATATCCAACTGAATTCTGTAAAAAAATAGGAAGCCAGTGCAAGGATAATGTAAATGCACCTTTTGCTTTCAGACAGGAGGCAAGCTGCTGCATTGTGTACAAACTGCAGATGCGTTAGCAATGCCTGATAAACACAAACATACAAGGAGTTGCAGTGATTCAAGCGAGATGTAAGAAAGTCATGTGTTACCTCTTCAAAAGGGGTCTAGCCCTTAATTTAATTTTGTTTAAACTATGATAAATAATACAGTTTTAATTAATTGTGAGCTACTAGTCAATTTATAGTTACATTTTCATTTTCTTTCCTCATTTGTTCCTACAAACTTCTCAGTGTTTCTGTGGAATTGTAATAAATTACTTAAAACTTGATATACTGCTCTTAGCTTCAATCTATGTATAGCAACCTAAAAAATTCCACATTAATTTAATCAATTAGATTTTTAACTCAGGAATTTATTTGCATGTGACCTTTTCTTTTCCAGTGTGATTTCAATGCTTGATACTTTCTGAAGAGTTGAGATTACAGCGATGAATCAGCATGAACGAATATACTTGTCGGCAAGGAGAGATGCTATCTGGATTGTTAATAGAGGTTGAACATAAAGACAGGAAGGAGGGGGAGAGTGGAAAGGTAATTGTTTTTTTTGTGTGGGTATGTGGGGGTTCTCACCTGTTTCTTGCTGAGAGCACACATGCACTGATTGGCACCTCTGTTGTGTAACCTGAAGGTCACAAGAGCTGATGTCTTCAAAATGATTCCCTCCACAGCTTCACTGCAGTATTTTGCTTCTTTAAGGCCTAAATAGACCAGCTGCTGTTTCTTTTGACTAAAGGACTTTCAGGGAGGATATAGATGATGTTTACGCTACATAGAGGTCAGGAGAACAAAGATCCAAAGAGCAAACTGCAAGGGCCAGGCTAGGGAGGTTTGGCGAGTTTCTCCAAACCCTCACCTTCATTGTATTTATATTTGAAAGAAACAGAACAGGGAGAATAACGACACACAGTATTCGGTGTGTCTTTATTTAAATTCTTCAGATTAAGAATTTAAATGGAGTTTAATTCTTAGTGGCTAGATTCAGCAGTGGAAGAGCAAATTCATTCAGTTTCTCTTATTTTTTTATTCTTGCTTACACTCAGTGAGATTTTTGCAGAACAGAAGATGTCAGCTTTGATTGTGCTAGTTTTTCACTTTTTTCTTTTTTTTAAGGAATAATTAGTTTAAGCTCAGTTTGTCAAATTGCATGGAGAGTAGTACTTTTAGCAGAGAACAAGAAAGCTAAGTTGAGTTTAGAGAGATTGATCTGGCCCATCATTTTAAGTTCTTAAATTTCCCATCCTTAAATTTGGAAATTCCAGAGTTTATAATCTATATTTAAGAAATACAAAGAAACTCAGTAATGCTAACATTTCTTATGTATGCTAATATAAGATGCAATGTCTACACATATTATATGATATTGTCTTTGTTTTAAAGTATTTATTTAAGACAACCGTTTTCACAACCACTCCCCTTCTTAACACTGACTTCTGCTTCAAAGATAAATAATTATTAACATTTTGAGTTTAGATGACTTATCGTAATTTTCATCATGTCTTTATAGTTTTTGAATAGAAATTAGACCTGGCTCAAAACTTATTGGCAAGTAAATGCGTTCAAAAAATTCAGTATATTTCATCTTGTTGTTTTGTTTTTTCTATTTGCTCTCTTATATACTTTTGTTCTAACTTTTTAAATGTTTTGTCAAAAAATGTTTCCCTTGAATAAAAGACACACATTTAACATAATAGCAATAAGACACATATTAGCTTCTCAAAAAATATTTGAAACATCCAGCGATCTTTTGCAGATTGGTAACTTAGTTCTCTACCAAATCTAACAAGCAAAAAATGTGTTCTGTTCTGTTTTACAATCTTTTTCTCAATATCCATGTCTTCTTTGTTCTTTACCATCTTTCCTTATCTAAATGTATTTGTTGTCTCCCTTTGCTTTTTATTGAATGTTTTTATCTCAAGCAGCAGGCTGGGTGCAGAAGCAAAGGTTAAAGAGATTGCTGCTTTGGACTTCATTCTGGTCAGAGCTGCTGTTCAGAAACCTGATGAGCCTTTCGAAACTAATATGTTTACTGCTCATGAACCACAAATGAAAGCCGTTATTGAGTCAGCCAGGGTCTTTGAACAATCGCCTAACCTTAGATGCATCATGCCCAGATCAACTCTTGGGATGATGTGTTATAATAAATGCACAGGATTAAATACACTAGGTCTAAGAAACCTTAATTGGATAGCAGATATTGTGTGAGCTGAAGCAGAGTCTTGGTTTAAAATCTGTGAACACATTCTGCTTGTGCCTGTGCTCCTTGATGCATAGTGAAGAGTGGAGATGAGAGTCATGAATCACAGAGAAGGAATGAAGTTGTCAGGTGGAAGATGGCCAGAAATGGAGTGCATCAAGGTGTTGTTTTGTATGTTTGTGTGACTTTAGTCAGGTCCAAAACGAGGCAAATTTGTGAAATAAAGTGTTCTCTTTAAATTTTAAAGCATTAGCATTTTGAAGTTGTTAGTATTTCTTCATACAAAATGTTTTATTTATGAAATTCAGATTCCAAGAAAAAGCTGTCATTCAGTATTTGTATTCTCCGGGAAATCTGAGTGATCATAATGGATGAATAATTTACAATATCTTCTTAATCTTGACATATTTTCAGACTTTAGACATTTTAGACCTCACAATAAAATCTCATCCATAATTATACTTGTAAAATGCTCTGATTTATGCCTCTGTAATCTTCAAACCTTTAGCCAAAATACTTTATTGATGTTGCACAAAAGGTAGGAAGTTTCAACTAAATTTATTAAAATTTTATGAAAAAGTTAATTGAAAGTCACAAAAAAAATACCTATTGAAAGGGATTTTTTTAATACACAAATGTTGTGTTATATCATATTATGGTGTATATGTAACTTGACAGATATCCAGCAGACAGCCATCGACACCCTGTGCAAGTAGTGTAAGCTACAAAAGGTCTTTACTAAAAATGGTACCTGTTCAGGGAGTTGTATTCAAGCATATTAATGGAACATTGAGTGGAAGGAAAAAGTGTGGTAGATAAAGGTGCGCAACAACCAGGATAACCACGGCCTCTTTTCTATCTGCTGAGCCTACATAGTCAAATTCAACATTGATATATTTGCTGTCTACAAAGAAAATATTTTTTTCAGACATACGGCTGTTACACGATGCAGTGCTGTGGGAATCAAAGCTTCAACAGGATTTTTGCCATGAGTTACACTGTGCCCTGATGTATAGAGGGAGAAGAATGGTGGCTCAGATGTAAAGTGACAGTCTGTGAGAGAAAATGGGCCTGAAATCATGAGAGGCCCTTTTAAGTCTTTGCACTCAGTCATTCAGTCTCTACAGGCGACTAAAGGTTGAATATCACACCCTGCATATCTACTGCAGTCTGTAGAAGACAGAGTAGTTTTTATAAGGAAAAATATAGACCTATTGCCTTACTTTGTTGTGTACTTACACTTTAATTATAGTAATACAAAAATCCATCTTACTACTAAAAATCAGAAACTATATGGGAAAACTCCTAATGTTAAAATAACCAGACACAAAATATATATTTTTAAGTATATAAGTAAATGTATAGATAAATTAAATATTAAAGGAATAAAAAGCTATTCTTGGAATTTAATATGTTACAATTATATGTTATTTTCACATTCTAAGATATATTATTACAATAACCTAACTCTTTGTGAAATATTAGAGTAATTTCACACTAACACTCAAAAATCCTGTGTTAAAGGCCTTGTTTTCCTGGTAATGTCCCAATCAACCATTGTCAAAATTATTACATTGAACGTTTGTGTTTTGTTGAACTTCTAAACGTTTCCCTTCTTCAGCATTCATAGAGCTGTTCAAAGATTTAATCTGGCTGAGCCATCAAAGTTGGAGACTAAGTCCACCACGAAGCTGAATTTCTCTCTGTGATCGAGGCGGACAAAGAGAAATTCAGGCCAAGCTCTTGGTCAGATAATATCGCTTCTTGTCTCCTATTCTGAAGAGGGACATGCTGCTTTTTCTTTTGGCAAGAAATGACAAAGCCTCACTCTCCCTCCTTTTTCCATAGTTCACGAATCAGATGTTGATAATAAACTCTGAACAACAAAGCTCTCTGAATAAGCAGAGATTATAACTGTGATAAATTGAAGGTTTGAAGCTCTATTATCTATTACTTTGAGTCAAACTGCTGAAAATTCAAACTGTCTGAAAAGGAAGGGGGTTGTTTTTATAATTTGGTTTTTATTGTATGTCATCAGGCTTTATTTGTAGCACAGTTGTACATGTAATATGTACAATCATATTTTCATGTTTTTTGGGTTTTTTTTTTACTTGTATGCTCACTGAATTTGCATCATTGCTTCATTTTAACACCCCACAATTTTGCCCTGCATCACTTTCATTGCAACATTCCCAATCAAATCCCTTCCCTCTAGAAATACACAAATGGCAACAAATTAGAAATAGGTATTGGTTAATATGTGCCCATTTTACTTTTGGATTACCTCATATTAACACTGATATGTGTGCAGTAACTGTATTACTTTTGTATGCAGTCCTAAATGCAGAGTAATGCCATATTTCTGTTCCTTATAGCTTTCCTTAGCAGCTGAAGTTAGGAGCTATAGAGAGAGACACTTGAGTCCACACTTCTCTTGTGTGCAATGTGGGTTTCAAGGAGGTGAAACACACATTGCACACAATAGACTGTACAGTATATTCTTTAATAGGTTCAGTTTTCAGTCTGACAGTTCACACAATCACACACAGTTCACCAAGCACTGGCTAGAGTTCAGTGAACTGTTAGAAAAACACTTTGTATTCTCCAATAGTCATGAGTCAGTTATGCAAAGATTTTACAATGTTACAATTAAAAAACTAAAACTGCAATAACCTTTTATAAAACTGCTCTTTGGGTTTCAAGTAATTTTATTTTGTTGAATCCCTCCATTGTGGTCTGCTTGGTGAAGATTGGAGCAGAGACATTGGCTGAATCCTCTGTTGCTGTCAAAATTGTCTTAATTGCTAACGTTAAAGAATCAGCAAGGTTTCTGAAACCTTTCTCTGTTTCCTTGTGTTGTTTCTACCAGGATATATTGGCAGAAAGTGTGCCTATTTCATTTTCCCCGTGTTTGTTTAGGCATTTTCATCTACACAACCTGAAATAACAAATCTGGGTATCCTATCCTCTGTGTGGAATACAAAATAAAGCTATTGTAATTGTTTTCAGCATATCTGCTAGTATTACTAAATAGTATTAGTGCAGATTAGGGATGCTTTGTTGGTTGTTAAAATCTTGTACCGTTGGCCAATGTCTAACAGTAGTATTTCTAACTCTAGACGAAAAGAATGCCTCCAAACTTCTTTGTTAAGTTTTGCTACTTTTGTAGCACTGCTGTAGATTAAGTAAGGATAACACAACGGTTTTGTAATAGAAAAACTATTTGAGATAAATCAAGGGAAGCAGGATTAGACACAGCCACTGAGCTGTCACATGTAATTTATTAGTAAGTTGTCTCTTCATCTCATTACTGTCCAATAACTGTGTGTTCCTTTTCCTCTGTTCTTTCTGTACTCAGTACTTTGTGCTGCTTCTATGTATCTTCCTGTTGGAGATCCTGGCTGGTGTCCTGGCCTACATCTATTATCAGCAGGTAAGCCATATTTATCAAATAGAATGAATAGAAAATCAGCTACTTGCATTCTGAAAATTGGTGTGCAAAAAGCACTAGATATTCAGATGAATATCTCAGTACAGTACAATTTTGAATCAAACCTTAATAAATCTACATTGCAGCTGTTAGTAGATGTGACTGTACTAAACAAAAAGTGATCATCTGGCATCAGATGAGTTTAAGGTGTGTAGCAGTACAAAGCGTGCTACTATAAAATCAATAGAGCATGCTGGCAGTGTTTTGTGGCTCCTAATCCAAGCACGCAGTCAAAAACCTTGTAACAGAACATAGACAACTGTTTCTTTTCCCACATGGCTTGTGCTCTGCTGTAATCCTAAACGCAACAAAACCAGCATGATAAATGAGATTGCTGGAAGGAAACATGGGACAGCCCATTAAAAATATGAATATCTGACTGCCCATATTACTTGTGGTACATTTAGTCCAAATGGAATGAAAAACGCCTCCAGTAGTACACACATCAAGGCTGAATGCTTTGGCAGCACTTTATGAGACCATTTGTTTGAACTTTTCTCACTTATACTAGCAACAGGTTTAGGCTTTATTTCCACACCTGAATGTATAAATATTTGGTTTATCTCATTTTAGCTCATTTAAAATCCAAGCTGAACCTCACAGCCATCTCAGTGTATTATCTTCCCTTCACTGTTAACATGAGCAAATAAGATGTGTTTTATCCTGTGTTAGCAATGTTGACTTGACATTACTCTTTCTCTAGAGCTAAAGTTGGATTGCTTGTAGCTCAGCAACTGAAGAGTCTTGAAGTGTATTGCAATCAGTGTAGCTACTTCAATTATTAAAAATATCCAGTTTATCAGCAGCTTACAAACATTATTGGTTCATGTCTTAACCTTATTAAGGATTGAAACAATATTCATGGTTTTAGGAGCTAATTTCTCTCAGATAGCTCACAGCCAGTTTTCCCATTACATGACCTTGTTTCCTTAATTTCATATATATTGAAACTTATATCTTCATTGAGTTATTCAGGAGTGACATAGACACTGCATGATTTTTATAGGATTGTGCAGTTGTATCTACTGTCATTTCTTTAGGGACCATTGCTGATGTCTTTCTATCTTGGCATTGTGCTGATAAAAACCTGAGTGCTCATGCTGTGTTGTATTTCCCTCAGTAGATGATTTCACATCACAACTGAGGCAATGCTCTGCCAGTCAACAGTCTTCTTGTTAAATAAACATGTTTCCACCACAGCTTACTGCTGTTGATGCGAGAAGCGGCCATATTGAAACACAAAGTTGGACTTACAAATTGTAACTGGTCATAGTCAGAATCACTCCCACTTTCCGAGTGGGCAGTCCAACGTCGAGGGGTGTTCCTATTATTTTTCCAACTACCAAGTTTTAGTTTCCGACCTCCAACTACAAATGAAACGCACCGTTAAAGAAGCAAAGTGTTAAGACATCTGCTTTTATGGAGGAACTTGCCTGTGTTTGATTAGCTACACCTGTCTTGTTCTTTCCCTCTTACAGTTTCAGAATGAGGGAAACTCCTTATTTATTTGCTAGATATTCCATAGAAAACATTTACGCTTAAAAAATCTGCAGCTATTTGGTAGCATTAACAATGCTGTGATTGCTGTGCCATACTGTCTCTGGATGTTTCCACTTCACTCTGTTTCCCAAACTGTCAACAGGTATTATGGAAATCTTAACACCCGCATTTCACTTTCCTATCTTCCCTTCCATCCTCTCCTTTTTTGTCGTCAGCTCTCTGTCTATTGTCTCTCTGTCTCCATCTTCCATTCATCTTTTCATCATTCATTCCCTTGATATCCCCTTCATGCTTTGATTTCCAGTGGTTCCCCAGCTGGCTTGTTGCCATAGAAACTGAGCCCCACAGACCTCCTGCTCCTCCAGTGAGCATTTTTCTGCCACTGCTTAAAGAATAGAGAGAAATACAGACTTTATTTTCTTTTATACTGGCTTTACTTACTGACTGCAGAACTGCCATCTGTGGCATGTATTGTTACAATAGAGGTTTTATCCCCGGTATTACTTGTGTGCTATATTTAGTAAACTTGGCGGTTGCAGCTAATTCATCACTTATGTTCATGCTTTGTGCTCAGACGCCTATTGTAATTGTACTGGGTAGCTGCAGCATTTATATGTGGCTGTCTGTTTGGATTAACAGCTGAATGACGAACTAAAGCAGAACCTGAAGGCCACTATGACCAACAAGTACAGACAGAGCGATGAAAACGAGCACATCACCAAGGCTGTTGACAAGCTGCAGCAAGAGGTAAGTAGATGGATAAATGCACAGATGGACATTTCTACAAATATTACAGAAAAAAGTTGCCATAATTTTTTGGCAAAACCTGAAAATCTATAAAACTCTATGAATATGATAGCTTTTGGTTAGGTTTGTCTGTGTGCCACCAAAATTTGCACAGTTTTTGATTGGACTGAATTTTGCTTACCTATCATTCTCATTATGCTAGAGGTTTTTATGACTGGTTGAGTCAAAACAAATCTGATTCTACTCTTTATGTCTTCAACTAATCCTGAAGGACTTTTCCACTCTTTGTGGAGGCATTCTACCCCTAGCTATGCCATTTGTCAGCAGGAAAGAATAAATCTCTGATGTAGATAGAACTCATTAGTTTATATCACATTGTGTGTTTTTCAAACCCTTTGTGGTCTTTTATATCCTTAGGGCTGGAAAAGTTAACAACTGGACTTTTGTCCAAGTATACGTTGATGTTTTATGTTTTGCCTCTGATGTTCTGGATTATTAAAAATATTAACCAGAGGTTGTTGTTTTTTTTTTTCTTTCAATTGACACCCAAGTATAGCTAAAGTGTTTTGCAAAAAATAATGCTTTTGCAAGACAAAATATGCTTGTTTTTTATGATTTGTGAGAAAGTCTGAAAAGTGTGGCATGCATTCATACTCTGCTCCTCTAACCAATACTTCTTGCAATTAGTTTCAGTTGTATTTACAGCTGCAAGTCTTTTGCCCAATGTGTCTAAAAGGTTTTCACATCTAGAGACAGAATTTATTCGTCTGTTCTTTGCAAAATTTCTCAGATTAGATGGAGAAGTTGTTACGGGTCCGTTCTTTCAGATTAACGGACCCATTAATCTGAAGTTATCCTGTGCCAATGTCATATTTTGCTTTATGATAAATTGTCCCAGATAATATCTTTGTTAATGAGACTATTTTCAAGTAATCTATTGATAATGACATTTATCAACTTTCTCAAAGGCAAAATGAAAATACATTTTAATTTTGTTAACAACACTTAACACCAGAAGATATTTTTAATATCCAAAATAAAAATGCAACAACCAAAGAAATTTATAAAACTAATCTATCCTTTGTACTTTGTACATATTTGCAGTTTCTCTTACATACAATGGCTTTATGCTCGAGTTGCTTTTTCCGGTTTTCCTTGATTGTGACAGTTTTATATGTTTTGGTTTGATTAAATTTCCTAGTTCAAGATGCATACCTTCCTTCTTTTCCATCAGTTCAAGTGTTGTGGGAGCAACAACTCAACTGACTGGGTGGAGAGCAAGTGGATCCGCAGCGCAGATTCAAAGGGCAGGAAGGTCCCTGACAGCTGCTGTAAGACTGAAATTGACTTATGTGGTCAAAGGGATCACCCCTCCAACATCTACAAGGTGGAGGTGAGAACGTGTTGCGTGCTGAGTTCGATTCAGCGGTATTTCTGTCCTGAAATTTCAGATTAGACAGTATGTGCTGCAGAACTGTACTGCGTATATAGCATTTGTTTGAAGTGAGACTTTAACAATACTCCCACATGTACTGATGTAACCTGAAGCCACTGTTTGTTTTTTCATTTAGGGTGGTTGCATCAGCAAACTGGAGAAATTCATTCTGGAACATCTGAAGATTATTGGAGCTGTCGGCATTGGGATTGCATGTGTACAGGTGAGTGTGTATATATTTATTCAACTTAAGGAGGTATTCAGTAAACATAATAACCTATGTTACCTTCCTTCCCTCTGGTCTGCAGATTATTGGAATGGTGTTTACATGCTGCCTATACCGAAGTCTGAAGGCAGAGCCATACTAAAAGAGTGTGGGTGAAGGAGGCAGCCTTATTAGCCACGTACTATACTCAAATAGCTCATAGATTCTCTCTTTATTTTTTACACTGGAGAATTAAAGAAAATGCAAGGGATCTAATTACACATCAGAGAATCCCATTTTAGGAAACAAAGGGTGGAAAAACACTACAAACCTTTTTTATGCAATTAGTGCACTCAGATTGCAATCTCTGTCTTGTCTTCAAAATCACAGCATGGGGAGGAAGAGCCTCTGAAAGGAGCCAATGGGAATTTTAACACAGATTGTTTAAATTAGTTAGGAATAGCCTCCTAGAGACTTAGGCAATGTTGTTTTCTGCCACACTGATTGCCATAAAGTACTTTTAATACACATGGGATGGCTGGTATGCGGGAGAGTGACGTAAAGATCAGTAGAGTAAAACTGGTACTTTATAGAAAGTGTTAATCCTGAATCTAACAGCTTCTTTATACCAGCATTATGGGCTATAATAAGCTCAAACCTTTAAATCTGACAACATTTTGTGTCAGTAGTAATGCGAAAGTCATGCATTTCAGATTAGAGTGGCCTTTTAAATATTTAACATTATTGCAAATCATTTCAGGATTTTACGTTTTGCTTTTACTTCCTGAAGTGTCTTTATAATAAAAATATGTTTTTAATCAACTCTATTGCATGTTATTAGAGCGCTGCTGGATTAGTTGGTGTCTGTCACAGCTCATGTGCTGTTGGACAGTTCGAATGTTTAAAAGCTAAGTTAAAATAAATTATGCTATGATGCATGCAAGAATAACGTTGCTTGTAATAAAGGACCTACTGTTTTTGATTTTTGCCTTTTTTTATATAACTATGCCAAAGTTATAAACAACAAAATTAAGCCAACTGTATCACATCAGTGGTACTGATGTTTCCTTTTTGATTGTACTTCTTAAATTAATGTTTTGCTTACTTTTTTTTTTTTTACAGCTTGACTAGCATTTTGTATTTAACACACCTGTAAGAAATTATTTCCACAGATTTGGTAGTGATCATTTAATGTGTGCCTTAAGCGTAGCACTGAATTAACCTACTGTATTTTTCTTTCGATTGTATGATGTTCTTTGAATAAACACTGATCCATGCTATTATTTGTTTTTGTGTGTGTGTTTCCCCAATCAAATCTGTGCTGCAAAAAACTTAAGAGTAGAGCCACCACTGGGCAACAATCTTTAAGAAACATGCAGATGTATAATGGAAATCAAGTGAAAAATCTCGACCTACGGTGTCTGAATACAAATGGAAATATTTTGACAACCGTATATCCTCTCCCATCTATTAAAGCTGAGGTATGTAATTTTTATAATTTTTTATGTTTATTAAAACTATGTTGTAACATTATGATATAGCATGGATAATCTGTTGCAAAAAATCAAGTTTTGACTTCTCCCAGGGTAAACAGAAATAAAGGTCTTAGCGGTGGCAATCATGCTCATGTATGCGGTACTTACACGTATAATCAGACACTCCTTACTCTGATTGATGCATTTTTTAAGATGGCAATAGCATTGGGAGGAGGTAGAGGAGCTTGAATTTCTTTCAGATAGTCTGTTTCATACTATCACAACATGGTGACACACGAATATGTGTTTTTTCTCATAAAAGTGACATACCCCAGCTTTAAGTGCCACTTTGTTAGTCTGCAACATGAACTGCATTGAATTTTAAGGTTGTAATGTTGTAGCAGTTAATTTGATTTAGTCTAACAGACCGTACGCTCTCACAACACAGTTTACAGACCATGTTGAACCAAAAATTACATTATTTGCACGCAATAAAACAAAACCACGTGGCCGTAACCAGTGGACCTTACACAATTGGCACCAGCTTACAGGTACATTAGTGTATTAACTAAAAGGCTATTCCCTAATGTTACAGCTCTGTGTTGTTCTGATGGTGATGTGGGATGTGAGCCACATTCCCGACAGCTGCTCAGGAAGTGTATAATGGACTTGATGAGAGTTCCTCTGTTGTCGGGTACAAGGCCAACTTGTTTTGAGTCGAGGTGAATGTGCATCAGTGTCATTATAGCGAACCAGCTGCAGTTACTGAGTGCAAACACAGTGGGGCAGCACTCTCCAGGCTTTCACTACCACAAACAGCACATTGATTAAAACAGGCAGTTAGTGTGTGTGAAAAACACCCAGAGGTTGTTGTGGATTACTGCCTTCCTCGCTCAATTACTCGGCTCTGTATCCTAAAAAGCACAGCAAAAAGTGACATGTTGGATGTGTTGAGGAAAATGCAAAAATCTTAAATAGATGATCTGGTTTGCAGTCAAAAACAACATCCATAATGAATTGTACTTCCATTTTAAACCTTGTATTTAAGGTTAAGTCTGTATCTGAGATGTAAAGAGAGGAATTCAGATTGTCAGCTCATTGCTCAGTACTCCTAATTTCCTCTGAGATGGCTAACAATCTAAATACAGCTGTTTTCCAGTTAGTGTGCCTGACAGTGTTACCACAATTCCCCTCTGTGTACCAGCAACACGTGTTGCATAAAAGCCACAGGAATCAGTGGTCACACTACCCTTGAAGGTGCTCATACAGCGTTCTTTGTAAAAGCTGAGTCATCCTGGGCAGATTGAGCAAATTATTATTTTTTTCCTGCTGTCTTTCATGAGGGAGATTCTTTCAGCTTTTACAGTTTTCATTCAGTGTAAGTAGCTGAACACGTGGCGGTTTGTACAGGGAACTTTTCCAAGGATCAGACATCTGTGGAATGCAAGTCATCCGTCTTGCTCCTGACACGGTCATTGCTTTTCCTTGTTCCCTGAATCTGACTGAAGATACAAGGCAGAAATGATGACGACCCTTTCACCAAACAGCGTGTCCTGAACAAATGCGTCCTACGAAAGGAACGATATAATAAATCTTCCTCTGATTCTGCAGGAGAGCAGACATCCTCGCCCGTTATGCTTGCATCCAGTGACAGCCTGCATACAGACTCGCACAAGGGGTATGCTAATAATCCCAGTGCATGACATTTTCAAAAATATCTCCTCCACTTCTCTCTGAGCAGCTGTCCATTCAGTGCATGTCACCTGCTGCTTCTTGGTTGTGTTCAGTAGAAAGGGATGCTATTTTCAGTATACGCAGGGCCTCACAGACCCTTTACCTTCCACCTTTTACCTGGGAGGTGATGTGAGGAGCAAGCTGGGATCTGTAATGCAGTTTGCTTGCAGCTGGTGACAAGAGGATGAACATGCAGGCATTCGTTTCCACGGTTACCCAGGAGCTGTGGACCCCAATGATATAGAGACTGTCTAATCTCATGTTGCACTAAAAGCTTTATAATTTTCTGCTTAAATGTGGTGGGGATTTATCCACTGGGGTAACAAATTAATTTTCTTTTCTATTTTACTTAGTTTCACTATATTTTGAATATGTTAAACTATAACTGGCATATTTACTAACCGTCTGAAGACCAATGGGCCTTATGGGGGCCAAGCCTGGTCCTAATACGGTAAACCCCCTTGTTTAGGGCTAGGGGTTGAATTTAGAGGTAAGGTGTGAATTAAGTTTTGGTTAAGGCTAGGATTGAGAATAAACTAGTAATGGTTAGGTTTAGGCATAAATGCAATTACTAAGATAAATGGAAGTCAACTAATATGGGGAAAAATAGTGCGTTCTTGTTTTTGATACAGTGTAAAGACCAGTTTTCCAAATAGTAATATGTTGTGAGGACCGACTGCTCCTTATGGGGCCCCATAAAAAAAGGTGCCGTTTTGTGGACTATGGGTTAGGTTTAGGACTAGGGTATGAATTAGGTTTAGCTTAGGTTTAGGGTTAGACATGTACTAGTAATGCAAAGTCCCTGTGAAGATAGAAATCCATGCTGTGTGTGTGTCCATGTGTGTGTGTAGGTAATAAATGGAAACTTGGGTCTGTAGATGGCAGCAGCACTCTGGAACAATATGTCTCAATAAAAAAAGGAAAAAAGTGTGTTTTTTCTTGGCTTTCAAAAGATGCCAACTGCAATTGAAATTAATGTGAAATTGAGGAATAAATTACACAATAAGTTGGAAAAGTAGAAGGACGTATTCACTGTTTGTGGTCCACTTGTTGTGTACTAGTGAGACTCTAAAGCCAGATATTGTTTCTCAATATTTTTTTCAAGCTTTTCATACAAAAAAATCAGAAAGATGCACAGAGGTTAACAAAAAATGCATCAGCTTCTAATTTATTTGTATCAAGACTTTAAGTTTGCTGCACTATGAGCTCCAAAAAACATCTTGCTTGCTTGATTATTTTCAATCACTTTGACTCAGTTAGTACAAGTGTTATAAAGTGCTGACTCAAGTTATTTAGGTTGAGAGAAAGGAGGGGGCTGATTATGTAAGTCATTTACATTTCCTCCAATTGGGGAGTGATTGCCTCAGCGAAGTAAACGGCTGAGCCTCGGCAGCTTTCAAGCACCCTCCGGACTGAAACTAGAGAGCTGCGGGGAATAAAGCCTCATGCTGAGCTGCCTCTCAGCTTCTAGAAGTTGTCAATGGTGCATCTGTTGCCACTAGGAAGAACACGGATGGGGTAAAAGCTGCTGTCTGCTGACGGGAGGCTTGAACGTGGCTTTTATCCCCCTGCATGCTGATACCGTACTATACACACCGCATCCATCACACGCTCTGTCACTCACTTGCTCACGCAGGCTCAGTTAAGCTCGACATGTTGAAGCTTGGCATTTCAACATCTGGCCTCTCCAGCTTTGACTTCTTCTGGGTCACACCCTCATCAGGCAGTGGAGATTCTGAGCCTTGATGTCTCAGACCTCCTAGCTGCATTTTGATCTCACTTTGGAGCAGTGGTTACCGAAAAATAAAACAAATCAATGCTCATAAGTTGTTTAAGGTGTTTGTCTTGACACTAGGCCCATATTTAACTTTTTAATAAAGTTTGTGCTCTACTGCCTTGCATAGCTGGCGCTGCAACGCTAATCCACTGGTACTGGCAGAGTTTGCAGCTGAAAGGTTTTGGAAGCACTGTTCTTGGAAAATTGGCTGGATGTGTGCCCAGTCGGATAGCAGGAGGACTTCATCTGCAGATCTGGAATGAGGAGAGTGTGAAGTCACTGCTGATATAAATCCACAATAAAAATGGTGCCTGACATTATCCAAGCACATTACCTGAAGAACACGGAGCGCATTTTCGTTTTTAAAATACCAGTACTTTTAGGGGAGCCAACTTTCAGGTTCAACAGTGTCGAGCTATCGGTTGGTTACTGTGAATAGCGGTTACCTGCAGTACCTTGCAATACTCACACCTTATGAGTATTCACAAATTACAATCACAAATCTTCATTTATTTTAGGTGGGTTTTATGTTCTAAACAAGCAAAAAGTAGTAAATAAATTATCCATTTTTTTTAAGTTAATAATCTGCATTATGCTATGAAGGTGCTTTTTTTTCAACACGGACAAGAACTCTGACTAGATTTGATGGGAAGATGGAAAGAGCTGAATACAGGGCAACCCTGGCGTAAAACCTGCTAAAGGCTGTGAAAGACTTGAGACAATGAAAACAATGACTGAAGCAAACAACCAAAGCATTAGTTGAATGATTTAGATCAAGGCATATTTATTTGTTTAAATTGCCTAGTCAAAGTTGAGCCCTAGATCTAACCAAAAATGTGTTAATATACTTATAAATTACAGTACTTAAAACTCTAATTTCAAACTGACCGAACTTGAGCCACTTAGAAACGAAGAATAGGCAATAGGTTAAACAAGTGGGACATTAGTACATACTAATGAATGCACAATATTGTTGTAAATGTACTGAATTTAGCAAAAAAGAAAAAATAATATTGTGGTCATGTTATCATCAAAGAGATGAACTATCCAATAAACTACATAAAGTTTACAGGAGGTCAGCAATATTTCCCTTTTAATCTCTACATAAATCCTTCCACTGAGATAAACCCGGTATGCATAACAGTCTGCAACAGTTTCTCTTTCTGGTTGACCTTTCATTACTGAGCTGCAGATTCAATATTTGATCCAAAAGCCCCTCAGGGGGGTTTGCTCCGCAATATTGGCACAGTTATACAGTCGGCGTTCTGTGACAGTTCCTTTGCTGAAAACAAGTTTTTTCAGTTTTTTTCTGTTTATGTTTTTAGGTAATAAACACATTATGCTATTTATATTATTTCAATTATTTGACTAAAAAGTGAACATTTATCTAACCCAAATTACAGATTAACAGTTGTCTGGATTGTATGTAATCCAGACAGTTCAAACTATTGTAAAGTAGTTTCAAATTGAAGAGAACTCTGGAACAATTTTGAACAATCTTATTTTGTTGGTTGATGAAGCTGAATATAATTTCCTATTTTCATTTTTAAAATTAAGTTTAAGCTAAGTAGTAAATTAACATCTTACATTGTCCAAGTAATAATACCTCTTAATCCTTTTCAAGCATGACCTCCACAAGTTTAAAATATTTTATTGTGATTTTTTTGTGATAAACCAAAGCATAATAATAAAACTAGGTCTCAGCTTCATAATTCTCAAGCAAAAATTTGAAAAGTGCAGCTGCCTGATTGAATATTTTGTAGAACTGCCTTTGCTGTGACTACAGATGTAAGTCTTTTATGGTTTGCCTCTACTAGCTTTGCAAATCTGGTGACCATCTTGCCAAAATTTCTTAATTAAGTTTAGCTCTAGCCCCTAATTTATCTTAATTTGAGCAATTGCATTGTAGCTTTGACTGTACGTTTAGGGTCATCGTTACACTGCTGCGAGGTAAACCTCCCAGTCTGTTGCTGATCTTTTGTATTTCGCTACATCCGTCTACCCTTGAATTTTTTCTAGCATGAGGCTGACATTTTGGTGGTGGGAATGGTGTGTTTTCCACTACATAATTTAGTGTTTTGTATGAAGCAAAAATACATTACATTTTAATCTCATCAATTAATCTTTTACATGCTGTGCCTTCTACATGAAACGTGGAATTCACAGCTCATAGTTATCTGATCAACAGATTCTCCCAACTGAGCTGTGGATCTCTGTAGCTCCTCCAGAGTTTAAGTACAGAATGTGAAAAGGTTTTAGGGCTATTAATAATAATTTTGCATAGCATTCATTGATAATTCAAACACTTGTTGCAGCATCACAGACTTCGAAAAGTAAATTTTCCTTCCCCAGATGGCATTTTCATTAAAAAATAAGATTTTAACAAGCCAGTACTAAGCCAGATTCTGTTGTCAGAAAAAAGTTAAATTACCTTTAAAAAGTCATTTGTAAAATGATGTAAAATGGATATAAATAGACTAAATTTAGAAAATAAAAAGTTCCATGACTTTTGTGATCAAGCAATTGTACTTCGTGGCACTTTCCTGGTGAAATAAAACCTTGTGGTGAGAAAAAGTGTTCTGTTTGGCCACTGATGTCAGAGCTACAGGCAGGAAAGGTCAGCAAAGAAACGTTTGTTTTGCATCGGGATGCTACATCAGTTCTGCTGGTGAAACCAAAGCAGAGGAGACAGACGATGGTACAACTCATGGTCATTATGGACAACACCTTCCACCATCATAATGAAACTCTGAGAGAGTTTGGCAGCTCCTGCAGTGACAGGCTGCTCCTCTTGTGGTGCGTGATGAAACGCAATTGCAATCTTCACTCGGCAAAGCTGCCAATTTATAATTCAATCATGCATCTCAGCTCTTCAACTCTCTGCTTTATGTCTTTCTTTTTCACTGTGTGAGTTTTGGTGTCAAAAGTGTTCCTCACAATGTGTTATAGAGATGGATAGTTTAAGAAGTTTTGGCATTTTAAAATTGAAGCAAGATTACTTAATTGTACTGGAATAATCTGAAAATATGATTTTTTCATTATTTACAGTGATGAAACCATAGTTTCATTACTTTACTACATATAACTTTCAAATACTTTGCATTCTGTATTTTAAAATGCTAACTTTGGGGTGTTTTGCTATTTTGCACAAAGTAAATTATATAAAAGTTAAAACCAGTATTTACAAAGCATTTTGTTATCTGGAATATTTTTATTAAAGGAATGGCATGTAATGTATATATCAGTTGAGGAGTTTATGAATAACTATTAAGTTTGATAAAGTCATGAAATGTGCATCTGCGAGAAAACTTTTTTTAGGAGTAAATACATTTGGTATCAGACACAGCAAGCTTTGCAAATTTACCTGTGTTATTTGTTAGACACCCCTATGTCAGATCATTTTATAGATGTGTTTTTTTTATCATGTGCTACACACAATAAAAAAATAATGGTAGAATTAAATAATTTAATAAGGAATTTCAGGGCTCTCTTCAAAGTTCTAATAAAAACGTTTCCAGACAATCAAGCTTGTTTTAGAAATAAACTTATTTATTGTCTTCCTTTCAGAGATGGTAACCTGTTATATGTACACATTTTAAAAAAACATTTTTTCCTAAGAGGAAATTTACAACACCATACACCAAGATCATAATTTTAAAGTAATAAAGTCAAAAATAGAAGTAATTTAACCTTTAAAAACTATAATTTTGTGTTACCATTTATATTTTCTTCCTGCCCAGTGAGTCATCACCATGGAAGGACTTTATTTTCTCATATTACAGCTGTATTCTCGGTATCATATATTACTTCTATGTGGTGAAATTCATTTTCTGTTGGTTGCTTTTTGCTACATTTTGTGCGACAGAGTTTCAAATTGGAAAGTCTGTCGTTATATTTATTAATTTGCTATATTTTGTGGGCCCCCCTGTCTATGACGGGTATGAGAGGATTTCCTGAATTTATATTCATCTTTGTCAGTTCACTGGGTCCATGATGCCTCTCATCTGATGGGCTAAGCAGGGTAATGGGGGTTTGTGGATGATGATGGATGTTTCATACATACAACTGATGCTGGGCCTGCATGTTCTGGGAACATCCATAATGGCTCCCAATAGCTAAATTGAACCATAGCTGTAAAAGATAATCGTGACATTGAATGAAAATTATATATTACACACAAACACACGCATACATTTTTGTCTTGTCAGTTAGTATTAACAAAGCCAAACAATACCTTTTATATATTGATTGCATTTTTGCATTGCACACTAAACCTTGCTTTTTGCTTTTCCTTTACTTGGTTTAAGTTTACATTACTTTTGTACATTTTGGAAAAGTCCAGATAATGATGTCGGAGCTTTATAACCCTCTAATGACATCTGATGACATTTGAGTCAAATGGAGGCATACCAGTTGATATGCTTTATGATAACACCTCAAGCACACTTCTTTATTGTGGGATGTCATGGAAAAAGCTAAAGAAATTGACCAAAATATCAGAAAAATGAGTGTGGACCTTGAGAAGTTTGGTTCATCTGGGGTTACTTTTTCCAGATGCCTAAAGGCACCATCTATTAAAAATTTTTTATGCAAATGTAAACTCTATGAGAATGGCCAGCCATCATGCTGTTCAGGCAGGAGACAGTTTCTCTGTTTTTGAGTATCATCACCAGAGCAAAAATAAAAGACATTGTGCAGGGTTAAGCTGGTGAGGAAGCGCTGCTATCCACAGTAAAATGAGTGATGTTCCAAAATCATCTGTAAAAATGGCAAGTGCTTACAAACCTGAGAATGCAGTTCTAATTATGAAGTACAAGTGTGGCTGCATCATGTTGTGGGGATGTTTTGCTGCAGGAAGGACTGGTGCACTTCCTAAGGAGATACAATAATGGTCAAAGGAGATCATCTACAGATATTTGGCAGGACGCTAAAGCTTAAACCGCACTTGTTTTTCTTTCAAATAGACAAAGAGCAATCAGTTGCACAAAGGCTTAGGGACAGCAAAGTTTATGTTTTATTTATTTGGAGAATTATTCAAAATATGGTCCAAGCTGCCAAAAGAAATTAGCAAAAGAACAATGTAGCAATAACAAAAATATAAGCCAAAAAGAATTCCATTTTTGAAAATCATGATTTTGAAAGGTAAAAATGTATTAGTTAGCAGTAGAAGTGGGATAGAAAAAAGATAAATTGAGATTTTACAGAGATCATCTTTCCTTAATTTGCTTGGTACATACATCTTCATTCACTGAACTTTGATTCTAATTTTTTCTATAAATCACATTGAATAATCATGTTCATGATTTGCCAGTGCAAATAAACTTGCTTTGCATTAACAGCTGACACTGTGAGAAGTTGTTCACAGTTGTTGACATGTGTGTCTTTGTAGGTTATTTTAAAATCCCCAGTAAGGCAAAAGCAGACAGTTATAGAGTGCCTGTTTTAAATGGTTTCTGTTATAAATGTTTTACAGAAAAATAAGCAGTACCAGTGTACAACTATCATGGCAGATCAAATGAGATTGTTTTATATCAGTTTGCAGAGTTACATTATCAATCTATTAGCCTTGTTTTTATTGATGACAAGGCTTATTGAGATTTAAGTGTGGCAATGGATCTGAATGTTATTGAGATTAATTGTGTGTAATTGAATGTGTGGATTATGTTTTTATATGACTAAAAAATGAATTTGAATTTCTAAAACAATTCCTGTCTCTACAGCCATTCACATTGGTTATTATACTGTAGTAAACTCGCATTTTGTTGCACTTTTTTGTGTGCCGTCAGTTTTTTTCTTCTTCTTTTCACACAATCCCAGGAGCTGTTGATAAGCTGTGCCTCCAATTTTGTGTGTGTGTCATCTGCAGGGAAAAATAGATGGAGGAGGAGGAAGAGGCGAGGGTGCCGAGGGGAAGAGTCTTGAAGTTGGCGCTGTTGTGGTGGTGGTGGAGGCGGGGTTGAGAGTAGCTGGGGCATAAAAAGTCCACTACTATTTGTCACCGTCCATTTCAGCGCCTGGCTGTCAGTGGCGGCCGCCTGGATGCGGCAGTGAAGGCCTCTGGGAGCATCTCACTGTGTGCATCTGCCAGGCAGGAACGTGAATGCCTGTTGCTCGCTTTGCATGTGAATGCCTGCTGGAAAGTGGAAGTGGGATTGGGGAGCAAGAGAATATTATTTATCCACAGTCACTGTACTTGTTTCACTGCCAAAGTAGGGACCTGAACCATAAACCAAGTGACCCCAATGATCCACTGTAAGTTTTTCTCTTATTTGGGGTTATTTAATACATACTTCAAGTAATTATAACATTACAGATCATGGCATGTTTTACTGGCAAAGCTTTATGAGCTTCCTTACTCTGTACAAGTAGAGACTGGCATAACAGTGGCACCGACAGCGGCTTATTAAAGCCTTCAGCTGTATCTGTCTCCAACATGACCTTCGCTTATGTGCACCTCATTTTGCCAAAAGTCTCCCATGCACCTGCAAAATGCTTACACAACTGCAAAATAAATAAATAAATAAAAAACCCAGCACAAAATAGTATCACAGAGCATGTTTTCATGTGAAGGAACATCGGTCTAATTAATGTGAGACGGCATGTAAGAATGGACATGAACAGTAGCATGTCGTTTCCACAAATGCACATGCAGAACAAACACTGGTCATCCCAGAGGCCTGTGCTTTCCCACATGATTCATCTCTCTTGACACTCAGGTCATCAGCTCAACATCGTAATGAATGAATGAATGAACTCTCCAGTAGACCAAAGTAAACGGAGCTCACAAGATGAGCTAAGGATGTCTTAGTCAAGCTGTCTCTTGCATTAAGGTTATGTAACTGAAGGAGTGGAAAAGTGCATGTATGCGTGTAGCTTTGGTTATCTATATTTCTATATATATCGATATGGATATATACGTATGTGTGTGGGTGTGAGTTCATCTTGTTTTATTCACAATTGCATTCTGACTTTGCTGTGCTGTGGATTACGGAGGAGTTGAATGACTTCAAAGAGTTTCTATTCCGAAGGTCATTATGAAATATTTTCACTCTTTTTTGTGATGTAGCAGGAAATACAACATTCTCTTTTGTTCTGAATTTCTACTGGCTCCTTTGTTTTTTGTTGGCCAAACAGCACACTGCACTGAAGTATTATTGTGGGAAATAATAAGAGCTGCATAGTAGCCTAGTATGCAATCCTGAACACAATATCAATGTGTGCAGCAGCCATGGGCCAGAATTCGATTCTCATTGTATAACCTTGAGTAAAAAAGAAAAATACACTATCACCTTGTCTACACAATTTTAAATAAGAATGTATAACATAATCTATTTTTGTTTACAACTGAAAAGCAAATATGATTCCTACTGCTGTTAAAAAGTGAAGAAGGTTTGAAGGAAAGCTAGGTAACTTACTTCAGAATGGCCAGCAGTCTGCAGCAACAGGTGGAGGTGGGGTAGAACTGCCTTACACTATTATCCATGTAGCTGGAAAAAACTCCAGTACTCCAGCACCATCTCTGACATCTTATTAACTGGAAATTACTAATCTATTTGATTATGTCAAAATGGACATCATCAAATTTTATTATGTCAAATTGACATATTTTAATATTTTCAGTTTCATTTTGGTGACTGAGATGGTAATGCTTACAGTGATGCTGGGGACATTATATCCTCAGCATCTTGCATATAATGGAAAAAAAAGAGAAGAGTAAAGGCAAGGTGGGCTTTCAGAACCAATATGTCCACAACAATATTTCACAATAATAATCTAAAATATCTATAATAAGATATTATACAGGAATAGTTTATTCATCCATTGACAATGGGGATGTTCCCAGTGTATAAGCAAGAAGGACACACATTAAAAACAATTACAGAAACCCTAACGTAAAAAGTATAAAGTTGTTAAAAAAAAATGAATATCCTAAAGTAGATAATTGTACTAAAAAGTGAAATGTACATAATGTGAACTTGTTTCAAATATCATTTTTATTAGGCAAAAGAGCAGACAGATCTGCACGAATAACATCTGCAGAGATATAAACTGTCTTGGCCATTAACTGTGGTCGCATAAAAATAAAATATTCACTGAAATGTAATGCTGTCTGCGTCTGTGCTCATTTTTCACTGGTTTTATTGGGTTCGTTGGGTTTGTTGGGAGCAGAGCTGGTTGTACAGTCAAATAGCTGATGGGTGGAAATATCTACACTGGTCTCATTTATCCACAGAAATAATATTGGCAAGCTAAGTTTCATGATTCAGTTTGATAAACGATATTTTATGATGTTGTGATCACAGCAGTTTAACTTAATGGCAACAACAATCTTCACAACAATCACTATGAAATAAAGCCTGATTGTACTTCATTCATTGTTTTCTGCACATAATTATCTCTTTAAATTTAATCATCTGTTTCCAATTTAGCTTAGATAAACAATTGTTCTGTCAATCTTCACCCTTTGTAAAGTTTGCTCAAAGTCAAAACAACATGTCTGCAGCCATTTTTAATGCTTCTAAGGTACAAAATGCGGTGGAATAAACTAAAAATAACTACGTCAAGATGTAGTGGAGGCATACACTTCAGAAAAGTGTGTAAAAACTTTGAATGTCTCTCTGGTTTAGTATTTTCTGGGTAAATTTTTTTATAAATGTCTGAAGATAATTCTTCAAGTCAAACAAGAGGCTTTTGTGCCTTATGTATTAATACATAGATTTGTTTAACACTTGAAACCATTTGACAGATCAGTTCTTTTTTTTCACTAATTCCTAATGTTGCTCAGATATTTTTAAGTTGACCAATGAGTTTCTGAAACTTGCAACAAACGTCTTTAGCTTTGTCTGTACCATAAACGAAGATGCATGTGACTGAGTGAAGCCAGTCGAGAATAGATTCTCACTCTGATGTGCACATGTACTATTGTTTGCTGCCACTGTCACTGTCTTTAGTGGATGGGGGGTTTATGGCTTCTAGCTTTGGCTACACGTGGCAGCAGTGAGAGACAACTGTGAGTGAGAGTAATGTTGAGGGGAGAAATATAACAAGTGCATGTGTGTGAGAGTGAGTGAGTGTTTATATTTGGATCATGTGCCAGACTTACTGTTTGAAAGCTCTGAGGAAAAACACGTGATCACAGATTCCCCTCTCTTAGTTTTATTTCATTCTGAGGCTCTGAAATTGGCCCTAGGCTTGGAGATGGAGGCTACCTTAAAACAACAATGACTCTTTTGTGGCAGCTTGTTGTGTTTCGGACAGAGTCCGGACTCAACCAGGCAAGAGAAATGAAGTCTTTTAGAAGGGGCCAAAGGAAAGTACCTGTGTTTCTGTCACATTTCAAAATTATTACTCTAGCTCTCATATTCATTTTCTGCTGTGATTACATAAAATCCTTTTTAAATTCCTTCCTGGTACTGAAGTGCTTCTCATCTAGTTTTAATGGAGGTTATGAACCAATACTCAGAATCTGTCTTTATTACACTTTCATGAAATTAAACTTCTGACAGGATTTTTTTACAGCCTGAAGCTGTTAAAGCTTTGTGTCAGATACACAGTTGGACATAAATCTAAGATCCCCTCAATGTGTTTATTTCATTTTTAGCAAGCGCTTTGGTGTAATTTTCTAACACTGCTATGCAGCAGTTTTACTTGGTCAGACTTAATGACATTAATAAATCGCTGCAAGCAGTATATCACAGGCGTTTTATATTAACCAAAAAACACAGGTTGTAGAAAGGCACATTGACAGTAATCAGTAGTTTAAAAGATTCAATATCTACTGTTATTTCAAAATGAATGGCAGCATGGTAAAAAAAAAAAAAAGAGTATGTCCCAGATCAGACATTGTTGCCCCTGATATAGATTCAAGTTATTTAAGGTTAGGCATTTTCTGGCACCAAGTTCAAATTCAACACGGTGCTTGAACTTATGAAGTCAATGCCGTGAATATGTTTGAAACCTCAGTAGCTTGTCTCACTTAACTCACTCACTTAAGATGTTCCAGATGTGGAATTATCCATTTTTCTTGAGAGCAACACATATTTTGTCCTAGTTTCCACAGAACAGATTTGAATGCTGCTCCAACACAACACTGACAATGTTTAAAAAGCCACTGCACGACCTAACAACAAATCACTTATAGTGACAAGAAATTGCTTCCCTTTTGACAAACTTAAAAATGTTCAGATCACCACATTGTTGTTAGACAAAGATAACAACACAAAGAAAACCCAGTTGACTCAGCTTTGTCCTGGTGTGACATTTTTACACATCCATGAGAGTTGGATCCTTGGATTTTTGCCCTATCTCATGAAGAAAGAAAGACTTTCCAGGAGAAGGCACTGGTCCAAATCACTCAGTCAACAGTGGAGTGGCCTCACATGAAGAAGCCATTTGTGTGTGCATGTAAAGGGCCTCAGGGAAGTTTGCAGCAGCATGTTTGTCATACATTTAATAACCACGAATGTCTCATTATTATAATTTATCGGCCCTTAAACTAGAATGAGCTGTTCAGATCCGCAGGGTTAAACATAACGTGCATCACTTAAATATGGAGGAGTGTCTGGTTATCTTCAAAACATTTTCAACAGTCCTCTTAAGTGAGGCTGATGTTTGCTCTTCTCGTGGTCTGGATTCAAATGTGTGAAAAGTGTAAAGGTAGATTAAATTTATTTTTTAAGTGTTTTCTTTTTGGGTTTAATAATTACTCATATAAGGTTAAAAATTATTGTAATTGTTGCTCTTACAAATTCTTAAGTTTTTACAGGCCATGCAACAACATAGCAGAAAGCTAATGAGTTCCACTTTCTGCTGACGGCTCTAATCATCCTGAAAACACACAAAATACATCAAACAAAATCATAAATCTGTCATTCTGAGGCCAAACACACACTAATAATAAAATACCTTAGCACCAGTCTCCTTCAGTCTGCTCTAGCTATTAAAGTACTGTAATTTGAAAGAAATGAATTTGAGCAACCATCTAATGATATCTATTTAATTCTCTTCTGAGAGCTCAGATTTAGGTCACACAGCGATTCATCAGAGAATCACTCTTTCAAAAACAAAACACACAAAATGGGAAGACAGAAAGTCTTCTTCCATCTCCGTCTCTTTTTGTGCATCTCAGTCTGTCTCTCTCAGTCATTTCCATTCTGTTTGCAGCTCAACGCCCTCACCCTTTGTCCGTACAACTCTGTCCTGTCATCCTATCCGCTTCGACAAGGAGGGTCTCGCCAGACGCTCATTTGGAAATGGGTTGGAGTTGCATCAGTGACTCAATTGAGATGCATCTGAGGATGTTAATCTTGCTCTGGGCTGCTAAAGTTGTTGGTAATGTGGCTGCGGCTTCAATCAGAATGGATGCTGTTGTCTGTTTTGCTCCAGCTTGCTCATTAGAGTCAATATGATGTGACAGTAAGGACAATCTGCGGTGCTATTTTCTTCATGCTCCTGCTCCCTGTTGTGCTGCGCTGCCAGACAAGTATTTATATTCAAAGTAGCTTTGACAGCTGAACTTTTCCAAACAGAAATGTGTTAATGCTCATGACCAGCAAATTTTGACACATGGTGGTGTGCATTGGAAAACTTTAGATGAATGCGTTTTAAAAGAGTGTTTAAACTGTAATGCCTCTATGTTACATGAACTGAAGGTACTAATGTGCAGTCATAGTCGCCAGGACCGATACACTCCCACGGCAGTTTTATTAGGCCGAGTGCCAAGCAATGACGTAACCAGGAGTTGACCCCACTAACATTCAGTGTCAGGAAGGAAAGCCTACACATACACTCGGTGAGCTCCATGGATTTCACTGTACAAACACATCAACGCTGCACACGTCAAGATGTGATGACGTTGACTTTTAAACAATCAGTACCAAAGATGTGATAAAGAAACCTGCTCATTGAAATTGAATAGCAAAAGTTTATAGGATTTAATGCAGGCATGTCCAAAGTCCGGCCCGAGGGCCAATCACGGCCCGCGGTCAGATTTCATACGGCCCGCAGCTTCGGTCTTATAATGTATTATTTATGGCCCGCCTGCACTGTCAAACAGAATAAATAAATCATAAAACTTGAAACTGTAATTCCTCCTTTCACCAAATGGTGGCAGCACCACTTTAATACTATCAGTCTGCCTTCGTGCAGCGAACCGCTCTCCACTCATTTCTGCCGCTGCAAAGAAAACGAGGAAAGCTTACAGTGAGGGCCGCCGCTTTCAAGAGAGATGGGAATTATAATACTTCTTCACTGAAAATCAAGGCAATTGTGCTTGTCTAATTTGTGAGACGGTTGCCTTGTTTAAGGATTTTGACGTAAAGAGACACTACCAGACTAAACATGCTAACTCATACAACAAGCTAACAGGAAGTGACCGTGCTGAAAAACTGACGCAGCTCCAAGCTGCACTGGCATCACAACAGCGATTCTTCACGCAGGCCTGTGAGTCAAAAGAAAATACCACCAACGCAAGCTACGAAGTTAATGTTAATAGCTAAACATGGCAAACCTTTTACTGAAGGTACATTTATCAAAGACTGTTATGAAAATGGTGGAGAACATTTGCCCTGAGAAGAAGCAAGAATTTGCGAATGTTTGCCTGGCACGTAACAGTGTGGCACGGAGAGTTGAGGACATGAAATTGAGTATTTTGAACGGTAACATCTGTCACTATCAACAGTGAAGAGCCAAAAGAACATTTATGCACTTGGGTTTATGGCACTTATTTTTATTAAACTCTTGAGTAAGATTTGGTTATTACTGTTGATGTTATGAACCTGTAGATGTGACAAACTATTACTTTCTGAAAGATATTGTAAATGACAAGAGCAAAATTCACTTGTTTTAAGATTTAATAATAATAGACAACTTTGCATTACTTATAACTCCTGTTTAAAATGTTCTTGAGGCAAAGATATTTTTAAACTCATGTAAATTTAAGGTATTTCATACAGTTTGTTCAATGTTATCTGACTCTCCAGATATGAATGAAAGGCAGAATTTGGGTTTTTAGAGTTGTTCTCATCTGCCTGAGTGGCTTATATTTGGTTATTTTGTCATTTGAAAAATAAAGATAATTGTGACAATGAAAATAGTTTTATAACAGTGTGTATTTGCATGAAACTTTTGTAGTTAAAAAATGTCCGAACAAACTATTGGCCCCTGGGCATCTTCACTTTATCAAATCTGGCCCGCTTTGCAAAAAGTTTGGACACCCCTGATTTAATGTTAAACAAATGTCAGCAGTTGATCTAATAAATGCCTGATCATTTTAGATTGAGTTTTTATAAGAGAGGAAAATCAAAAATTTGCTTTGTAAATTAAAAACAAAATCACAACGAAACAAACAAGCAGAGAGGAAAATCAAAAATTTGCTTTGTAAATTAAAAACAAAATCACAACGAAACAAACAAGCCTTTGAACATGTATGATCTGCATTTTTGGCTGAATTTATCTAAAACTTCATTGAAAGACCAGAATTGGAGAAAACAAAGAGAGGCGTCAGAAAATTAGTGCCAACAAAATATTTATTTTTTCCTTAACATTTTCACTGTGATAAATGTTTTCACTAACTACAGTCCAGGTCATAACTAGGTTAGATTCATATAACATAATTTTCTTCTAACAATTCAAATAAAACTTGCTATTTACACTTTAAAGTCACACCAAGCATAAATTATTTGCTGGAATAAAGGACCACAGCGACCCTCATATAGCCAAAATCCTTGAATACTTAACACCCCTCTGCCTCCTGCCTCTGCAGCAAACTCTGCTGGCTGTCTTTCTATTTCAGGGGTTGGAACAGCATGTCAAAGGCAACATTAAAGCTACTTTACAGTGTGATTGACCATTATTATCCTGCTGTGATCAAATTAATCTGAATGGGCTTGAAACAATGAATGATGATATAACAATCTGGGTGCCAGCCACTTGTCTTTGTAAAAAGGAAATCAATTGGTATTTGGCCAGAACAAACGCCTGCACAGAGAATCCAATGTGGTGTGACGGTGCATTTTGAAGGTAACTGGCCATTGGCTTTTGGAGAAACTGTAGTTTTATCATTTTAAACAAATGTTTCCAATTTCCAGTCAGAGGTTCAGTAAAGTGTATAGTTTTGTAACATTTTGAAAGTACTTAAGGTCTCTAGATGAACTTGCCACCACTTTATGCTGAATTAAGGATCCTCAGGATCTTTTGTCTTTTTTTGTATTTCTTGATTGTCACAGAGATGTTGAGATCAGCTTCAATATACCCATTTACAATTTGACTAAGGGTTTTCACAAACATACAAGCTGCAGTACAGGAAAACTCAAGTCAAAACAAATCAAATCACAGATGAGCATATCTTTGCATTTCACAGATAAAATTGAAAGGTCGGTTTAATTAGAAACGTTTTGAGAAAATGACTGATTCACTAAATCAATATCCTAAATGACCATAAACAGTTTTTGAGTATCACTTGCAAGAGCTTGATGTGCACTTTATGTCTCCTGGTACCATCAACAGTTGTACAGATGCTATATCTAAGCATATTTCAGGGAAATTTTTACAAGCTTTAGATATTTGGGTTTTCATGTTCTTATTATTTTATTGTAGTCTATTTATATTCAGAAGCTTGTTAATTTTCCTGTGTTCATTATGGCTAGAATTGCATTGCCATATAAGTTTGTTTTTTTGTAATTATATTTTTAGTTTATTTTCACATTCTTTTCCCTTTACATTCAAATGAATTTTCTTAGATTATCGTCTTCCCTTTCCCTTTTGGTTTGAAGGTCCTCCAGTTTTTGTCCAGCTCCCTCAGTGTTAATTAATCTTCCTCCCTCAGTTCCCCTGCTTTCTCAGCCACAGCTGTACCACATTTCTCCTGATTGGCTCATCTGGTTCTTTGTCACTGTCCACCTTTGCTTTAGTATAAAAGTTCACTGCTGTCCATTGTTCATTTATAAATTGATTCTTCATATGTTACACGGTCTGTTTCTCTTACCCTGGTTCCATGCCCTGCTCCCTTTGTGACAACTCTGTAAGTGTTGCGTTTTCATTATTAAAAATTCTCCACTTCACCTTTATGCCTCTGCTTCTGCCTACATTTGGGTTTGATTAAACTAAACATGACATAACAATGCTCATCTCATTTAAACTGGTCGATTTCCTTGTATTGGCTGGCTAATAAAATGTCTAGAAATTGAAGAAAAAAACTTGAGGTTGAGGCTCTGAGTGTGCCATCTTCAATATTAATGTTAGCCTTTATCTATTCCAAGCATGTTTTAACACCCAGCTGTCCAAATTCTAATAATCTAAACCAAATGGTCAGTCTGAGATACAAGGGAAATTGGTTAATGGAGAAAAAGGGACCGCCAAGCTCAATCTTGTGAACTACAACGTGTCTGAACACCAGTTTAACATTAACATTACCATTTAAAGTGCAAACTATGACCAGATCGTCTGCTCCAAAATCAGCACCCATAAACTCAACTGGAAGTCAAATGTCTTCTGGAGAATGATTTTATATATCATGGATCTGTTTAGCAGGGAGTCATACAGATATATTGCAGAAATAAATACACCTATAAAGTAAAAGAATATCTCCACATTAAACATGCATAAAAAGGATTTTGAATTGATAAAGCCAGCTAGGATTAAACTTGTGTAATGGCTCCTATCGCAACCCTGTTCAAAATATTCAGATTATGCTAAAAAGTCAATACTATGAAACTAAGCAATAAAATGAGCTCCACAGTTTTTCAGAGGTCAATATTCAGACTGAACAACAGAAGGATGTCGATTTCAAAAATTGTATTTTTCTGCGACATTTAAACAACTAACCATGGAGCTGTAAGGATACATTTTCCTGGCCTCTGTAATTTTAATCCCATGGGAATTATAGAAAATCATTCAACACTGTGTACTCATTTCTTAACTCTAGTATTCAGTTATGAAAAAACACATTTCAAAAATAGAATACTATAAGTTAATATATTATTGCTCTAGTGCACAGGTGTCAAACTCCAGTCCTGGAGGGCCACTGGCCTGCAACTTTTAGATGTGCCTCTGCTGCACCACACCTGAACAGAATAATTAGGTCATTAGCAAGGCTCTGGAGAACTGATCTACACAAGAAGGAGGTAATTAAGTCATTTTATTCCAGGGTTTTGTACCTGTGGCACATCTAAAAACTGCAGGGCCAATGCCCTTGAAGACTGGAGTTTGACACCCCTGCTCTAGTGGATGGCAATATGCCATATTGCCATATACATATTGCTATAAGTCTATGGCAATATTCAAATTGTAATAGGGAACAGTGTGTCCTACAGATATTTATCAGTTCTATACTTTAATTATAAAATCCTTGACATGCAAATCCAAAGATATTTACAACTATTTAATGTATGAGTGATTAGGTCAGCTGATAAAGTATCCATGAGAGAGACCTATAATGTCTTCTGCAAATTGGCTCTTGCAAACAAAAGAAATTAAAAGCAGGTGTTGTGACAAGCCAGATGAAGAGTGTAATGTCAATTTCAAATCCAGTCTTGCTCACCATATCTTTAGGAAATGCACTAGACACATAGACCAAGTTCATTGTTTAAAGGAATTCCACCATTTTCAGACATCATGGTTCCCCTTTGACAGCTAACACAGCAACTTATTTCACCCTTTCTACAATGTTTTTGATGACAGCAGGGGGAAAGGGCAGGATGAGAGAGATTCATTGCAGGCTTGTGTTACAAAGGTTCTTCATATGAGAATAGAATAGATAATGGAATAGAGGACAGTAGTATAGAATAATATCCTTCTGTTTTTTAAATGTGTGGCTAACCTTTTAAAAAATATATGCTTCAAAAAAAGCCATAACTTCACTGAATGTTTTTCTTTATGTAATGTTTTTAAACTTTTATTCTTGAGTGATGTGAAAAAATAACTGATGGAAAATTTAATTTAACTTTTAATGCTGTCCTTTTTGTAAAAATGTTGGCTACTGAAGTGCTAAAACATTGGTAAATACTATAACTGCGTAAAATGTCAGTGTGTTTCAAGTCAGGTGATGAAAATTCACCCATTGTGCTTTTTTATAGATGTGGAAAATGTTGTATGTCAGATAGAGGCCAGACTGGTATGAATGTGATGCATCACAAGTTTAAATATTGTTTCAAGTTGATTTAAGTAACATTTTCATACGTTCTGTTAAAATATAGTTTGAGCCTAAAGAGAGATTACGTCTATAATCATTTTGAGTTTCATCACATACAATACATTTATATTTAATTCTGGGAAAAGCTACTTTATGCTTCAAGATTTCTGGATTTGAAAAGTGTGTGTCGTAGATTTATTTTGAAGTTTTGTAAATCAAAACCATTCAAATTTGCATCAAATGAATTTCTGTGTCCCTTTTTAGCCTGTCATGATGATGTAGTATGATGCAAAGTAATAATAAGCATGAGGAGTTTCTCATCTAATATCTTATGTAATTACTAGTAGATTTGTTTCTTGGCAGATGCTTCAGTTTCTGCTGCAACAACACATGCAGAGTCTGTTTTAGCCCTCAAAATTGTTGTGCATGTCTGTAAGCTAACAGTGCTGAGGCTGCCAAATATCCCCACTGAATGATATAAGACGTATGGCTGAGTGTCAGCAAGGTGTTTGGATGAGCTTCTTCCGCTGAAGTTGTTTTGGTTACATCATCATCAGGTGAATGAGTGCCTGAACTGTGAAGTTAGTGTTGAGACATTGACAGCCATTCAGCCAGACAGCTGGAGGTGTCCGTGTGACTTCACTGTAAGGAATTGTTCATCTCACCGTTACCACTTTTTGACATGATGCTTATCCTAAGCCAGTGCTAGCGCTGGTTCAGAGCTGGCTTGTTTTTCAACAGCTAGAGAGTTCCAGTTGCATTTTTGTAAGTTCCTCATAAGTAAGGAAATCTTTTGCCTCAGAAGTAAAATGTTTTTATGAAAAGAAATTCAGATGTTTTTTATTGTATGTAGGAAGGCTTGAATATGAATAGGAGCTCTTTTGTATGTTACAAAACATCTTTTGTATGTTATGGTGCTATATCCATCCATCCATTTTCTGTACACCCTTGTCTCTTTGAAGGGGTTAGGAGGGGTGCTGGTGCCTATGTCCAGCTAACGTTCCGGACGAGAGGCAGGGTACACCCTGGACAGGTCGCCAGTCTGTCGCATATGGTTTTCTAGAGAAATTTTAATGTCCCGGAAGAAATGTTTATGCTAATGGCAGAGAAACAACTCACAGTTACAGGAAAACTGTTTATGCAATTTCATTGGTAGCCATGCTAACTATCATATGCATTCGCAACAGGTGCCGTTGTGGGTAAGAAGCTGTAGCGTAGCAGAGAGTGAGGTTTACACAAGGTAATTGACCATGTTAAACTCTCCTCGTGGTTCTGATTGGTTGTTTCTAACCAAACGGTATATTTCTGCAGATCGCAGTAGGACCACATGGAGGAGGCAAAGGAGCTTTTTATTTTTTCACCTCATTTGTCATATTAAATTGTCATGACATAGTAACAGTTTTAACAAGATAAAAAACATTTTTGTAAAAGTTACATACTGCAGCTTTAAGGGATCAATAACATTTTATCTATAGATATCTAAATTAATTGAAATCTGTATACAAAATTGTAATATATAATTGTGGTTTTTGTTTCACTTTTTTATTTTTACTTATAAAACTCACATTTGTGAGATTTCTCTGTTTCAACAGTTTTTGTCAGCGATCCCAGGGCTGGACAGCATGCCAGGCAGCATCATATTGAGCAGAGGAGGCAGGTCCATTCATCACTGGCTTATGTGGTTCCCACAGCAAATAATAAATTGGCAGTTGACAGATGTGGGTCGCTTTCCCAGCCAGGATGATAATCGCCAGCTATGCCAGAATCAGTATGCTCATGGAAGGTCCAATCGGTGCTAAAACAAAATCATTTGGAATAAGTACAATACATTATAGTAAAGTTAAAGCATTTTCATCTTAAACATTTTAGACATGAGGAAAACAATGAAAAAGTGAATAATCTACAGATAAATTATTGTGAATATTCATCTACCACATCTATTAATGAGAAGTTAAAATGTCTAACATACAGATGAACTAGAAAACAAAAATAAAGGGTTACCACTCCACAGCAGAACCTGTCACTTTTAGAGATTTGGCCTGGGCAGAGCAGACCGGCTTGGATATGTCCCAAGGATCACATTGTTACCAGGCATGTTTGGAGACTTGGTCAAGAAGCTGGCATCTGGCAGTTTTTAACAAGTTCAGAATCCCACAGGGGAGGCAGTCACCATCCAGGACTGCTACTTGCTTATGAAACTTACATCCTTATGAATATGAGAACCCAAAGCATACTCTATAGAAACATACAAACAACAAAGAGAGGTCACTCCATTTGTAGTCAGTTTTAATGTAACACATTGTTTTATTCACAAAATCACACACCAACCAAAATAAAGTGACCAAATTTACAAAAGTAAATGGATTTGACAGTTCAGCCTTTTGTAGGGAAATGAAATCCTTACTGGAACCTTCAATATAGGGTGGATTATTTAAAATATTTAACAAAGACTAAGTCCTCTGTACACATTTACTTTTGTTCTAGACCTATTTGATGTGTAATGTTACTTTAGTTTGCATTATTTGCTAAAGCTGAAAGCAATCTGTAGGAAGGATTAAACAGTCATACCTATGTAGCTTTTAGGACATTTAGCTTCATAATGGTCTTGAATAAATTTGATGGCAGATTCTTGTATTTACTCATGTCCTGTTTGGTATATGTTATTTATCCTCTGTTTTACTATGCTTTAGTTCCTCTGTGGCATGATTTAGCATTTACATGGTGTCTCTCCCCATCCATTCAGCTGCAGTTCATTCAGTTAATTAGACTCACTTTTCATTGTTCCATGAATCACTCTTCCCTATATGAATGCTCTCTCTTTCATTCATTTCTTACCAGATCCTGCTGTTGGGTGCAGTCATGGTGCCATCTTGCTTGGTGAGTTTTTCTTGACTGGTGGTTGTTGTCATTGATGTTTCTGTGAGACTTGAACTTTCTTAAAGTATTACTTCTCTCCAAGGGGCTAATTTCCTTCTTTTTTGATTGTTACTTATTGATAATAATAATAAAAAACAGCCTCAGGCTACTGCAGACAAAAAAACTATTGAAGTAGAGGGAAATTAAATAGTTATTTGCAATTTGTAATCTCCATTGGTTCAATAATTCTGACTAAGTTGAATAGAGTTGGCATAACGGTGCTAAAAATAAAGTTAAGCTATGCTAAGCTAAATTGGCTAATTGTGTGACTAAAAACATTTCCCTGTGCCCTAAGACATTGTAACAAACAAATCTAATGAAAAAAATTTGCACACTATACAGGTAGATGCCAGTGTTTTGTACAAGATGTGTTTTGTTTAGGTAAATCATTTTGTTATTCAAGTTTTGGCCTACTGTTCATTTAGAGCATTTAGATTAAATTGTGATTTTAGTGTGCCTCAATACACAACACTGGATAGGTTTACTAAAACATTTTACCAAATTAATAAATGATTATTAATTTATCCCATTGCTCTCCTACAGTTAAACATTATTTTCACAAGCAACATGATGATTATTGCATATGATTAAATAAATAAAATACATTTGATAAAGATTATAAGTTTGCAATGTTTCTGGATATGGTTTTAATTTAGTGATGGATAAAAAACACTCCAGCTCTGTGTAGAAAAATCATGCAGCTTTGTACCCACTTTGAAAACGAGCTCAAAGCCTATTAGAGACATTTAATTTTCCCCATTGACAAGTTTAGGCATTTGTTGACAGTGACTAATTCATCTATTGAGTGTGAGCTAAAGGACGTAGCACACAATGTGAACTCAGATTATCCCTCATTTCTACAAGATGAAAATTGTCTTGTCACATAAAACAAGACAACAAATATGCCCCAAATACTCTTGCTGAACCATGTGATTGAAAAATATTGTTGTTGTCAAGCCTTAGGGAATTCATCTCCAGGGGAGTTGTACTGTATTAAATCTGTTTTAAAGAAAGTTCAGAAGGGAGCAAAGATAAAGTCCTTGATCTACAAATCAAGCAAAAAGCTGACAAACAATCAAAGATACAATGTTGCTGTTTCATCTTCAGCACATCCTCAGTGCACTTTATTATATAAGATGTCGTGAGCAGCTTTATCGCTGAATTTTGTATTAAAAGTGGTGGAGTAGGTTGTTGAGGGACTGACATGAATAGGATACATTATGCTGAATCAACACTTTAGCTTGTATTAGCCTCAAAAAGAAATCTGTCATAAAGCATGGCTTGATGATCCATCCCTTTTCTGAAACCCTTCTCACATGTTTACGCATAGTTTACATTAAACAGACAAATTTATTTAAAACTTGTTACCTCTTATACACTTTTGTAGCTCTTTACAATTTTCCTATGCAGAAAATGAATCTATTAGTGAGACAGAGAAGTTCCAGTTAGATGTTTTCATGAAGTCATGGGCAGCAATGTCACTTAAATTTTAGGCTACTATGCATTTTAGCTGCTCTATTTTTTTAAGTGGAATAAACGTACATGAATTCTGAGAATAAAAATTGGATTCATAAGTCTTTTGCAGATTTTCTCCAATCCCCACAGGATAAAAGTTATTCAAAATTAACATGTTTAATTGTGCCAGAGCAAGTTCCAAAGAAGTAACACATAATCTTCTGCCATCATTCTGATTAACTCTTCTTATGATCAAAAGCTTGTTCTTTTTCAGTCCTAAATTCAATTTTGATGTGTATGTGGTACTATTCTCCATCTGGAACACTTTTGTGTGGAAATAAGTAAGAAAGTAACCATATATTTGTTTTGAAGTAAAGCTGATGCATTCAGTTTCAATTTTAAGTTTATATTCTACCTAACCTTGGTTTAGTGCTCGTTGATTTAAAATACCAATCTTCATTAGTGTGACTGCAGTCATATATTTTTCATGTTTATGTTGTTAAAAGAATGCAGTCTAATAATCAAGGTGGTTCATCAACATAAACAAACTTACAAAAACTCGAGAGAATAGTCCAAGAAGGAGTAGAAGAACTGGACGGGTAGAAAACAGACTTGATGACGGACGTGAGAATAGGAATGATCTGCCAGGGAGTGAAAGACATTTTTAGAATTATAAAGGCTGAAGATGATGATCAGTAGTATAGAATCCAGCTAAATCTAATTAACAAAATGCAGAACAGCTGTGTTGGGAACTTTATTGAGGGTACTGAGAGAGAATAGTGATAGTACTCTGTGGAAAAAATAAAAACTAAATTAATAGCAAACTCTATGAACAACATAAGTCAAAAATAAGTGGCAATTTTAGTTTATACATATGTTTAAAGAGAATCTAAAATGTTTTTATATATTCGCATCCATCTTGTTTTATAGATAATAATTATATATATATTTGCTGGATCTTGCACATCCTGAAAAAAGTGTTGTTCAAATAAAAAGTTACGGCTCAAAAATGAATATGAAATCAATGTCCATAAATAGTGTATGTAAACTTCTGGTGTCTGCAAACTTCATTTGTTAAAATTCTCAGTGAAAAGCTCTCCATGCCTTTCCTTGAGTTTGAATGTGCTATGGCTTAATAAAACAAATACTTATTGTTAATTTCTAAGCTGAATGTTGAAGTAAATCCTCCTTTAAATATCAGCACCTGATTTATTTAATGTGTGTTTGTTCTCCTGTTCATATTATGGCTTTCTATTACTGTATAAATGTAACTGCTGCAGTAGTGCACTAAGCTGGAGATAATAAGTCAGTGTCATTGTATGTCCTCTGAGTGCCAGTCCTGTTTGCTTTTCCAACAGATCTGCTTTAACTTCGTTCCTCATGCGGTTATAGAATAAAAAACATCAACAGCAAAGATGGTAATATGGAAAGAAATCAAAAATTCATGAGGGTTGTTTCACAGAAAAGGCTGGGATCTTTGGCACTTTTATTAAGAGTTAGTCATTCACAAAACATTAATTAAACCTCTAAAACTAATCTCAGTTCAATGAAATTGCACATTTTGAAGTTTCTTTCCCATGAAAATAATCTTTTCATGCCTTAAAGTGGCTTAGATCTAATACTACCCTCTTACCTCCTTCAGTATGCAGAGATCAATAAATATGCAAATGAACTAGGCTTCATTTCTCTGCTGCTTGCCTGCAGCCCTGCCATACTACCCCTCTCCATACTGTATCCAAAGAAGCTCAGCCACACTAATCATTCCAAAGCACCGGCCAAAACCTTCAAAGTGTATTTTCAAGTTGAAGAAGAAAATTTGAGCGCAAGCACAGAAGCAACACAGAGCAACAAACACCAAGACTGACATGAAACCAAATAATTGGAAACAGAATATATGCAAACAGCTTCACTACACTATCAGAAAATATAAACTTTCAGTATTTTGTTTTTATTAGTTTGCTTTAATTTTGTAGCAGCCGTAATTGCGCAGTGTCTCTTTAAGATACTTTAGTATTGCTAATGACGTCACAAGTATGCGCCACGGCTTCTCTGTAGAGAGCGTGGGAGAAACGTGCTAGACGGACATGTTAGCTTTCTTTAGTAATGTTACGGGTTGTTTGGACTCTGCTCATCTTCATGTCTGATACTGTAGCAGCCGTTCAACCGGGCTTGTAAGGTTGGTGAAGAATGTGTTTATTAAAAGACAACACTGTGGAATTCCCAGTACCAGTGTGGTTGTGAGTTTTTGACCGTCTGTCGCCTCCTCTCCTCCCTTAAATACAACCCAAGCGTTACAATTTGCAGCTATTTTAGCTTCAAACAACCCCCACAATTTCAGAATTTTACACCACTTTGACTGTTTTTTGTGAGTAGCAACTGAGCAGCTATTTGTGAACATAGCTCACAAATCTGATCAATTTTCAACTTTTACCAATATTTAAATCTGCAGCAGATTTCAATATGATTTTTTTAATCTATTCTTGTTATAGAACAAGAATATTCTAAATGCAATGCTTCCCAACACACTGAGCTAAACAAAAGACACGTTAAATCTATTGCTGATGGATATGTTTTCGTGAGAAATACAGAGATGTCCGATCCCTGTAAAACTTTAAAAGACTGGAAGTGTTGGATGACCACAGCTTTGACTTGAGCATGGCTACTCCACCAAATTTCAAGGCCCATTAAGGACCTGCATTATGTTCTGATACCTAAAGTTTCACAACTGCAGGTCTCAGTTTAACCACAAGTACAAGGTGTGTATTCTGTGTGTCACTCTAGGGATGTTCAATGCTCTGGATTTGCACTTTAAACCTAAATAATCTCTTCAAATTGCAAATCAGCTTGTTTATTTGATTTGAACACTTGTCCTTTCAGCATTTTCTGGAGCTGCCTTTAAGGCTATAATTTACATAAGAGTGTCTGTGCAATCGCTTTGTCATTACATGCGTTGGGAAAATATACAATTTATTGTAATAGGTCAAATTTGAAGCAGATAGAGAGGAGTTTTTCAGTGCCAACTTTTAGGCTATGTTGCCCTTTTCTAAGTTGGTGCATTAGCAAAAGAAGACATTTCTATATGTTTTGAGTACAAATAAAATGAATCAGCACCTCTTAAGATCATCACTGCTCTTACTTTGCTTCAAAGATGCATAGATTAGTCCTGGTGTTTGTTTTTGAAAAGATATAAAAGAATATATCAAATATTTAATGTAAAAAAGCTGAAACAAGTGCCTTCAAGCAGATGTACTCATTGACTCATTATATAATTTGTGCCTAGAGCAAAAAAAGACAATACTTCTTCTGCAAAGTAAATCTGGAGATTTGGACCAGCACAGCACCACTAAATCCTGCCAGTCTGCCGCTTCACATGATCAATAGCCATGAACAGAAGGGAACTGGAGGCTTGCTTTGCTAAACTTTCGTAACGTGCCAGCTCATTTTGGTTGGCTCTTCCCATGTAGTCTTTAATCTTATTGGCCTTATCTCCAATTTATTCATATGTGTTATAAATAAACTGTCAGCTGAGAAACTGCAATACAAAAGGAGACCTGTGCAGACTACTGAATATGAAAAGAACTCACAGAAACGCATTTTAAATCATACAGTCCTTGTTGAAATTCAGATAAAAAGGCACGTATTGTTTTTAATTTACAGTCTGGTGGCAGTGGTTATCTGTATCTTGTCTTTGTTTTCCAGGAACATCATCAATGTTGATTTATTGTTTTGGATGTCAAATATCTCCTGAAATTGATCTGACAGAAGATCAGTAGAGAGTTTCATTTAATGGACAGATTCAGGTGACTCAGTTTGAGCATGCTGCCAATTGACTTTCTTATAGCAGGAAGCTTCTTCTGTTGTCATTTTATATATGAAAATAGTCTAATGAACAATTGAACTACATAAACTGAAACTGTAGAAGTTATCTCACCTTGGATGGCCTAAGAAGTGTTGCAGTTTGCAGCATTTACCCTTCACTTTTCATTAATCTACCTGGCCTAGTCAACCCTCTGTTCCCAGCCTCACAATCTCTGTCATATGTAACTGATGGGTGCATGAATAAAAAAAACCACTGAAACATCATCGATTTGTTGCAGTAACAATGCAAAAAATGTAATGCTTTTACAGAAGGTAATCCATTGAACATTAGCCATTGCACAAGAATATTTTATGTTATCGTAATAATAACAAGTAACCTTAACTCCAATTGTTGCCTTTATTTATTACAACTCTGACTGCAAACAGTCAGATCCACTTCCTTTGAAAAGTGGCTCAAAGGAAGCCTCTGACTGTTGTATGACAATCTCAGGTTTCTGTAAATATTTTCATTTTATGAAGAATTTAAGTTCTAAGGCTGCCCCTGCGTCATTTCCCAGTAGAACACATCCAAAACACTAAAATATTGACATATCTTATGTCAATATGAATATGTTCATATTGACATAAAATATGTCAATATGTCATATTTTAACCAGGAGGAAACCAGGTTATTTTACTTGAACCAGGAGGATCAAGGCCTTAGCAGAGCTCCTAAAGCAGGTAGGCCATATAGCAGTCAGTGAGGACCTACTGCACATAATAGTTTTACTCAAAACTTTCAATAATTTAAGATCTTTTGTTTTAATGACCACCAGTCTTTTTGTTGGAATTACTGAAATTAGCAAGTGAGATCCCACTGAGTCATTGGGAAGAGGGTACCAGCTTGCTTAAAGCTGAAAATAAACAATCAGAGCCAAACGTTGTTTACTTTGGTTTTTATACTCAAATAACACTAAGTATTGTTTTTGTTACCCTCTAATTACTCTAATTATAGCAGCAATATTACATTTTCTCATCAAAAAATTTTCTTTGGTATTCTCTTTACTTTTTTTTAATGTGGTGTCATATTGCTGTGCTAAAAAGGATATGAAATATGATTTGAGATTTTGGGTTGCGGTTCCAGTTCCACCATCAGCTCCTCAAAGCTCTCTCTCAAAACAAAAGAGAGGGGCTGCATATATGCATTTAAATTGCTTCATCTAGTCCTTGATCATATTTTTATCAACTTTTGGCTGGAGCTGACTGAGCTGAGCTCAGCCATTGAAGTGTGAAGGTTCTCAGAGTACACATTTAAAGTGACAGCCAGATTGTATTTTATTTTTACTTAACGGCCACTCGTCTCAATGCTGGCAACTTTGAGAAAGCATTTATGTTGAAATTATTCCCTACGAACTGTTAGAAATAATATCAGATCTAATATATTGGTTTTAAATAACTGCTATTGCCTTATAAGCTGAGATTTCTTTCTGGGGACAGTTTAACAAAGCACAGTCTGTACATGAAGATTTGTTGACAGGTCTGTGAAACCTGACATTTGTACTTATGGGACTTGATTCAGTTTGTTTTAGGTTTCAGAGACAGTTGATCAATTTATTTTTTACTTTTTGGTTCATTTTAAATAATGTTTTTAAATTATGTATTTTGTTTTCTGTAAGATCATATGTTCATATGTCTTGCCTGAAAGCATTTATCTTTAATTATTTATTAGCCATTTAGCTACTGGTTTTAACTCTTTATTAATATTTCATTAGTTTTAATATTTTTTTCAGCTACAATTATATTTAAGCTTCATTTTATTTGTCTTTTTGTTGGGAGGGCTATACTGCAGATTGCATGGACGTAATGAGCCTGTCATAACTTCTTATTGATGAGTCTGAACAAAATACCCTGTGATATGTGTTGTGGACTAAATCAGAATTTGGTAGGGAATGAAAGAAAATACAAAAAGTAGAGTCATTACACTTTATTTTTGACTACAGCTCTGTTCATGGAGAAATACTCCACTCCATGTTCCCAACTTAGAGGCAGACATCCAAATACTTGAACTAAAACATGTTGCATTTTGAGGCTGAATGGTAAATGTCAAATGTTATGATTTAAACAATTTGGCTTTATAAAATATTTATTTTCTGCTAAATCTATTTAAAGATTGAGATTAGGATTTGGACTGCACTATGACATGCTTTGTAGAACTATTGCTTTGCAGTAAAAAGGTCCTGGATTCAAATCCCATCTTTATACATAAAGTTTCCATGTTCTCCTTTAGCGTGTGTGGGCTTAGATTAAAAGTGTCCTCAGGTATGAGTGTGGATGATGGATGGGTTAAGGTTTTGCACTTAATCTCAAATATCTTTTTCTTCTTTTTTCAAATTTGACCCAAAATGCTTCTTTTCAAAATGGTATGAAGTAAAATATTCACACCTGACATCTGAAATATGGGGATAGAAGTTTCTAAGTAGCTCTGTGATAATCATTATGATTGCAGGAAATAAGCAGTACTCTACACAGTTTATTATCTGTGTGCTTGTTTGACTATTAACGGTCACTTTCTCTTTATACTTGTAAATCTGTATTAAACCTGGTCTTTTATTCATCTGTTCCTCAGACTTTCAAATCCGGGATGACTGAGAATTTACACCGATCTAAGGTTAGTCCAGCATTTTTAGTGCGCATTATACTCTCTGCTCTGTTTATTTTGTTGCTCCAGCAAATACTAATTTATATGTAAGTAATGTTGTGAAATGGTGGAATAATTAAAACAAAAGGCCATCTGGGGGTCAATCAAAAACACCATCTGTGGAAGCCAAAGATTATGACTTTTATACCCAAACATGTGGTGAAAAATGACTTTGGTAGACAATTTTAACAACACACATCATTAGACCTTAATTAGTAAATTTGACTTTGGGGATCTGGGGATTTTCTATCCACCTGGCTGGGTTTGTCATTTCAACTCAAAACAAAAAGTTAGAAAGGCTTTCTGTTACTGTAAAAAAGTTAAAATGTCACATTAAGGTAGTAAGTGCTCGTATTGTTGAAATGACATTTGTAACAATGTCATGCTTGTACATACTTAATTGCAAGTGGTCTTTGATCAGTTAAGCTCCTGACTAAGGGAATTGACTGACATTGGATGTCTTTTGTTGTGCTTTTTTTTCCTTGAGGAAAAGGGAATTTTAGAAAAGCTAGTTTTCTGGTCCTTTAGCAAGTTGTTAATAACATTAACAAACCTTTGTAATATAGAAAAAATAGTTAACTATTGAAATGCATTCTGCATGCATGAAACCATAGCAAAAAAGCCTGATGCAAATCAAATAAAAAATAAATAAGCCTTATGATATACAGCAAAGCACACTGATACCTGTACAATGTAGAAAAGTGTATAGGTGGCCAACATTTGAGTGTTTCATAATATTCATACTTTATGGACGTTTTCGTCTTTGACCCTTTTCGGTCTGGGCTCCAGCTTTCATCCAGAGTTATTGAATCTACAGGTAAGTGAATGTGAGGCCAATGTCACAAAGCCAACTTATCAAACTGGCCTTGAATCTTTACATTTAATATATTTTATTATTTACCAAATTGCTGACATCTTAAACATGTCACCTAACGGACTCAGAAACTGAAAAATTTTCAACAAACTCCTTACTGGCTGACCTTAAGCTGTTTTCCACGCAGCTTTACTTTATCAGTAGGTAGTCCTTCTGTGAAATGTTTTCATGCCCCCAAACAAATGCAGAGATGCATGTAAGACCAGCTCTGTGCAATGTGCAGTGATTGTATCATCCTCAATCAGTTTTCAATGCATTTACACCAGTAAGAAGCCCCATTTGCTTGAGGTAAGATTATGTAGCATGTATGTCCAGATCAATGTGAAGTGTATATAAACTAGTTTAAAGTGACAGAAATTTTTAAAGTCTTCTTTTTTAAACTCTTGTGTTCTGGATTTAAGTCAGACTTTTGTGGTAGTTCTTGAGCCTGATATTTAAAGGAAATTGGGAGAAAATCTGCTTGCGGCTACTGATTGGAGAATGTCAAACATAGTGGCTGACCCAGTAAATATTGATTCATTATTAGTTTCAGATCTGATCTTTCTTGTTTTTAGATAATTAGCGACACACTGCCATGTAACATTTTTAACAATTTGAACTTTTTCACATTTAGTTATTGTATGGCTACAAAATTCACAGAATTTTGTTGGAATTTTAGGAAGCAAGAAGATGTGGTGTTTCAAACTTTTCTTATGAATAAAACCCGGCAGCTGTTATTTTTAGTGGAAAAATAATCAATTATTTTGTAAGGCGCTGTACCCACGAGCTCCAACATGCCAAGTTCTTCATGATATCTTCAGCCCTGTGGCTCTCAGGCCCTTTTTTGTAGCCAGTAGGTGCTTATTCCATTTGCAAATCTAAAACATCAGTATTTCTGTGGTAGGAAAACAATAATTAAAGTGAGTTTTCTTTGCAAAGTGAAGAAGAGGCTGGTTTTCCTGCTTTGCTCGTGTTGCATCATCAAAAGTAGCAGTGGTGACTGTTCTTCCCACCTAGCAGCGTTCATGAGCCCCACTACTATCGCACTGTCTCCTCATGTTGAATAAAACGGACTGAGGAGTATCTAAAGGCTTATCACTTGCATTGTGTTGCCCTGGATTCTGCTTGCCTGTGTTATGTTCATCCCTCTCACTCCTGATCCACATTTGGCATGGCTGGATGGTCATTTTGCCAGGGGAGAATAGGAAGAGATTGTGTGCAGCCCTTCAGTGTGCTCTCCCCTCATGTCTCTTGATGTGGCTGTGGAGCAGAGAGGCAGCTAAGTAGCAAACTATAAAGAGGTGACTGCTTCCTGTTGATTAGGTGAATAGAAATTCACTGCAGTGTCCGCTGTGGTGTTTACTTCCCTCTGCAAACACAAAAGTCAGGCTGGAAGTGTAAATAAAAAGTAATTGTCTCTATTTGTTGTTTTGTTTTTTGAGATAATATGAAGATTTAGCTCTGTGGTGGTGAAACTGTATTTCACTATTCAAACTGAATGAGAATCGTCCTTCTAAAGTGAAAGAGTGTGGCCTATTCTCTGCTAACACACTATTTGATGAGTATCTCTTACCATTATGCTTCAGTGCGTCTGAGCGTTTCTTGCCTCCAGACGCAGTGAAGAGAAAAGAACACATCCTGCAGAACTGACAGAGTTTATTCTTTTTACTGTCAGAGCTATTTGGAAAACCACTGTTCTTTGGTGACAACGAAGGGGGGTTGTCAGGCAGAAGCCCTTCAAGTGGTGTAGTGAGCTCTGATTGCAGGTAAAACCACAACAGACTGAAAGCTTTTCTGTCTTTTTTTTTTCTTACATGGATATTCACATAATTTCTGCTGGTTGGTAAAGAGGAGCAGATTAAAAACCATTTCTGTAACATTGCCTTCACAGCATGCCGTTTGTCAGCTTAGTGGGGCTCTCCGTCAAGCTCTGCCGCCACTGGTGCTGCACGTTTTGCAGGTTTGCCGCAAAAATTTCATTAGCAGAGGAAAGTCAAAATGAAATAAACTCCTTTTTCTGCCTCATCAGTGAGATTCAAACTGAGCGTGCGTTGCGTAAGTGCTGCTAAATTTATCAATGCTCATTTTATGCAAAGCCTGAGCTCCCAGGCGCAGACTATGTGATGTTCAGTATAGAGAGAGGGAATGGCTTTTGTTTCCCCGCAAGACATTTGATTTCTATTTTTGTGTCTGGAAAATAAGATGTTTTTTTTTTAAGAAAAGGTCATGATAATTTTAGCCATATTTTCTTGAAGGGGGATGGGGACGTGACTCATTTCACTCAAATGCACAAAGAAGATCAAAGCAACATTGGTTTACATCTGTGGGGAAGCATGGGATTACAGTCAAAAGTCAATGACAGTCGTATCCCACCGTTTCTTCACTTATCCTCCACTGTGAGAAATAATGGATATTTGTAGAGGAGGATGAATGTTTTTCTGTTGTGTGCCCTGAAAGAAAAAGTCTATGTGCTTGCTTCATTCACAGTGAAGTCTTAAAGTTGTCAGCTTGTAAAAGAAGCTTCCTCATCTCACACAGGATCTGTGTAGACAAACACGGCGGCTTTCCTGCCTTTTGATGCACCGTCTTCCACCTCTCTGAAACACACACATAAGTGCACACCCATTTATCTCCCAACACCCCTGACAACCTTCCCTGACAATGTTCACTCCTTAAACCCAATACTTAATCCCTGTCTTTTTCTAATTCCATGCTTTAATCCTCATTGTGACCTAAACTTAATCCTAATTCTGCCACTTGGCAGGTATTTTACTTTTCTACTTTCACATTTTAAAACTTCTTCCATTTTTTGTTCTTATCGCTTACATCCACTAACCATGAACTGAGAGCCTCTTGCCTTAAGTGATGACTAAATAAATTGATGGCCTTGTACCATGGGTGCCTTTGAATATCTTGTAAAATATGAATGGAAAACAGTGGACTGCAAATCTAAAACTGCCAGAGTAAAATTCTTGGAAAGGCAAAAAGGCTTTCCATCTAAATTCTCAACTCAACTGACATTTTCAGGCATTTCACAAAGTCCAATTCAGTTGAAATTCAATTTGTGGGTAGAAGAGTAGTATTAAAATATCAGATTCTTAGATAATTCTAATGAAGTCATTGGCATAAAATTCACAGATATCTGCAGCAACTGAAGTGGTGCACACATTAAAAAAAATCAAAGCAAATCAGTCCAAAAAGTAAATTATGGGTAAAAACATAGCATGGTGTTATGTGGGGATAAAACTTGTGCTCTTGGTTTCTAAAGGAAAAAGGAAACAGAGTAGAGCGAATAAAATTTGAGCATAAGGAGCAGGATACAAAGATCAGCGGAAGATATATGTGAAATTCCAAGAGACATTAAATCTAGCTGTAGAAACCTAGATTTGAAGGAAAGCACATTTAGAAAGCAAAGTTTTTAATTGTCATATTTTTCATAGTTTCATGGTTTCTGCTTATGAATCGTCAAAAGAGAAATTCTACACGACTTACTGGCTGCTTAAAAGGTACATGAAGCAGAACTTGTTTTCTTACTAAAACTTTTTTCTTGCATCATCAGTGTTCACTCAGGTGATTTCTCCCTAAATAAGCAAACACAACGCACGTGCTACTGTACGCAGGAGCAGGTGTTGCACACTGCTTGCATGCAGCGCTTGCAGTTTTATGCACTGTCTCTGATTGCTCAATGGTAACTTTAAATAATGAAAAAGAAAACTCTGAAGTTTCTGAAAACTTACTCAATTCTGTAACGCAGCAAAAAGCTGTACAGAGTTGTAAATGCTGTGCATCAGGTCACCATGACCATTTACATTAGATATGCTTGTTCAAATGAGACAAAAGAGATGTAATTTACTTGGATAACCTATCTACTACTTTCTGAATACTTTACAGGTGGCACAAACCTCTAAATGATCGCGCACTGCAGACTGAAAAAATGCATCTGCTGCTTTCTCTACCTTTGGGCTCCTGTTGTTTTTACTACTTGTCATTCCTGACCTGGCTGCAGCATTGTGCCCGTTGCAGGTATTGTGCATGTCTTGCACATCCACTGAACCAAACAGAAATGTTCCAAGCAGAGACAAGCCAGACTTTCGCACAAGTTTTTTTTTTTTTAAATTACACATTTCCCTTTAAATTCACCATGATTGCCATAAGTATTTTATTTTATTATTTTTGCTAATGCAACATTTTAATGTGAATCACACTATTTTGCGTACATGGATACTTCATAGTCTCACAACATCAAACTAAATATCCTCAGCAATAATTCAGTGACTCGCCTGCCTTGTATCACCATACAACAGTTGAGTTTTCAATGCGAGTTGCCTTTGTACTTCCTCGGCTCGGCTGAGCTGCATTTTGGATCCGATTCGCAACGTGAATCATTAAACATTTGTGACACAATCAGCGTTTGCATGTATAAAATGGAGGAAAGGAGCCTGTGCAGAAAAGAGCTGGATCCTGATCAAGCCTTTATGTTAGCAAGGAGGTGTTTTTCTTTATTTATTTTTTTTTATTTATTTTGCTCCAGACTACACTGCCTGTTACCATGACGACAAACTGAAATTTGACTTCATACATTTCACCTAAGTGCTCTTTTTCATCACTGAAAACATTCTCTTTACTCCCTGCAAAGTAACTCCACGCTTCTCTCCTCCCAGTTTATGGAATGCACTCCAATCCTTGGGCACAAGACTGGTCACATGTTCCAAAGTTATAGATATGCCTCAGTTCTCCTTACTTTTTATGCAGTTTCAGTTTGACAATAAGCTCCTCTGATTGAATCAGCCTGAAGTGGCGTGAATTTAGTTGCTATTCACAGATATGGTAGAGTGACATGGTGTTTAATGGTGACCCAGTCTGGGAAAACCACACAGGAGAAGTGTCTGACCTGCAGAAGATGGATGAGTGAGGGCAAAAAGGACATCTGTTCAGGGTCGTCTGCCAGATGAGGCAAGAAAATACACATTTTTAGCCTCTGAACAGTAAAAAGTTTTCTCCTCCACCTTTTCCGGAGGACAGTACGTACGAGGAGTGCAGAAGGAAACTTAGTGTTCGAAAACAAAAGCTTCTGAATACATCAAATCTGGATCAGTTTGATCCCTTAGTGCTTAATTGTAAAGTGTAAAAAAAGGGTTACATGTTTCCCAAAACTGAGGCAAAACAGCTGATTTTATACTAAATGTATTGATAAACTACTGATTAATTGCACTGAATTTTTTAGGAGCATCAGAATAAAGGAGTGTGATTTCAAATCTAACCCACATATTTCATCTTTTTATTCATAAAAAGATTTTCAAAATCATGTATAATATTCCTTCCACTTCTAAACCTTACTCTTATTTTTAGCACATGCTTTAAAAGACACTCTACAATTTTCAGTCTAAATGATTTATCTAGCCTGATAATTTGTTGGTTTTTTTTAAGTTGTACGTAGTGACACATTTGGATTGGAACTTACATTAGAAACTGTTTTAATACCTTTCTTAATACTGTTACCTTTCTTTTATGGCATGCACAACTGCTTAAACTAATGAACTCCAAAACCACCAATGTGATAGAGCACATCACATTGGTGGAAGTTAAATTGGTGCAAACTGCAGATGTTTTGAAGTAAATTTGTTTATTCATTGTTCTAGTGTCTCATGTCTTTCTGCCTTTCCTTTTTGGAGCATAATGTTAGCATTTGGAGTTCTTTCCATACATTTATTAGTCTTGTGAACTCATTTTTTGTCAGTTTCTACATTTTTTATACACACGTGAATCCTGCAGCACAGCAGAAGCCATATTTTTAACCAGAAAACACACCCTTCTACGTGTCTGTCAATTATAATAGAAGGAAATTGAAAGGAGTATGCTGAGGGAGTATATTCAAGGTCAGCACTGCTGGGTCTGTGCAAAAGCTGGTAAATGCTCCCCATAGAGGTCACTGCCTTGCATCATGCTGACTTTTGTCTGGCAAAAGGCCTACTCACATCCTATGAATGTAAAAAAGCAGTTTGTTCATAGCAGCAGGAACAATTATTGCTGACAGCTTTTCCATCAGCTGTCCCATGACACCGCTGTTGTTTATAAAAGAAGCAGCCAGGTACCCTTTAGGGGTTTGAGGGATTGAATTTCAGGGTCCCGAAGTGTACACTGCTGTGGTATTGGGTTTCCATCCAGACAGTAACGGTGTGTGCCAAATTCTTTGGCATGACTGAATGGAAGCAACCACGGACCATGTGACAAGATATTGTTCTCTGGTAGGTGTTGTCTTACACCTCTGAGAAGTGGGGTCTTTTCCTGGAAGATGGAAACGGATGCTGTAACTAGTTTGAAGTCAAGACAGCTTTGCAAAAGCATCATCTTTACAATCAATAACCAAAGATTATGAATTTTATGTTGTCTCTATTGTAAAAAAAAAAAAATTAAACAGTATATCTTGGTATGCTTGTCAAGACCTATTTCCCATTGAAAGAGTTCTTGCATTTAAAGGCTCATTCAGATTTAAGAGTTTGTTTTCACTTTTTGTCTCTTTATTACATGTTTTTGCCCAAAGAAACCAAACTTCTCAAGGGCTTACAAAGTTTTTGACAGTGATTTGGATACAGTTCACTCTAAATCAGTTGACTTTATAGTGCCAATTATCTAAGAAAGATTTCAGACAACTGCATTCAGTCATTTACCTTCCTGTAATCCTTTGTTCTGCGCAAGCATATGCCAACAGTAGAAGAGAAATTACTGTTTTAAAAGGAAGGAACCTCCAGCAGAAGCATGTCGAGCATTAAATGTGTGTGAGAAGGGACTGACTCAGGAATAAGAGGGCAGATAAGAGGTGCATTTAACTGTATAAACACTGAACAAGGAGTACTTTCAATCACAAAGAGTTCACCCCATCAGTGCTAGCAATAACTGTCAATGTATCTGACCAGAAGAAACACTGTTAAAAGCAGAAGCACTGATCCAGTTGTACTTTTAATGAGACATTAAACAGAGAGAGCACATTGGTTAATGATAGCAATAGCTCTGTAAATGAAGCCATCCATAAAAAAGTTCACAACTTAAACGAGTAGCACTGAGCATGCAGTGTTTTCCAGAGAAAGAAAAACAAAGTACACAAAGTTAATGGCAGCAAATAAACAACAAAGTGGGGAAATGCAGTCAGTGTGTCCCACAGCAACCTAACCTTAAAACAGTGTAACTACAGAGTAAGCTCAGGATAATATAAACCCATGGTGGTTCTTTAACTGTGGTACACGACCCACTCAGGCTACTTGGGCTACCTTTGGCAGCCCTTTTGGAATCAGCTGTTTGCAAGGCGAATCAAAGGCAAAGTAGCTAGTGTGTAGATTCATAAATATGCAGCCATGTTTTATGCAATCCAACAGAAATTTGTTCACAAATCAAGGCTGTCATTTATTTATGTATGGAAAAGTTTTAATTAGATTTAAAATCTTTATTACTGCAGCTACTTCTATTGTAAACCTTTGACGGCCAGACTGTATTTTGAGGTCATGGGTTTTTTCTTGGAACTCTGTCTCATTGTTTGTTTTTCCATTCTTGAATTTGCGAGTTTCTAATTTTGATGTGCAATGTTTCCCTTCTTATTAGTTGTAGCAAAACACAACAAACTGAAAGAAAAATCTGACATTTTGACATAGTACTAGTACTACAATACTTCTAGATGTTAGGTACATGGAAAACTTCTATCTAGTGGGGTGTTACTTATTTAAAAAGTTGGCGAGCCGCTAATCGAAATCACAGACTAAATGTCATACAAAAACAGGACGGTCTGGTACGTGGGCAAAAGCTAGGATGTGGTTCAACAGAAGAAGAAGAACCAAAAGAGCTACTTCCCACTCTGCTTTTATAAACTCTGGGATCCACCAGTTAAGTTTCAGACAAAGAGTTTTTGTCAAAGACCTAGGGAACAATGAACTCTTTAATTTAAGCTGAAACTCTATTATTTAGACTTTTATTTGACAAAATAACTGTTTAAACTCTAGTCCAGATGCAACAGACAATAAAAAGAAGCATAAAATGAGGAAATACAACCCTTTACTACTTCTACTTTATAATGTCTGCATGATTTTCAGTCTATAAAGTTTTTTTACTGAAATTATCTGCGCTGGATGTTCATATACACATAGTTTACCTTTGAAAGTAGGCTGTTTGAGAATGAAATATGCGTTTTTGCATCACTGCCTCTTCTCTATTACTAGCAGAACAATGCAGCCATCTGAATGAGTTAGTGGCAGACATTAACTCATGTTTCTGGTTGCTTTGAGCATGAGCGACAGTAGTACACGGCGCTCCTGTGAATGATCAGTGAGATGTGTTGTGTTTTGTAGAGAGTGCTGTAAAGGTTGAGTTTCTAAATATATCTTTTACACTGCTCTTCTTTTTTTCAAACCATGTAAAATCAAAAGATGTACCTTTCAGTCAACAAACTCCTGATAAAAGTTTGTTAAACTTTAAGATATATGATATCTGTTTCTGCATCACCTGAGAATTTTTAAAAGTAAAACATTGTGCATCCCAACAGGACTTTGTGTTGTGAAGCGAGGAGGCAGAGTACAAACTCTGCCGACTTCATCCATCAGCAGCTTGACGAATGACCTGGTGTTTGTCCAAGAGTCAAGTAATTGCACCACAACGGACTCACTTAAAATATTTAAACGTTGTTGAACATGAACAGCTCGGTCATCGAGTTTCAAAAGCAGCCGTCGTTAAAAGCTTGTGTGGATGAAAGGTTCTGTCACTGTGATATTCACCCCCTGCTGACAGAGCTGAGGAAAAGAAACTTTCAAAAATATGTCCAAACACTTCAGTCGACTGCAAATGAGATGAGAAAGCAGAGAGAGAGTGAGATGTGCCATGTTTTCTCAGATCCGTTTAGATCTGCTTTCAAACCAGAAAAGCAGTGACAGAATAGTTTAGGATCAGTAGGGATGTAAAAAAGAGGGAGTGAATTATTTAAAAAACAAACATTTTGCTTTTGAACTTACCCAGATGTCTTGTACAACAACGTCCATCTGGCATTCATAGCAAAGCAGAAGAAACTGCTTGAAAAGTAATTTAGAGAATTCAGTGAGTTATGATTTTAATCAGATTTGGGCCTCATTCCTCCATAAACAAACTTATAAAGGACCAGCTTCAAATCATGGGTGTGATAGTGGGCTAACCAAGGTGTAGGCTGGTGGATAAAGTACTTCCCCCCATGCTCTGTTTTCAGAATTTAACTCCATAAGCTTTTTTTTTCAGTAACCAGAATTTTTCTTTGGGGCTTTTTTCAGTTTTTAGTTTTTGATACTTTGAAATGTTTCAGATCATCAGGCACATTTTAATGTAAAACAAAGATTAACTGAAAAACAAATTATAATTTTTGTAGGATTACATTTAAATAATGCCCTGTCTAAAACTTGAGATCAAATTTATAAGCCAGACCTGATTACAGAAACTCAAGTAATCCCTTAAATAAACTTATCAGATGATATAAAAAATGTTTTCTAAAATGCAGCTGCCTGGACAAGGGTAAGCTGCTGTAAGATCGTAAGGAAAAACATATGTGCTTTGACTTTTCTATATTTTCCCATGTTTAAGATTCAGCTGATCATCTCAGTCCAAACAGTTGGTGCTTTATGCAGAGTTTGAACCTCCCAAGAAATGAGATTTCTTGTTGCCCCATGATCTTGAAATGATTACTAGTTGAATCAATCAGAAAATATATCGGTCTGCAATGAGATGGAGCTTCTCCAAGCATTAAACATGCTGATGTGAGTTTATTTTCATATGTGCAGACAGAGCATCTGCATCATCTAGGATTAAGTAATGGTATTCACATGTTTTTCAGATGCATAGAGAGGCAATGTTGAAATATTTGCCAAAGCCAATGACGTTTTATGCTACTAAATGAACTTAGATACTCAATAGAATTATTAGGGTATTGACAAAAAACACTAGGATCTTACTGTCACTGGAAAGCACACCACCATCTGATAAATCCCCTAATTTGTTGAAGTGGCTATTTATAAAGCAATTTCTTAAATTAATTGCCATTACTCTAAATCTCATGTGCCCTGGGAACACCGTAAGATAAAAAATGAGCAGGAGAATCACTCTGGAGGACAAATGTCTGTGTTCCCATCCTGGATTTGTTGCCCCTGTGATCTGATCTCGGATATGAATAAGATGACAAATGAGTACAGCAGATGAATAGAAAGTTGGATAAATAAATCAGTTCTATTCCCCACCCCTACACGATATTAGCTAATTAAGATATTGTATTTTGATGGATTACTTGTCGACAGTTTGGTAGTCAGTAAATTGTTCACGAAACCATTCTGGAAATGGCTTTTGTTAGACTACCATGGATTAAATATTTTAGGTATCAAACAAATATAATTGCATAGACTAGGTCATTTCTCTGGGTTTCATCAACATCAGTGGCATTTTGATGTTCCGACTAAATCTGCTTCAAACAGCAAACACCACGGAATTGAAACGTTTCCAAAAAGACATCTTAAAACTGTTTTATTTTCTGAATTTTTATTGAATATATTATATTTTTCTTTAATCAACATTGCACATATTCCATTTTCAATCACATCTCATATTGCTGTCTACAAAATGTTATGAATGTAGAAAATCCAGAAGTTGGAAGGTTTACCCCACCAAAAATAAAGAAATCAAACAAAATGAAGGAAACAGAACAAGAGAATTAAGGTCAGAAGTGACGAGCTCCAGAGATACAGAGAAAGGGAAGAAGAGGAGCACCCTCGTTGGAAAAGAATACAAACATACCTTGGGTTAGAATGCATATTTCTCAAAACAAAGCATCATGCAGAATAAAAGCAAGGCTGGGCAAAACGCACATGAATAATTCTCAACACCTGAACTGTAGAAGTATTTTACAAGTTCATTTATACTCATTTTGTTGTTTTTCTGTTGCTGACTGATGATATTTTTTGAGTGACGGTGACAAATGAACAGTTTGATTATTAGGCGCGCACAGAAGTGAAGTAGGAACATTGAAAATAAATGCACCCACCACCTTTACTGTCCCACAAACTGAAATAATTTCCATCACAGAACATCTACAGCAATCTCTTAAAGAACTGTTTACTTCTGGGCATTCAAAACGACCACGAGAATCATTAATGATGATAGATATGCTGGATTTCAATCATAATGTAAATATGATTGTAGCCTTGGCTGACCAAACTGCACTAGTTTGCATAGAAAGGTGATGATTATTGGTTTGCTTGTCCCACTTTTTTTCTTTTCGGATTAAAAAGTAAAAATATACATTGTTCATTTGTGTTTACTATGTGTGCAACTTTCTATCATTTACACACACCGGCCCTCCTTCATTAAGCTCTCAGTCTGTAAATGAGAAAACATGCTAATAGACAAAATGCAATTAAATGAAGGCAACATCTGCTACAGCTTCAACAGCACATGTGCACAAAAACTAATTTTACAGCAAGAGAAAACAGCTGAATGCATGTAAAATAAATCATAGAAGTGATTCTTTTCTTTTGGTAAAAAGTATAGTGAGTATGAAGTATTCCAACTCTGAACTTTTTCACAGTTGTCAAGTGGAAGGAAACAGATCTATGGTTTTCTATCTTTTCTGGGAGGGGGAGGGGGGTTGTTTGTTTGTCTGTTTTACTAATAAAATCTGAAAAGATCTCAGTTGATGGAAGTTAATTGGTTCCAAAAGCATGCCAGATTTGGAAACAATTAACTTCCTATTGACGCAACTTATAAGTTGACCATTTTTCACCATTGCTGAAAAATGGTCAAAAATGGTGCTGACACCATCATGTTATTGGGGAGCTTTTCTATAGCAGGAAGAGAGAAACTGATTAGAGTTAATGTGAGACACAAATACAGGCCACTCCCAGAAAAAAACAGTTAAAGGCATCAGAAGACTTGGATGGAGGTTCACTTGCTAACAAGATTACTCTAGACATTTAGCCAGAGCTAAAATGGACAAGATCCAAGTATATCCATGCGTTACCATTTCCCAGTCAAACTCCAGACCTACAGAATTTAGGAATAGACTTGAAAATTGATGTGCACAGACATTTTCCATTTAATTCCACTGAATTTAGGTTACAGAGTACCCAGAAAGTATTCACAGCAGCACTTCACTTTTTCCACGTTTTGTTTCAGCTTTCTTCCAAATTGTAATAAATTAATCTCTTTCCTCAAAATTCTACACACAAGTGGAAAAAGGCTTTGGAGGTATTTGCAAATGTTAGAAATAGAAAAAAATATATATTTACATAAGTATTCAGTCTTTCTGTCATTTATGGCAGCAATGACAAACTAAGCACAACAGTCTTTAGTCAGTTTGGCTCTTTCTTCTTTTCAGCTCTTCTAAAGCTCCATCAGGTTGGAAGGAAGGAGTCAATCAGTCATTTTCAGAGAACTCCAGCGGTCACCTCTACAATTAAGGCTCTTCTCACAATCTTTCAGCACCTCAAGTTGTGCCTGAAGACAATCTTAGTCTACAGACAATTCCTTTGATTCAATATTTCATGTTTGACCTCTGACCTGCACAGTCAACTATGGTACCTTATATAGACAGGTGTGTCCCTTTCCAAATCAAGTACAATCAAATAAATTTACCACAGGTGGACTCCATTTAGGCTGTAAAAATGCCATAAGGCACTGAATTCTTACATAAATGTGATTTCTTGGTTTTCTATTTTTACAAAATATGCAAAAATCTCAAAACTTCTTTTCCACATTATCATAGTGGGATATTTGTTTATATAATTTTAAGAAAAGAGATCATTGTAATACAATATGGAGTAATGCTGCAATATAACAAAATGTGCAGTAACAGTGAAGCAGTGTGAATACTTTCCAGATGTACCGTTCAAAAAAAAAATTTGCTTGATTGTAATTTAACATACTGAAAAAGTTCAAGAATTAAGAATACTTTTAAAAGGCATTTGAACAAACTGCACTATAATTGCAACCTGTTTTTAGTTTATTAGTGCTTCAAGGTACGACTCTTACTTGTGCCGTCTCTCAAGATATTTAAAATTTTGAAAAGATTTGTAAATTTTATCACCCTAACTGCTAAAGTCAATGTACTTCAGTTGCTTTTTATTTGACCCACAATTAGAGAAACTCAGTTTGCAGCCAAAACAAAAACACAGTTTTCTCAGTCAGCAAGCAGTTGATATTTCTCACTTTTCTTAGACTAATGGCTTAGTAACTAGGTGCGGTTTGTGTCGCTTTATTCGTGTCCACAGGGAGAAACCTACTTGATTCACCATTTCTTGTAAGAGGGAAATCTCAAAGCTTGACATAGGGAGGCCAGTGTAATTAAGTTATTTCACATTAGCTTCAATACTAAGCAGACTCAAAGGGCTGAGGACAGGTGCTGTGATAAGATATGCTTCTGTTTTCATAGCTGCTTTTGTTTTCAAAGCACACATTAGTTCACCGTTTCAAACCTGTGCTCCTCATTTCATAAAAATGTTGCACTCTGTGGAAAAAGTCAACTGTTTTCTCCATAGAGCTTCAAACATGTCCCAGAAGGTTTTACTTGACTGATGCTTTAGCAGTAAGGTCCTTCATTAGCATGTATTTTTAATAAATAGCATTTTTATATGAATTCATGTAGATTAAATGCAAGCATCCAGCCTCTGGACAGTGTTTGCAGCAGTGACTCTGCTCTGCAGGAGATAAATTGTTAAAAGCAATCTGAAAGGTTTCCTATCAAACTGTATTGTACTTCATTACAAATTCAACTTGTGTCGCGATTTTGCATTTCAGAAGACTTTCCAGACAGGTGTGATTTTATTCTGATGTCAAGACAACATTTCTCTAAGGCTGTTACATTAGCTTTTATGCTCAGACTACTGCAGTACTTTCAATTCATGCAGTCTATCTGCTGTAGAGAATGTCAATAATAAGGCATTTTAGAGCAGGTTACAGAACTGGCTGCGTAGAAAGAAAACATATCCCATTTTGTCAGTTTATTTAAGACAAAACAAAACCTTATCACATTATATAGCACATATTTAAATTTCTGGCAAAAGCATACAATTTTCACGACTTCCTTTGGATCATTTGGGATCATTTTTATTTTATTTGTTGACAGTTTAACTGTCAGAATTAAATATTTAAATAACACTCTGGGATTCTATACATTTTCTCAAGGAAAATATTAAAACTTTATTCAACAGAAAAAACACTTTTCTGATTGTTAAACAAATCCTCAACAAGGTGTTTTTTGTATTTGTTAACTTATTAATTTAAATCTATTAAGTTAATGTCTGATAGTAGTTCTGATTTAAGATGTTTACATCTCAGCCTTCACACCTTATTGGATTATTTGCTCATTCACACCAATTATCATTAATTACGCTGATGATTTAGCAGCACTGGCATACAAAATCATATTCACCTTCGACTCATGAGATGTTCTGCATAAATGTCTCCTTTTAATTTAGCGTCTATGCTTTTTGCTCCCTGCAGCCCAAAGACACTATCAGCCCTTGGGATGCTCTGTCTCCTTTGTATGACTTAGCATGAATCCTCTCTTTGTTGCAACTCTACCGCTTATTAAAGCAGGTGTAAGTAAGCCATGCATCAGCGCCACTGCAGCCCCACAACCAGACAAATTATTTTAATTCACAGATAAAGGAAATCGGTTAGAAGCTATCCAGATTGTTTGTTCCGCTTGACTGGAGGATCAATTCCCAGGCTGGTCATGTTCTTGTTGAATCTCCTAACCTGTGGGCATGTTATTCTTAGGCTTAACCTCCCATGTGGGGATATGAAGCTGTAGCTGAATCATTTGTACCTTAAGATGTGTTAAGTAGGTACCTCCCAGGCACAGTTTAGTGTTGGTGTGATATCACCGTTTAAGGTCTTTAAGCACCGGGGGAGCAAATGTTCAGATTTCAATCCTCAGGTTATGTCCTGCTCCTCGACCGGAGCTGATGGGATTTAGGGAGCCAATACTGGTGTCAAACAGCTCATACTGGAGGTGCATAATGTGAGAAGATCAGTTGAGCAAAATCAATTCTGAACACATTTTTACACCCTGGTTATGTTGTCATTCAAAAAATGAGAAATACATGAGTCGGATTATTCTTTTTCTAATATGTCCTGTAGACAGGATGTGGTTGATCTTTTAATGAGGTGCTTTGACTCAAATATTAGCTTTTAGGAAACAGCTTGGTTGTATCACACCTCTAACGACCACCAGTTAAATATAAGGCTACTCTGATTGTGATTTTGTTCTGCAAGTCAAAGATTAGGTGCCCATTTTTTAAAAATAATACTATGTGTAATATTTGTCCGCCATATAAAAGTAAGTGTGTTGTTATCCGCAAGACTGAAGCTGCGGTTTGTGCTCCGCACTCCTGAATGGAGAATACAATACTGGCTAAACATTCCCTCAAAGTCCGCTTCTCATTTGCTATTTGGAGTTGAAGTTCAGAGAAATCCCACTGGGAACATAAGGTGAATGTAAACATAAGTGATTTTTCATACATTTATGGTAAAAATTATTGTCAAAATTTTGATTAACAAAATTTTACTTGAGGAGGAATAAAACATTTCAAATGAATCAAATCATCAGTTGGTAAATGTTTTTAAATTCCCAAACACTAATAAAAATTATTTTATACATGAGCATATTCATAGTTAGACTGAACAAATTACACTTTCTATCCAAACCTGGAAATTGTTCTTATCTCAATTTCAAACGTTTCCTATGATGTTTATATAAAACAATATTAGCCTAGTGCCTTGTTTACAAGGCAGATCGTTTCCCTTTTAAAGAGGGAAATAAGTTGATTTTGCATCATAACTTTCCACAGGTTTTACACAAACTGAGGGACATATTTATCTTAAAATTTCAACTTTTAAAAAGTTCAAATTTTGAAATGATGATGACATCATTTTAGTTCTTTTGTTGCTGATTCAAATTAAACTGTTCATTTTGTCTCATAATTCACAACTTTGACATTGTTTTTTTTGCCAAAATACAGTTTAATCTTCAGTGATCATAATAGACTAAGAGTATTACTCTGCATTATTCTTGTGATGATGTACCAATCACTAATAATATTTTGACAGGTAAATATATTATCAGACGTGCTAAATCCAGACATAAACAGTGGCAGAAGCAAACAGTGCCAACACCATAACCCTAATGTTTCATGTCAGATATTTATGACACAAAATGTTTCTTAGTTTTGCTCATGTTACTCATCTTTTATTAACTATACCTGGACCAAAGTTACATTTTTTGTTTTTCAGTGGAAGAAAATTCTCAATATTGTATAGTATAATCTCTTGCTGTTTTCATGTTTTATTTTCTATATCATTTGTATTTTGGAGAAGAAATAAATTTTCTCTTCATTAAATAAACCCTGGGTCTTGGTTAAAAAAAAAATATTTTTATTAACAAAATGACAAAAAAATAATTGTCTACGTCTTTTCAATATACATCTTCTCCATAATGATTTTCTTTGTAAACTACCTAACATTTATTTTAAAACTATTTCTTGGTTACAAGCTTCTTGACACTAAGGAAATATTTGGAACATTCAGTAAACATTTTTTTCTTTTTTCTGAGGGATACAATTTAAGAGGCAAGTACAAATACAAATTCTCAGAAAGAGCAGGAATGTGAACTTTGGATTTTCTTTAGGAAACACTAAGTTTAAGAAGTCTAAATTCAAGCTTTTAAGTGCCAGGGTAACTAACACTGTATGGAAAAGGAAAAAATAAGGAAATAAAACACTGTCTTTATAAAAAATAAATATGAGCTATTACTTAGTACTACTGGTAGGGCAGCTGACTTTTCTACTCATTTCATTCACAGGCAACGTTGCAGGTCTAAGAGATGTAACTAAGTCCAATGGTTTTCAGATAAAGCTGCACAATGATTGGCAAACTCATGTACTACTGCAAGAAAAATGCAAGAAAAAAATCAACAGCAATGAAGAATGTTTGAGCAGCATTAGTAACAACATGAGGAATGTGATTTTATCATGTTTTCAACAAACCAAACATAGATTCTTGTGGTTGATGGTCATAACAGTCAAAGAAAGTAAAAAAAAAGTCTCAAAAAAAAATTACTGTACCTGCAACACATCTTCGGACACACATGTATAAACGTCTGATATTTACATTTTTTTTAAATCCCCCTCCTATTCGGAGTGCATCTATATCACAACGTTTTCAGAAGTCCACAACATACAATAAATTCAGGGTTTCACCTTTGGTTATGTAATTATCAAGGCTAGGTTTAAAAAAATATAGAACACATGTTCATGTTACTTTTGCATACAGTAAATTCAGAGTGAAACATATCAGCAAAGCAGCTGGTCAGCTCTAAATTTGAATCTTAGAAAAAAAAAAGGAAAAAGAGTAAAGTATTTTATCTCATCAATAAACCGCAAGGTGAAAACTCGCCGAGTTTCGTCTGCCATTTCACCCTGATAGAAAGTGAATGTGGCAGATATTTATGACAGGTGTTTATGTGACTGACATCTTTGCTTTAGTGTAAGTGGATCTTGATAAAAGAAGATACTCTTCCGATGTATTTCCGTGTGCTGCGCTCTCTCCCATAACTTTATACATCGCCTAAATGAGGATTTTCTTGTGTTATGAATATAAATCAAGATTTCTGTTGCCAGCAACTCAGGCCAGCCTTGTTCTGTTGACAATATGTAACAAGAAAAATAAATGTGTACTGTCCGCATAAGAGCAGACAGCCAACATACTGTTTAAGAACCTATGATGCCTACAAAGCCGACCCAGCTAAAACGTAATGTCGACATTACAACCGAACATCTCTATCATATTAAAATATTCACATCTGTTCCTTACAAGACACTTTTTCACATCAAAAGAAAACATCTTTAAATTTTATAAGTCTCTTAGTGTCATCACTCCATACATTTATATATGTGTAATTAAGGCAATCATTTGGGGCCACGACTTACTCTTTTTCCAAGTCCGGTCTCAACCCTTTGAGGGTTTGTGTACTGACGGATTACAGCAGCTTTCGTCCCTGCTTCTCAGAATTTGTTCGAGGTCCCGTCCGGTTGTTGCTTTTTTCAGTGTCCACTAGTGCTTGAAGTTGACTGGTCACAATGTTTTGCTTGTTGTCTGCACTCTCCAGAGACGGGGGGGATATTCCCTCTCTCTGTAACTGGCAGCGCTGCAACACAGAGAGAAACAGGAAATGGGGGAAATTCGTCATCATTCTTCAGAAAATGGCACCTTCAGAGTGGAGCAATTAGCCCAAACACAAGCTTTCATTTCCCTTCCAGTGGTTGTGCACTTTGATACCAAGACAGATAAAGTTAAGTAAAGCAAGTTAATTACAATACTTTTAATGCATTCCAGGATGAAATGTTAAATATGCTAGTCAGCCAGTCATGGTAAAAGGAAGACACATCCTCTGTACTGTTTTCATGTGTAGAAAAGTTTAAAGTTCTCCCAAGTTCTCAAATTGACCAATTCATGAAGTAGCAATTATGACTCTTTGGTTTTGCATTTGAATCAAAGTGCTGAGTATCTTATAAAACTTTTATATTCCCCTTTTTTATGCATTCATGTAAACAATGTTACTGTAGTCTATAAATGATAAGGATGGGCTCTGGAATTGTCTAGCAAAAACATTTATGAAACAAAAATTACCAAAAAATCCAACTTTCATCTAAGCACTTTCAAAAGTTCATCAAAAAGATAATCAAGGGTTTGGTTAAAGTCAAGTCAGATGCCAAAATACATTTACAACCCACCACACAAGGGTGCCATCTAATGTAGTATCTGTAAGGTAATAAGCTGGATCTTGTGAAAACATATATTGTCTTTTTGACATTAAGAAATAAAATTAGTTTGGGAAAGAGAACTTTGAAAAGGATTAAACACAAGTCAAAGAGTGTCTTATGCTACTCATAAAGGTTATGCCATTTTATAATTAAGTGTATCATCTGCATAAAAGCAAACATTAGCGGATCCCAGGCCTTTTCCCCCAAAAAAGTTTCATAAATAGAGAAGAAACTGGTCCTACAATTGAACATTTAGGACCAACTGTCTTCACCGCATAAGATGCTCTAGTTATAAAGAGAACCACATTTATACTTTACTACCCTATAATTTAAACAGGATGGACTTGTTTTTTACAATGACTCCAAATTCCTCAAGGCATCTTGTATTTCTTGAACAGAAAACTTCTGGCACAGTAATAAACGAAGGTAGCTATGATGGCAATAAAATCATGGCATCACAAATCTGTGATCCAATTTCCAGATAGCTCAAGGTTATTATTGAAACAGAAACATATGTATATCAACATGTGTAGTGCTACTTAAATGGTATTACTGTGTGCATACAGAAGGTCTTTTATTATATCATTTAATATGAATATCATTACTTAGTACATGTTAACCAAGTTATCCAATAATATTATCTATTATTTCATTTTAATAGACAATGATACAATTTTAGTAATCTCAGCAGAAAAGGCTATAGCTTTTTGTATTGTTTCTGAAGAGAAGAATTGGTCACATAAAAAAAATGAATATACAGTATGATGTAAAATAAACAAAGTAAAGCCACAACCAAAGATTAAATACTGTCCTTTTTTCTCTATAATGTGTGCACTTTGATTCAGCATGTTTTGGCACAAATGGTATCATACCATCCAAAGTAAACACTCTTCTTATACTTTGTTGTCGTTGCTAAAAAATAGACCAGTAATAGATGCTCAGCCATTTAGGTAAATATTCTTTTTTCGTTTGAACTGTAATATTTTACCAACCAGTTAGAGCATTATCACCACCTTGTGGTAGCGTTGCCAGCAAATTGTTGATATATTGACAAAAGGCAGTCCGTTGTCAAAACAGTAGTGAACTGAACAACTATTGGTTCACAAAAGAAAAATTACTCTATGCAATACTCAATTAAAAATGAAAACAATGGAGATTTGTTTAAGGCAAATTAACAGCAACTTTGAAAAATGTAGGCAAAACTGCATTTAAAACAACACCACTTCTAATTGGCCTGGAGCCTAGAAAAACTTTCTGTTTCTGTTTTCTTTTTAAATGGAGTTTCAACTGGAATTGCAATTCCTTCCTCATGAAGTGTTTATGTTCTTTTGGTTACACCCTCTGGGGTGAAACATTTTGCAGAGTAACTGTTCTGTGTCACAGCTATTTGTGCTTATTAAGATGCACACTATTAAAGACGAGTGTCCTCTTTTTAAACAGAGCAGCTGTTGTATAATTCTCTACCTCAATAATTTGAGGATTTCCATAGTCTCATAGGAGTTGAAGACATTCTGTATGCAATCATAGCTGCAGCAGGCGCAAGGCAATTATAACAAACATACTGAGTGTTTTATCTAATTCTCTTATTAAGGCTTCAGAGCGAAACATGTGGTTATTTACATTTGTTTACCTTTAGAAAAAAAACCTACACAACCAATGCCAAATAGACAAATGTAGCACCAAGTTTTACAGATTTTTAAATGTGGCACATTGTGAACTATTTTTTGCAAAATAGTTAAATCTCAGTCAGATTGGATTAGATTATCTGTACTCATCATCTTTCAAGAGTTCCCCAAGATTCTCAAATGTATTAAGAACATTTTAACTCATGAATGTGCTTTGAGAAACCATTTGATTGTACCTGTGCCCTCACCTAAGGTCTGTTCCTTAGTGTGATCTATCTGCCCAACAACTATGGCAAACTCATCTTTCGCTGATGTAGAAATGGATCCCCACAACATAATACTGTCACTACCTGTTTTGCATGAACCAAACTACATACTGAAAGATTTCTAGCTTTCCCTCAACAGTAACTTTCGTCTTGGCACGCTTTCACAAAGGCTCAAGTAAAGGCTCTATTAATAGTTGTCTTGCTGACAGATTCTTCCACGTGACGTGAGCTTTGAATTCTTGCAACTCCTCAAAAGGCTACCATGCTAGCCTGTCAGTCGAGATGGGCAGCGATGTTTTTGTTGGTTTTCAGCATTTCAAGTTTCAGATGACAAGCTGAACAATTCTTCGTGAAACATTAATATGCTGTAAAGATCTCCACCATTTTATCCGCAATGTGTCTATTGTTTTGTGCTTGAATATTTAGGTGACTTCTAGTGACAATTGTTGCACTTGATTATATTTATATTGTATTCAGGAGGCATCAGAATAAATTGTCATCAATATTTATTCATGCCACACTTTTAAGATTTCTCTTTGTTACAAAAACGGAAAAAAACATTCATCCTTTTCTTTTCAATTCAAAGATTTTATTACGTCATGCTCATCTTTCATATAATATCCCAGTTAAACACGTTCAAGTTTGTGGCTATAAAATGACAAAATGTGGATTTCAAGGGGTATAAATGGCTGTGAATTCAGACATTATGAGAAAACAAGGTTCACATTTTAATGTGGGAAATTAATGCCTGGACAGAAAGAGGAACAGAATGGTGATAATTAATGTGATAATTTACACAAAAAAGAAAATCTTAAACATGTGTCTCTTCCTACAAAATGAAGACATACAGTATAATGTCTGCCAGGATCGCTGAGATTCACATTTAATATAAGGGTATTTCGTATGAAGGCTATAAAATAGAAAATCTGTGGTTTTATTGGAAGATAGGATATTAGAAAATTCAATCTAATTTCATCTCAATGGGAGGGACTTTCATTAGGATGGAGCACTGGTTTGGAAAAGAAACTTACTGCAATTAGCTTTCAGGGAATGACTGATGGAAGACAAGCAGGACCTGTCAGCCCCATGCAGATTTTCACTTGTTACTGTATATTAACTAGAAGAAGCTGACGGGCCTATTTTTTATGAAAGATGTGACATAAAGAAAAATGTAAGAGCTAAATTTATGAATGCAACCCATACATTAGAGATTAGAGTGGGGAAAAAAGAAAATGTGGTGCAGACTTGGTCTAAAGTTGACCATTTATACATGCAGTTCGCAGCTGGAGATTTCCTGCTTGAATTGTTATCACACTACTAAAAATACTCTCCTGATGCACCTGGACAGAGTGCACAGGAGGGAGAAGAAAATGCATGGAATGTTAAATATGTGAAAACATTTTGAAGTCTGATAGCATTAAAACCACACAATAAGTCTCATTAATGTGGAGGAGCACAGTTGTTATGCTTTTGCCTGCTGCAAGACGTGTACACAAGTTAAGAAATAGTTTGAAATAAGAAAAGTATTTTTTTTGATGAGATCTGATCATTTTTCCCTTTCACCATTTTGCACACTAGCAGTTTTGGATCTTTGTACCACACTTTTCAGACATAAAATGACGCCGTCTGTCGCAGGGACATTTTGAACCCACCATATTGTGCCTGCTAGCCAGACGTCTCTTACCCACTTTGACAACTGATGATTTAAAGTAATTCTCCATTCTCTGCCTATAATCCATTGTAAGATAATATGGGTAAATTACATTAAATAAATATTTGTCAGCCCAAAAAGGATTTATAAAAATCTAATATATATTTATAAATTATGAGTGAAATCAGTTTAAATGAATAAACAACTCAAGATAGTTTAGGAAGATTGGTAAGAATTGGCTTGTTCCCAGATATGACATGGAAATGGAAATAATGAATGACCCTGTACTGCCTTTAAATTATTATTATGTTCATGTTTTTATTGAGGAGCATTTAGATTTTTAAATTTTTTTTTGTAGAAAAAAGCAGAAAAAGACATGAAGGAGAACCCCTCATATCTGCTACAGTTGGTATTTGTTTTAAGCAAAACCAAAGAGCTATTTTACAGTTTGTTGATGAGTCTGGGCTTTATTTGATCATCATTATTACAAAATCTAAAGTATTTATCAAATCTGAAGTGAACAGCATTTCTTAAAGACACAGCTGAGTTTCATGAAATCTTTGTTCTATGCAGAAAAACACAAAAGAAGTGGGTTTTTTAATAATTTTCTTGGCAATAAGATCATTAGAATTAGATGATCACCACATATCATTAGCTGAATGTAGTGTAAAACCTTTTGTTTACAGAATATCAAAGATAAATGATCGCGCTCACTTATTTTCCATGAGGATGGAATATTTAGAAACTAACTCACATTTCCACAGAAGTCTTTATAAAACACATATGGGATCATCACACTCAGAGCTATGGCGTAATCTTCAAAGAAGCGTTCTGCTCACATACTGAGGAGCTGCTGAGTAAGCTCAGCTGAAATTCTGACATTTCTAATAAGGGCAGAAAGTTTCCACAATCTCTTCTTTTTCAAACTCTGTAACATAAAAACTACACACAGTGCCATGAAAACGTATGTACCTAATTAGAGATTTGTTCTATCATAATTTTTTTTTCTCAGTTTCTTTTTTCAGACTATCAGTGAATATTTTTATATGAAAATGGATAAACCAAGTAAGTGCAAAATGCAGTTTTTAAATGTTTTGTTTATTAAACATGGAAATCAAGTCAAACTAAGACAGGCCCAGTATATAAAATAAATGCCTAACCGAATTAAAGCACCATTACAGTACTGATTTAATGCCACAATGGAGGGTATTTTAATATGCATGATCTGTTTAAGATAATGCCACCGAATTTAAATTTAAGTTCAGGTTTTGACTAGACTATGATAATTCAGTTTAGGCTTTTTTTAATAGAAATTCTTGCAAAAAATATTTTTTTAAAAGATAATACAAAGCTTTTAAGCAACAATTTTTGTTTTATTCATATTAGGATATTATCTTTCCATATCTGGGTTATGCAATGAAATTTTATTTTGCCCCCACCCAGAATATCAAAATACATCATGATGGTTAATAATAAATAATTTTTAATATAAATAGGACATATACCTCATATGTTTTCTCAAACCAACACATAGGAGTGCTCTGAATATGTTATGTGTCCATCTGGATGGATTGTGCACCCTTGAACCAGCTCACTTCTGTGGCACAAAGAAGCCATGGCTCCTTTTTTTTATTGCCACATTATGACACCGTCTGCTCAAGGGGAAGCCGAGAGCACCGCATTAGACCTGTTACGATCTACAAAACCCTCTCTCTGCCAAGAAGTCATCCCTATTCACAGTTCAGGGGCCCGGCAGCTGTTTTCTGTGGGACTGGATTTAAAATGATTATAGTGTTTGCAGAAAGGAGCCAGTCGAGACTGCCAGAAAGAGATCCTGCAGGTACAACAATTATGTGGGGAGACTTTTAGAGCCTCAGAGCATGAAATGATATTAACTAACAAAACTGCAGGCGGTTGATGGAATTATTAAAACTAAATGACTCAACAGCTACTTCACCTGATTTCTGAAAATCACTTTGCAGTTTAGGGACAAACAGGCTTTGATTGCTGGAACTTAAATTAAGCCATCTTCTAACCAATTACTATTTTATTTTCTGTGCAGATTGAGTTCAGCTTCATTCAAACCTCAAACTCACTATTGATGTTTTCACTAATCCATTTAGTGCTGTTGTTCTGCCCATTGACAGCAGCACCTTTTTTTAACAATGATCAGAAGCTTCATTAAAGGTATTGACAGAAAAAAAGTAACGAGCTTGGATGCAGTTTACTGCATCAATACAGAAATCTTTTGTTCCAAAATACTTTTGACAAACACAACTTCAGAGAAAGTGGAGTATGTGTATCAGCGGCAAAAAAAAAAAGAAAAACAGAAATGATTTGCAAAGTAAAATAAACAGAATTTATTAAAATTACAGACTACTGGGAACTTTAATGAACCAATATTTCTTTAAAAACTTACAAAAAACCCTCCGTTTACACATTAAAATTTTGTGCTTTATTTATGTGATTGTTTTTCAGGTCATTTTTTTCATTTCAGGTCGAACTGCTTAGTTCAGGGGTCTCAAACTCTAGTCCTCGAGGGCCGCAGTCCTGCAACTTTTAGATGTGCCTCTGCTGCACCACACCTGAATAGAATAATTAGGTCATTAAGGCTCTGAAGAACTGATCTACACAAGCAGGAGGTAATTAAGCCATTTCATTCCAGTGTTTTGTACCTGTGGCACATCTAAAAACTGCAGGACTGCGGCCCTCGAGGACTGGAGTTTGACACCCCTGGCTTAGTTCAATTTGTACCCAACTTGTCAGACTTTCTTTACCTGCTTTAACAACCAATGATATTAAACACTTTTTCATAATTTGTTCACAGTGTACTGTAGGCATCAACTGTCTTTCATTATTACATCTTGAAGCAGAGTTATTTTTGGTTTGATCATGGTCAATATCAATAAATCTCTCGCATCACGAGTGTACAAAACTACACAAAACTACTATAAAACTAAAAACAATGTTAAAGACAATCTTCAGAAAACTACATACAATTAAATTATATGTGAAATCTTAGTCCTTATTATTTATCTTAGCTAATTTTTGTGGTCAAATTACAAAAAAAAAGAGTTTGCACTCTGCACTCTTTATTTAGAAATATCAGAGCAAAGATGAATAGTGCAACACTTTTTGTAGATCTTTTTTCACACAATGTATAATTTTGCACAGCAAGCATCCTTCCACCTCCCATTTGTTCTGCCACATAAAATTCTGCCATAAAATCAGCTACATTGAAGTTTATGGTCATGACATGACAAAATGTGTAAATTTAACTGGCATGAATACTTTTGCAAGTCACTGCATTATAAAAGAACCAATTACTGCAGAAGGCCTTTCTATGGGCTCAATTTTATATCTTGCTGACTTGCATGGTGCATCTGATTACAGCTGAAGGTGCTGCAGTTAGATACAGATAATTTACAAATAAACATAAGCATGTGTGAAGGAAGGTGACTAAATAAACATCTCATGTGAACAAGGACAAGTGTTGGGGAAACAAAGCATGTAGTTATTTCTGACAATGCTATTTATACTGTAAATAGAACAACTGCAGTTAAGAAATGTAAGCAAACAGTAAAAGTAAAGTACACCTTCTGTCGCAGTGGCATTACCTGATATCTGCATTCTTATTACTGGATATTTAAGCCTGCTTACAAGTTTTGTTTCCTTACATCTAAATTATCTTGATATTGTATGCACATATGCAAATGCCTGTTTTCTCACGTGCAAACTAATAAGATGAACAGAAGTGTTTCCCTCTACAAATATGAATAATAAATGAAAGAATTTAAAGCAATGCATCAGTATCAGGCTGTGAAAAGAGGACCTGCAGGCCCTTTTCCTCCCAGGCCTGTACATGGATAGCTTGCATACTGGGTCGCAGTTTTTGTGTGGACATGGTCAGGAGGGAGAAAAAGGAACAGATGGAGCAGTTGGCTGTTTTCTTTAACAGCCTTCACAAGCTTAAAGTGTACCATGTGACATCTATCATTTCAAGCCAAAAAAAAAAACTAAATACTTTTTTAAGAATTCACTCTCATGTTCAAAGTTTTCATCCACAGTAGCCGTTGTGGAAAATCAAAGGTCTTAGAAAGATAAAAAGTAAAAGCTGCAAAGAAGAGTGAACAATACAAGGGCTTATAAAAAATTAACTATTTTATTGATGCTGAACAGGTAGCTGTTGAATTACAAATCTGCATTTTTTTCTTGGTTTCATTTGAATGCATAAAACTGTGCAATATTTTTCAGTCAAGGTTCAGTATTCTTAATTTTAACACTTGCTGAAGAAAAGATAAGTTTTTGTTCTAATATTTGTTGAAACCAATTGCTAGTTGTGTATTTAGAGAAAACGTTATGCCTAGTTCCCTGCAAGAAAGTCCAGAGCTGAAGCTTTTCCACATGAATAAACAGATAATATCTGTACCACAGACCAGAACAAACTCTTTAAGAGGCATGAGGGCGAAAAGGACATTAGCAGGAAAAAAACTATTATAGCTGAATCAAGTTGGGAAATGAGACATAGCAGCTTCTCATTACCTTGTGTGCACATTACGTCTACAGGTTCTCGCTGCCCTTGAGTTAGTCTGATCTTATATTTCATGGTGTTAATTGGTGCTTCCGTTGTAATATGGAAATCTCCAAAGACAATGTGAGTTTCTCCTTTCAGGTAGAATTATTGAGCAAATATCTAGACCTGCAACAAAGGAATTAAAAAAAAGAAGCAAAGAAGTACTACAAAATGCTTTGTTGCTGAATTGCAGGTGGAAAACTGTCAACTCAATCTTTTAATTTTTTATTAAATAGGTTTGCATTATTGTGACAGTTCCCATTTAAACTATCTCTCCGTTGGGAGTATTCTTTCAGGCAACAAAGTGTTTTAAGATCTCATTTAAATATTCTGGTCTGTCTAAAACACTTTAAAGTAAAACTATCAAAGGAGAGACGAGCACGTCACAGAAAAGCAGCCATTTTACAATTGAAAAAGAAGTCAGTCCAATGCACAAGATGCCTCTGTTGTTTCAAATACATTGCTTAGCATTTCACATTCTACGTTATATGTACAGTATTTATACCTCTTGTTTGAGAACAAAGTGTAAAACAAGAAAAAGTAGGGTGGGCAAAACCTGCATATTGGTTTTAAAAGGGTAAAACAAAGATGAGATAGAGAATGCAATTGGATAAGATCCAGTAGATGCAGAATTAATATACCTTCCTATGGTGATTTATTTTCACTGACAAATAGGCATAGAAAAAAAACAGAAGGGTAAAAAAACCTCTAGATTTCAACAGCAGAATTCCAAAAAAAAATTATGTGGAGTATTTTCCAATACTCCAAGACATTCATATTATTATTGCTATTGTTATTTTTAGATGGCTCTGAAGTAAAAAGAAGGAAGAAAAGGAATATCTGCTTTGTTTGTCTTACAAGAGGCACAACAATTGAGCTAATTCAAATTGGAAAAACCTATGACAGACAGAAAAAACAACCTTTAACAGATTTAAGCATAGATTCTGAATCTTTTGAGTTGCATTTAAATTCCAAGTTGATTTGCCTCATATGTTTCAGACAGTTTCACTACTCTATACTAAATATGTAACAGAGGTTTGATTGGTTTTACTGACAAATCTAATAAGTAGCTTTACAAAATGTGACAACAATCTGGAACCTTTTGTTGTCAACATGACATACTGTATGTCAACATATTAGGTGTGTTCTGCTCTTTAATTTGTTGTGAAGTAGGTTCTGAGTTTGGTTTTTGTGTTGGAGTAGTAAGGCTTTTATTTTGAAGGTCAAGGTGGGTCTGGGACAGGAAGTCAGCCATTTTGTTGGGATTGTTTTGCTCAGTCAGACATGAGGAGGTGAATCCATCACAATCCGCCTTTTGTTTATGCCATCGACATCACCGTCTGTAAGTTTTCATTTAGTATTTAAGAGTAGATTTTATTTAATGCCTTATTAGTCAGAAGTGTGTTCTTTGTTGTGACTTTTTTGTGCTCATAATAAATGCAGCTATTTTATTTATGTTACAGTTTACTCCATGTCATATGAGTGCTTGGGTCACCAAAATAAAGTGGGAGTAAAGAACCTGCATCCGGACTCAAGTGTTCATTTCATTGGAGTTGGGCTTACTGCTAAATTGTGTTGGCAAACACACAAGGAGAGCAGAATAGTAAAAGACGGTGTGCAGTTGGCTGAACAGCATTAAAGCGGCTACGTTGAAAAATATGGAGGAAGCACACCTCAAAGGAGCAAGACCAAAAGACATAAAGCCTTTTAAAGATGGGGCGTCGATTAAAAGCAGTAAAAGTGGTTGTTCCAGTTCAAACCGCTCAAGTACGTCATCAGTCGGTGCTGCAGCAGCACATGCTCGGGCTAAAGCTGAAGCAGCTCGTGCACGTGTCTCATACGCACAGAGAGAGATCAGCATTAAAGTTGACAAAGCTAGACTAGAAGCCAACCTTGAAGCTCTTAATCTTGAAAAAGAAGCTGCAGCTGCTATTGCCCAAGCCGAAGTTTTGGAAGCAGCAGCAGATTTAGAGAATGAAGAACACCGTAGTTGGAAAAGCCTTCCCAACGTGGTCCAGAATACACATGAACGTGTAAGTGACTACATCAAAGACCAATCTATGCAGCTTAACCAACGCACTGAATCTGTCAACATGTCGTCGATATCAGAGTATCCCATTGAAAACAACCCACAACCACCAACCAAGAACATCAATAAAGAGGAGTATATTGTGAAAGACTGCTGGCCTCCACCATTTCAGCCACAACCAAGTTCAGAAGCATCTAACCCATATCGGACCGCTCACATCTGGACTACACCAGCTCAGCTAACTAGAGAGGATGGCTTCCCAGTTCAAAGTGAGGTACAGTTACAAGAACCAAAGTCCAATATACTTCGGCCAAATACCAAGTTAGCTTTTCCACAGTACTCTGACACTTCTCACACAAACCCGCCAGAGTCTTCAGTAATGATGAACATGGCAAAGTATTTGGCACGCAAAGAGCTTGTGAGCACTGGTTTAACACACTTTGATGATTGTCCAGAGTCCTACAGGGCATGGAAATCTTCTTTCTCAAACACTATCAAAGATTTGGATCTCACTGCCAGTGAACAGTTGGATTTAATCTCAAAATGGCTTGGTAAGGAGTCTTCTGGATATGTCAAACGCTTAAGAGCTGTTCATATTGACAACCCAAACATTGCACTAAAAATGACCTGGGACAGGCTGGATGAATATTATGGTGCTCCAGAAGTCATAGAAAGTGCTCTTTTCAAGAAGTTAGATAACTTTTCTAAAATAACAAACAAAGATAATCGTAAGTTAAGAGAACTCGGGGATCTGCTGATGGAGCTACTCTCAGCAAAAGAGGATGGCTACCTGCCCGGCTTGGCATTCTTGGACACAGCTCGCGGCATCAAACCCATTCTGGAAAAGTTGCCATACAACCTTCAAGAAAAATGGATCACTCAGGGGTCAAAGTATAAAGAGGACTACAAGGTTGGTTATCCACCCTTCTCCTTTTTCACCTCCTTCATTTGCTACCAAGCAAAAACTAGAAACGATCCTAGCTTTGCCCTTTCTGGAAGCAGTTCTGTGACAGAAAATCCAATCTCACGTCACATTAATTTCAGAACCCCAGTTTCAGTGCACAAGACTAAAGTCTCTTCTGGAGTTATACAAAACAAAGTACCACTTAAAAGTGATGTGGCCAAGCATTGCCCCATCCATAACAAACCTCACCCATTGAAGAAGTGTCGTGGCTTCAGGCTAAAAACCATAGAAGAACGCAAGGCTTACATTAAGGATCAAGGAATCTGCTTTAAATGCTGCTCGTCCACTACTCATCTCGCTCGTGACTGCAAAGTCACACTGAAATGTGATGAATGCGACAGTGACAAGCACATCGCAGCTCTTCACCCTGGTCCACCCCACTGGTCCATCAAGCCTGTGATAGATGACGGCGGGGAGCCTGAAAAGGAGGACACTATACCAGCACCAGTTGTAAATCCTTTGTGCACTGAAGTTTGTGGCGACCGCTTCACTTCAAAATCCTGTTCAAAAATCTGTCTAGTCAAGGTTTACCCAGTAGAACAACCACAACAAGCTATCAAAATGTATGCTATGATTGACGACCAGAGCAACAAATCTCTGGCCAGGTCAGAGTTTTTCAACTTATTTAAAATCAAAGCAGACTCATATCCCTACACCCTGAAGACTTGCGCTGGCTTAGTGTCAACCTCTGGCAGGAGAGCAAATGGCTACCAAATTGAGGCAGTGAATGACGGAACTAGTTTTCCACTCCCAACACTGATCGAATGTGATGATTTACCGGACAATCGTGATGAAATACCAACGCCAGAGGCTGCATTTCATCATCTGCACCTAAAGAGCCTTGTCAGTGAAATTCCGCCATTGGATAATGACGCACAGATTCTTCTCCTCCTTGGTAGGGACATTCTCCGGGTTCACAAGGTGAGACAGCAGATCAATAGTCCAGGCAATGCTCCTTTTGCACAAAAGCTTGACCTCGGATGGGTGTTAATGGGTGATGTGTGTTTGGGAAAGGTCCATAAGCCTATTGTCCATAACTGTAAGACAAACATTCTAGAAGATGGAAGACCCTCACTGTTCAGACCCTGTGAGAAACACATCTATCTCAAGCAAACGGTCAACTTCAGTCCAGTAAATGGACTATCTCACAGTTACCACACTGCTGTGGTGGATCACGACTCACTCGGCCTCACAGTCTTTAAGAGAACAGCAGATGATAATAAGCGGGCTTTCTCAATAGAAGACAAACAGTTTCTGCAAATAATGGACAATGAGGTTTTTCAGGACGACTCCAACAGTTGGGTGGCCCCACTTCCATTCAAGTCCCCTAGGCCGCCGTTGCCTAACAATCGAGAACAAGCTATGAATCGCCTCTCTTCACTTCAGCGCACATTAGAGCGTAAGCCAAAAATGAGAGACCAGTTTTTTGCCTTTATGCAAAAGATATTCGACAACAATCACGCAGAGCCAGCATCCCCACTACCAAAAGGAAAAGAGTGCTGGTACTTGCCAATGTTTGGAGTCTATCATCCGAGGAAACCTGACCAAATCAGGGTTGTCTTCGACTCAAGTGCTCAATACAATGGCATCTCCCTAAACAATGTGCTGCTCAGTGGACCAGACTTGAATAACAGTCTATTGGGAGTTCTCATTCGTTTCAGAAGAGAACGAGTAGCAGTCATGGCCGACATAGAACAGATGTTTCATTGTTTTGTCGTAAAAGAAGATCACCGAGACTATTTGCGCTTCCTTTGGTATCGAGATAATGACTCCAGTAAGGACATCATCGAGTACAGGATGAGGGTTCATGTATTTGGAAACAGCCCGTCTCCAGCTGTGGCAACGTATTGTCTCAGGAGAGCTGCAATAAAGGGAGAGCAACAGTACGGGCCAGAAACCAAACGCTTCGTAGAGCGGGAGTTCTACGTTGACGACGGCCTTGTTTCCACATCAACAGAAGAAGAGGCAATTTCTCTGTTACAGAAAGCCCAAGCATCTCTTTCAGAGTCAAACTTAAGACTTCACAAGATCACAACCAACAGCATCCAAGTCTTAAGAGCCTTTCCAACTGAAGATCATGCTAAGGGCATTAAAGACCTCTGCTTGGATACAGACGTAGTACCCACACAGCGAAGCCTTGGATTGAGTTGGGATGTCAAAAGGGATGTATTCACCTTCCAAGTATCTATCAGTGACCAACCATTTACCAGACGTGGTGTCCTTTCCACCATAAATAGTCTCTTCGATCCTCTCGGCTTTGTTGCTCCTATAAGCATTCAAGGCAAGTCGTTGCTGAGGGACTTCACCATGGATGGAACGGAATGGGACAGCCCACTCCCTCAAGATAAAGCTGAGGTTTGGGAGACATGGAGGGATTCGCTACAGGAATTGCAACATCTTCACATTCCTCGAGCTTATACTACTTCTTGCTCAAATGCAAATCGGAAAGAGCTATGTGTGTTTTCAGACGCTTCGACCAAAGCAATCAGTGCCGTAGTGTACTTGAAGACTACAGACGAAAACGGCCAGATAGATGTGGGTTTTGTCTTTGGAAAAGCTAAACTTGCACCTCCAACTGAACCAACCATACCCAGGTTAGAACTCTGTGCAGCAGTTCTAGCTGTGGAAATGGCCGAACTAATTGTTCAAGAGATCGACATTCAAGTTGATGCTGTTACCTTCTACTGCGACAGTAAAGTGGTGCTGGGTTATATTCATAATCAGTCAAAACGCTTTTATGTGTATGTCCACAACAGGATACAGAGAATCCGCCAGTCTACAGAACCAAACCAATGGAAGTATGTGCCTACGGAGCATAATCCAGCTGACCATGCTTCTAGGTCAGTCCAAGCCTCAAAGATCACTAAGATCAGCTGGTTCACAGGTCCAGCGTTCTTACGCAAATCACAGATGACCATTGAACAGCAAGAGACCTTTGAGCTCATCAATGCAGATTCTGATGTGGAAATTCGACCACAAGTAACAAGCTGTGTCACAAGTCAAAAGATCAACCAACTGGATCCTCAGAGGTTTACAAAATTCTCTTCTTGGAAGTCTTTACAAAGAGCAGTTGCAACACTCATTCATGTTAAGGATTCCTTCAAGAAGGAAAGAAAGACAACAGAATGTAGTGGTTGGCACTGGTGTCCAAAACCTTTTACCACTGATGAGTTGTTGAAAGCCACAACAGCAATTATTCTTGCTGTGCAGCGAGTCTCCTTCTCAGAAGAGCTGGATATTCTCTCGAAGGGAGATGAATTTCCCAAAGGAAGCCCACTGACTAAGCTAAATCCGACTGTTGATTCCGAAGGCCTGCTAAGGATTGGAGGAAGGCTTAAACTTTCTGATTTAAGCGACAGAGAAAAACATCCAGTCATTCTTTTAGGAAAACACCATGTGTCCACGTTGCTCATCAGACACTATCATGAGCAGGTTGAGCATCAAGGTCGGACATTCACTGAAGGCGCCATTCGAGCTGCTGGCATATGGTTAGTTGGGGGCAAGCGTTGTATAAGTGCTGTTCTTCATGCATGTGTCATCTGCCGAAAGCTGCGTAAAAACAGAGAGAAGCAGAAGATGTCAGATCTCCCGCAAGAACGACTGAGCACTTCACCACCTTTTACCTACACTGGTCTGGACGTTTTTGGTCCTTGGAGTGTGACAGCTAGGCGCACAAGAGGAGGCATGGCTCAGAGCAAGCGCTGGGCTGTATTGTTCACTTGCATGAGCACACGTGCAGTTCACATTGAAGTCATTGACTCCTTAGACACTTCTTCATTCATCAACGCTTTAAGAAGGTTCTTTGCAATCTGTTGTTGCGCAACACCCCCCCCCTCCTTTCTGTCTCTATTCTCTCACTCTCTACTTCCTCTTCTGAGAGGGGAGATGTGCTACCAGCTCTCCTTCTAACGGGTTAATTGAGTTTCCTAAATCTGCCGGGATTTACCCTGTCCAGGACTGAAGTAAACTCTGTTTAAGCTGGTTTCGAGAAACGATTCGCCTGGTTTTCTGACGGCCAACATCCAGGTGTCCCACCCTTCTTCCCCCTGTGAATTAGCCAGACTGAGCAGCCTACAGCCAACTAGTTTCACAGAGCACACCTGTTAACGGTCGCTCGTTCTCTATTTTACAACTTGCATTTGTTATTGAACCAGGTAGGTTTTAGTGACTCGGGCGAGTCCCAAGGATGACGTTTTAAATTTGGGCTACCAGCAACCTAAAACATTTTAAACTTTTTCCTCTCCAGAATCAAACATCACAGCTATTTTACAACCATCAAAGAACTTTAAGGTGACTCATTAACTGAATGTCCACAACATCTTTTAGATTTTCTTTATGCTAAATATTTTATTAGTAAGGCAGTTTTGCAAGGGTCAGTACAGCTTAATTCAGTAGCAGAAATAATCAAATAAGTAAAATCAATCATCTAGTCTATCTTTTCCTACTGCTGACTGAGAACTAAAAAAGAGAACCTTTGAGAGAGACGGACGGAGTTTGGCGTTTCGAACCCCAGACCTGGCCTGATGATGAAGAAGGTGTTGCAGCAGGAGGAAGAAGTTGATCGGCGAAGGCAGGAATCTCTGTAGGTCTGATGAGCTTCTTCTCCGCATGGATGGTGAGGTCACACAGGACTTGGTGCTGGCAGGAAAAAAGGCACCAGTTCTTCTTCTTTGTCTTTGCCTTTGTCTTCATCTTTGTCTTTGGGGTCTGAACCCAGCCGATGAGAGAAGTGCGATTCGAAGCCACATGTTGCAGGGCTGACGGGTTGGTCCTCATGGCAGGACAGTCTTCAGCTCCGTGGCCCCGGCTCTTCTTCAGCTGCAGAGTTCTTTGTTCATCTCTTGGCTCGAAGCTGCCCGGAGGATCCAACGAACGGTTCCTCTTTTGCACCCACCTTATATAGGGTTTATCCACCCTTTTGGTGCGTTTTCATTGGCTGTCTGCTTAGACAGATGACCTCACATCCATCACTGTCCTTCAGACATTATGTCCTGCTGTCTGTGCTAATGTCTCAGGGTTGCTCAACCTCCTGTGTCTCTTGCCTTTCACCTTTTCTCTAAATAAGGCGTTGATCATCTCTGCTCTCCTATAGTTCCCCTTTTTCCCTTAACCGTTCACCTTTCACCTACTATCTACCTATAACATATCAGTGATGTTTAATTGCAGTTACACCTTTTTACACCATTTCAAGTTCAATGTCAAAATCACATTTATATCACATTTATTTTCTTTAGCTTCTCTGATTTATCATTCATTTATGATTTTATAACCATAACTTATTAATTATCCTTATTATAATCCTAATGTGAGTTATTACAGATGTTTTCTGAAAAGAAACCAAGAATAATCCATGATTCTAATTATTTGATACCCACGTTTACAGTTACTTGTTTTTCTTATAAGTGTTCCCACAAATGTAAGTGTAAGTATGATTACAAGTAAACCAATATTAATATAAGTGTTTTACTTTGAATCTTATCAAATTACTCAAAATGTTTTAGATTTCATTCTTTAAAACTTTCATGTTTTAAAATAAGTAATAGTCTCAGCTATTTTTATAAATCTGCAGGCTGGAAACTTACTTCCTCTTTTTCCAGGAAACCTGCTTTTCCTGTTTAATGACTCTCTCTGACTGACTATGATTTCTTATGATTAGATAGAAAAAAGTAGAATTAAAGCAAAGTTTGCTTTAGACAAAAACAACACACACAACCAGATTTATTTTATTGACACCTAAGTCTACTGTTGGGCCTTGATGTCACTTGAGTGATTCATTTTAAAGATAACTTTATTTATTATTACTGTTAAACTAAAATCTCCAGCATGGGGAAGTGGGATGAGCTCGGATTTTCTTGACAAATCCGTGGTCCTTCCAAGCAGCTACACTCAGACTGTGGGACCAATTTCATTGGTGCTTGCAGAGAGCTGGATTTCCACAAAGTGGTGACGGAATCAGAAGTCCAGAGGTATGCAAACAATCAAGGATGTACGTGGCGTTTCAATCCACCTCACTCTTCACACATGGGGGGTGTGTGGGAACGCATGATTGGAATCGCAAGGAGAATCTTAGACTCTATGTTGATGCGTACTCCCTCCTCCAGCTTGTCTCATGAAGTCCTGTGCACCCTTATGGCAGAGGTGACAGCCATCATCAACTCAAGACCTCTAGTTTCTGTCTCGTCAGATCCAGATGTTCCACAGATACTTACCCCAACAATGCTTCTCACTCAGAAGCAGAGTGTTTTACCTCCTCCAGGGGTGTTCACTGAAAAGGATCTGTATACTCAACAGTGGCGTCAAGTTCAAAGATTGGCCGACAAATTCTGGCATCGTTGGAGACACGAATACCTTCACACCCTACAACTCCGCAGCAAATGGCAAGAGTCAAGTCCCAATGTTAAAAAGGGTGACGTTGTTTTGCTGAAGGATGATCGTACATGTCGCAATGATTGGCCCATGGCTCTTGTGACTGACACTTTCCCAGGCAACGATGGCAAGGTCCGCAGGATTGAGGTCAAGGTCATCAAGGATGGACTCGCCAAAAAGTTTCTCAGGCCTATTACAGAAGTTGTTATGCTTTTAAAGAATGAAGATTAACAGGTCTATATGTTTTAAGTATTGTTATGTGGCATCTTGGCAGATACCAGGCAGGGAGTGTTCTGCTCTTTAATTTGTTGTGAAGTAGGTTCTGAGTTTGGTTTTTGTGTTGGAGTAGTAAGGCTTTTATTTTGAAGGTCAAGGTGGGTCTGGGACAGGAAGTCAGCCATTTTGTTGGGATTGTTTTGCTCAGTCAGACATGAGGAGGTGAATCCATCACAATCCGCCTTTTGTTTATGCCATCGACATCACCGTCTGTAAGTTTTCATTTAGTATTTAAGAGTAGATTTTATTTAATGCCTTATTAGTCAGAAGTGTGTTCTTTGTTGTGACTTTTTTGTGCTCATAATAAATGCAGCTATTTTATTTATGTTACAGTTTACTCCATGTCATATGAGTGCTTGGGTCACCAAAATAAAGTGGGAGTAAAGAACCTGCATCCGGACTCAAGTGTTCATTTCATTGGAGTTGGGCTTACTGCTAAATTGTGTTGGCAAACACACAAGGAGAGCAGAATAAGGTGAGATCAAAAGGCTTCGAAGTTATTGTGCTGCAAAGTGCAGAAAGTCTGAATCCAAGATTTTCTGGATTGATTTTAACTCATGTTTAAGAGAAATTACATAAATGTTAGCATAGAAGGGACTACTTAGGAAAAGTAAACAAGTTAAATATACTCCAAATTTATAGATGTGAAAGTCACTTTTGAAACATCTTGAAATGTACCCTCATAATTATTACACACAGAAATTAATGTGACTTGGATAAACCAAAGGAGAATATCTTCTCACCTCACCTAAAAATTATCCCAGCTTAGGGAAGATATTAGAGTTTCTGAATCTAAATTATGGATTTTCTTTTTTCTTCTCATGGTCAACTTTTGCCTTGCATATGTAGAAATAATAATAGCATTCAGTCTGTGTACTTCCCAGATGTGCTTGAGCTCAGGCAGTGATTTCCATTACAGAAGAAAGCCTCTTTTTGATGCTGCAGCTTCCGAAGGCTCCAAGATCCCAAACTCAAAGCTTTATGGCATAAATTTGAAATATTTTACTTTTTATATTTGTCCTTTCAACTTTACTCTGTGTACTATTGTAGATAAAAGCTTTGCTGCCAAAAGACATTAAAGATGTAAAGAAACCATTCAAAATAATTTGGAAAAAGTCAATAGCACAAATACTATTTGTATTTGTGCTATTGACAAATAGTCAAATACTGATGTAAGTGATGTGAAAAAGTATATACCTCTTTACAGATTGCTTCTGTTTTTGACTATTTATTACTGATGCTTCAATTTATAAAGCAAAATGCAACCTAAAAAGTATTATTTTCTTTAGCTATCCAAACTAAATTGACCCTATGTGGGAAAAATAATAATTGCTCTCTTGTTAAATTATAAATTAATTGCATTGGACTGAATTTTTTTGGAAACCAAGTTTAAATTTATTAGTCGCAACCAGGTCTGATTACTGCCAGTTTGCAGTATTACTATGGCACCTGTATGACAACATAAAATATAATAAAATATTTCAAAACACAAAAAGTCATGCCTCAATCTAAAACAAATTCAACACCATATGAGAAACAAATCCTTATGAGACCATATGCGACTATGATGAAACCACAATAAAAATCTTTAACCTCTAATAGATAAAACATGAAGCAGTGGTGAACCTTCCCAGAAGTTGGTGATCTACAAAAATTGCTGCAAAAGTTGGTCAACAACACATTCATAGGGTCACAACAGAACCCAGAGAAACATCTAAAGCACCGCAGGCATCACTTCAGGTCAGTTTTCCAATTCAATTAGAGAGCTATTTAAAAACATTTAAGTTGTACAAAGAGCAACATTTGTTTTGCTCTGAATGTAAATTGGAGGAACTAAATTGCAATTCATCTGGGACAGATTTCTGTATAGTACAGATGCACATATAACATGATGCCTGGCTTCCTGTTTGCTGACATTAATCCAAAGGCAGCGGGGATTTTCTGCCTCTTGCTGCTTCTTGCCTCACACCCCTGCAGGGCTCTTAGATCCACGCTCTTTCCTGCTCACACCCCCCCACACACACACACACCCAAACATACACAGACGAGCACGATAGACTATAAATATTCTGGCAAGGAATGGCTACATGTGCAGCACAATGTACAATGGGGATACAACACACACTGTATTTATGTCAACTCTGCCACCAAGCTCTCTGTCAGCAATATTTTGTATTGAAGAAAAAAAAAAAACGTTTCTCACATCTGCTTATCTGATAATGCTCATTTAGGCCAACTTGTCGATGAGCCCAGATAGGAGCGGTGCCGTCGCTGTACTCATCCCATTTGTCTGTTGCTACTTGACCTGCCAAAGCTCCAGGTGCTGTGTTTTGTTTGTGCCTCCATCTGAGTGTGAGAAGCGTGCCGTTTGGAAAGCACATGTGCGACGCAACACTTCACATTACACCGTGACAGTCTGTCACAGTGAATTAAAGCTGGAACACAAACGGAGGCAGGCGTCGGGGAAAAAATCGTTAATGCCACAGTGCTCCGGTTCACCACAAGCTAGACCTGTAGGTGACAGAAGTGGCAGGAATTAGGCTGACTGGAAGGAGAAAAACCGACTTTCATCTTTGTCGTTTTCATTCAACAAGTCAATTATGATCCAAGCATCGGTTGCATAACCGATGGACAATATTTGCAGCATGATATGACATGGCAGAAGCAGCTTAAAACTGGGTTACCATCAATTATTTTCATGTCGGCAGCAGAAAAAAAATCTATATGGTTTGAAGGTTGTTTTTTTTCTGTCAGTTTGACAAAATGAGACATCAGCTCTTATCTAATCTTTTTGCTCACAAAAACTGACAGAATAAAAGGGCTTACTGTCCAAAATGTCAGATTTAGCAACACATTTAGGAAAGAGGCAATGAATGAATGAATCCAAAAAAACCACAACCAGCCAGATTCACTTGAACGTCTGGTGGGGTGTCTGTCACTCAGCCGACAGTTAGACATCCTTCAAATCCTGTAACTAGTGAGGTGGGACCTCCCTGGAACTGCCTTGTTCTCTGGAGAGATCTTCACTTTTAGCTTGAAGGACCGCTGAACCGAAGCACAGAACAACATCAGCAGCTGGACATGTCACCTCTTATTAACAGTTCCAAGTTCAAGAGCAGTAGTAAACTTTTTCTGCGATGAAACAGAACTCAAGTACCTTGTCAAATGGCAGACTAACATGCTCTATGTAAATTAAATTTAACTGTTTCCTTTGCTCTATTTCCCCTAATATTATGTAAACCTGAAGCTATTGGATTATTCATGTGTGTTGTTAGAGAAATAACAATGCACATCACACTGAACACATTATCATCACTGTGGTGGAGGCAGTATCATGCTGTGGAAAGTTGGTCAGAGTGGATGGAAAACTGGATGGTGCTAAATACAGGGTTATTCTGAACAAAGAAATGCTGCAAAAAGTAGAGCATAATTGTAATCAAGAGAATATATATGAATGTCAGGGCAGAATTTTGAGTTTTGTAAAAAAAAAAAGAAAACCCCGCTGTTGTTTTGAAGGAATAGTTGCCCTAGCCATGTGTCATTTTTCCATCAACTTCATATGATCTATTTCATATAGCCCTAAATTAATGGGACAAAAATATAGAATTGTTTAAAAATATCATTACTTATGCAAAGTACCAGTTGTTAAGATTTACTGAATACTTTGTTAAAAGCTTCAAGTATGGTATGTATTATACATGTACTGTTTTATCTTCCTCCACTAGTGTTTGTTACATATATAGTCTTTAACTGTGGTTCTGGTAAATTAAGCACCGTTTTATATTTTGTGCAAACAAAAGGGAAGAGGAGCATTACACAGAACAAAAACTGTCATTATCTTTTCCTCCATGTCAGTCAAAACGCACCACCTCCAAACCAGCCTCCTCCATCTCAGGCCCCCGCAGGCTTTTCTCACATATGTGCATTGCAACAGTGACTTAATGAAACGCCTACAATCACTTATCAACAGCAGATGCAGATGCCTGCCAGTTGTGCTTCCAAGCATAAAAATTACCATGTTGTTTCCCTTGATAATGGTAGCTGCCGGCAATATATCCCCCAATTTGCAAACTAAATTACAAACCAGATCTCATTTTGCCCCGCTGTAATTGTGTTTTTGGGGTATTTTATTATAAACCTCAGAAATGGCTTCATCATTTATCTTCTGCAACAACTTTAAAAATATCAACTAAAAAAGTATTTAAGTATTTAACAGGCTGAGAAACTTACTAATATCATTAATAATTTTCAGCATAATAATATTGCATCGCATGCCACACGTTTAATTTTTAATTAACTGTCCTATTTCTGCACAGAAACCAACAAAACAGTGATTTGTTGTGATGCTCAGTGAAACGGTGCATATACAGGTGGTTTATCTTCTTTTGCAGAGAAGCGTTGTTTTTATTTACAGTTATTACAGAATATGCATGCTTATACTATAAATGACTACTGTAATGCTTGAGGGATAAATAAAACAAAATACCAAGTGCAAGTCAGCATTTCTAGTTTTATTTTTTAAATAATTTACTTCTCCACAGCTTGCTGATGTTGATGAATGCAACCTCTGCAGTTGTTTCTTTGATGATTACAGTACAAAAGAGCTTCTGAGTCAATTTTCATGAATATTAGTTGAGAGTCTAAGCACAACCATTTTAGAATGCTATGAAAGAGAAATGCAGATGGGTGTTTTCAAAACTGTGAATTGCACATTAGTGTAAAAACTATTTTCTGGATGTTTTTGCTCTCTATACAGGAGGTAAATAAAAATGCCTGCTGTCTTAAATATATATTATCTACTTTTCATTCCTTTCACTTTTGCCTTGAATTGCAGCTAGATTAATGCATATTGATAATAGTCCAATGTATTAGGGCTTAGACTTTTTGTATATTTGAGTGTTTTTTAAATAATAAGTTTTAATATCTTTAGATATCTCATTTAGATAAATTATGCTATTTTGTTGGTCCACAATTTATGCATGCAATTTAGCAGTTTTTTAAATGCTGTATGAACAAATGTTTTTGTTTTCAACTTCAGTGAGACTTTGACCTTAATTTGTTTCAATTGGTTTTACTGTATTTATTTTATCATTTCATATTTTTCTGTTGTTTTTTTTAAGCATATGTGAGCTGCTGCACTTTGTTTCAGTTGTGGTTGTTTTAAAGTGCTTTATTAATACTGTTGGCATGGTAACATGAGAGTATGTGTTGATAAGGTCTGCTGACAATATCAACATTAATAGCCCATTTACTTGCACAGCACCTTTGACAATTGTTAGCACCACAGGTAGAAGTCTTCTAATAATTGCATCTTTTATTGCAGTAACATTATTGTATGACAGAATATTTTAGAGAAAGCCAGTAGTTTAGCACAGTGGCAAAAATGTCCCATTTTTAGGAATAAATGCATGTGCATGGCTGTGGGTAGGGTGTAGTGTTTGCGGTGAGAGTGTGTCTTTTGGGGGGACAGTGAAAAAGCATGACTCTGGGTTCATAGGTGTGAGGTTGGTGGGGTGCCCAGTCTTTGGCATGTTGCGGCCGTCGCCCTGGCGCTGTGTTAGAGTCAAGGTCAGGTGAGTGGTGCACTGGAGTGTGTTTTGTGTTGGTGCAGCTGGTGGGTTGTGTTCGACTTTTCATCATGTTTGAATGACAGTACTTTCTCAATCAACTTAAAGCAAAGGAGTGGGGGGAAACACAAAATGACTCTAAGTTAAGGATCTTCTTTATGTACAAAATTAGGAAATAGAAATGAAAAGAAAAAAGACTGAATAGGACTTAGAGCTAAAACGCTGCACAAAATGTCAAACAACCATCCATGGAAATATTTTATTTTGAGATTTACAGAAATGAAATGGACTAAGATTGCAGTATGTAACTCTTATTAAAAATATATTTTACATATTTGTTAGAACTGTCACTGTTGTGGCAGTATGCCATGAGACAGATAATCTGTGAAAGAAATCAAGCTCCTCTACCATCTCCTATTGCTTCCAATACTATCTAGAAACAACCAATCAGAGCCAGGAGGCAGACTTTGTGTGGTCAATCAACCCTCCATGAAGCGCAGCTCATCCTCCTCTTTCTACCACCTTGCTCTTTGTTATGCTGCAGCTAGCACAGCCTGTCATGAATGCTTAGACTAGTTAGTGTGGCCACCGGTGACGGCGGATAAAACCGGTAACTTTCTCCGCCATTAGTACATTTAGCAGCGATTACATGAAGTTGATTGACAGCGCTAAGGCCTTCCTCCTGGCTCTGATTGGTTGTTATTGACCAGGCGTGGTGCATTTTATCCGATGGCAATAGTAGGTCTGGGAGGAGGTGGAAGAGATCACAGATTATCTATCTCATAACCTGCATGGTGACAAATATAACAAATATATTTTAAAAATAAAGAAAGATTTTTTATAAGACTTACATACTGCAGATTTAAAGTTGGAGAGCAAGTGTTAGTATGCTTCTTTTAGAAGTTTCCTCATAACTAAGAAAATATGTCATCGTTACTTTTAATGTTAGTTTAAACTCCACCCAGGATAGTTAAAAAGGCATGCTTTGAAATTCTTCCCCAGACAACCTTAATGATTAATGAATTCTTTGTAGCACAGACCAGCACCAAATTAGATGTCTTACAGCAGTTGTTCAATGCATGCGGCCAAGCAATCACTTTGAAATCTCTATTTCATTTATTTGGTTTTTTAAACAGAGGCAGATTTAGGACTTTTTTTGTAATTATTCAAGTCCAATTAGTTAATTCACCATGTGGAGCCGTTGTGTGTCTGGAAACAGATTAATAAGAAACTTCTTTCCCTCTTTAAAAACTAATTACACTCAAGATGAAAGTTCCTTTTCACGGATTTGTTGATAAAATGTGCATTTTATGTGGTCATTTTTTTGTTGCATTGGAGGCTGAAGACATCAATGCTCTTCCTGCAGCACACAAGAAGCTGCCAAAAACCTACTTGCATAAATTGCCATGGAACCTACATCAATCCAGTCCCAACCTTCTGAAAGTGTTTTTCATTTCAAAATGATAAAGTTATGATCATGACTACTTTAAAAGCTTCATTTAATTGAAAGCATGTACGCATACTGTAACCTCAGAGCAACAAAAATGACCGCAGATACTATCTGTGCTGTTGGACAATCTGTACTAGCTGAGTGTTAGTAAAAGATACAGTTTGATTAATCTTGGTCCAAGCCTTTCAACAATCCCTTTCAATAAGCTTTTGATTAATTTCTACAACATCTTCTCCTGCCGGCATCCACATAAATTTTAAGGGACCATGGCAAAGCGAAGGTGGGCCACACACACAAACTAGAGCTGTGTTTTTTTCAGACATAATTGCTCATTAAACGCTTCATAGACTAAAATGTTTCCGCAGTAACCACTGTCTTCAAAGACCACAGGTGATCCTGCTGAGCTTAAGTACCCCACAGATGAGCCTAATCAACAGGTTTTATGATCTCTAACAAGGGGAAGTCAGAATCTTCCAAACTGATGTAAAACATGTGAGAAACAGTTTGATTTGACTCTCTCACCGTTATCTTTGCACATCTTAATAACAGTATAGTCTCTTGTCAAATGGCTAAATTAGTTTGTCCGTCACTTCTCCCAGAGTGTGTCCTGTCTGGCCTAAACCTCGCTTTGAAAATCTTTATTTGCTTCCTTTCAAAAGGAACTCCTAATGAGCAGTGTCACTCTGAAGTTTCAGCTTAATTTAAGAGCAGAGTAAGTTCCTTTTTCTGCTGCTTCATTCTGTTGGAAAACTTAAATGTAGATACAAAAAAATAGCCATATATTCAGAGGAAACATGATTGTAAAAATGAAAGTTCCTTCACAAATATTATTTTAAATTGAATTAAATGAAGAGAAAGAGATCAACAATAAAGTGATACATTAAATATCTATGACATTTGGCACGTGTGCATTTTTTATTTTGGCAGCACTGTAGAAAAATGGTCAAATAAATTGCTAAATTAAATGAGGATAATGACAGTTAAGCAAAGATTTACATAAAAAAAAATCAGAAACAGAAAATAAGAAGATGACAAAATAAAAAGTCTAATTTCATTTTATCATTATTTTTGGTAGCTTTAGTTCTCCAGAGTACTCACCCTAAAACATCTGTGTTTAATTACCTAATTTAACTAATGCTTAATGCATAATTAATTAAATGATCAATTAAATTATATTATGAACTATTTTGATAATTGTTTTGTCATATTATTTATTTTAGTGAGGCATTATTTTATTTTTTTTATTTTTGTTAGACTTTTGGAAGTTTTCAATCTCCATAAGTTTGTGCTGATGTTAGTGTATTTGTCTAGGCATTAGTCAGGTAACATGAATTCATTTTCTTTATTTTCAGTATTGGGAATTTAGTGAAATGATTTATGCTTATTGGGGCATAGTTTGGTGTTGGCAGTTTCCTGTGTGATACTTGGATCTGTGTTAATGTTGCATTTAGCCACCCCATCCAATTAGACTGAGCACTGCTGCCAAAAGATATAAATCAAATTTATGCAAAGTATGGATGATTTAAAGGCAGAATTAGTCTACTTTATTTTCAACCTTTTGGTTGTTTCAGTATAAAAACTAATGTGAAAATAAGAGCTGTGTGGAATGGCAGATGCAGGGCTGTAATCAGCCAAATTATTGTTATTAAAAATTTGTATAGTTGCCCAGAGTAATGAGCAAAGTGACTCACAACGTGGCCCTGTTTACCTGCCTGGGTTGACTCAACCCAACTCTACTCAACTCAACGGTCCACTTGGCAATTTGCAAGCATGAATAATGAAGCAGTGATGCACAGGAGGCCACAGTTCAGCATTATTCAATCTGTTGCAGGCTGACATGCACTCAGAAAGCTGTTTATTTTGCCAAGTTAACCCTGTATGCAAAATAAATACACAAATGCACAACAGAAATGAAGTGTCAATATGCAATAGCATTGCATCCTTTAGATTTTAAGGCACTTTGTTGTGGTTTCCGTTCAAATGTATGTTCAAAATGTTTTCTCTCTGTCAAAAATATAAGAGGGATACTTAATATTTCCATATTTAGAAACCTTTGAAAAAATGGCTGGTGGCATTTTTTTAGGGATATCTTAGCTTGGTTCAAAGATTAGAATTGTTGAGAGATGTCATTAAGAAAAAGAAAAACTTTTAAGTTCTTTTTACAAAATTATATATTTTTTTTAGTTTACTTTTTGACTATTTACATTTATAATAAACCAATGACTCTTATTAACTTTGCAGCTACATTACAAGGCTATGTGCCCCTGAAGCTTTGTCAAATTTTGCTACTTTACTATCACAATATGAAATTGAGATAGGCCAGCCCATAGCACTACAATTTTGTTTTACAATTAAAGGGATTGAAAAGGAATGTATATTTATTCAGCCAATCCTATGCAGGTCAATATTTTGTGTAAATAAATGCTTTGGAGCTTCTAACAGAGACCATGTGCTATATTTTTGCAAATGAAAAGCATCCCCAAAGCATGATGCTGCCACAATCATGTTTAATATAATGGTGTCCAGTCCTGGTTTTTATTTTATTTTACTTTACGATTTTCATATCAGTCAAAAAATTCAGTATCACTCTTATCTATCCAGAACTTATTCCTCCATGTTTGCTGTGTCCTCTACATGACGTAAACTGCTAAAAGGACCTTCAAATGGCTCTGTTTTAATCATGGCTTTTATATTTTGATTTATCTCAAATGCCAGATTTGTGGAATACACAGAAGTATCAAAATGCAAAAGTTACAAAGCAACAAAAACAAAGTTCAAATCAACACCAAAAGCCACATTGCAATAAAAACAGTGACAACACAACTATGTAAGCCACAACATCAAAATGTCACAAAGCAACAACAAAAGCCAAAATGCAAGAAAAATGGGCCACTGTATTAGTTATATCTTTTCACCTGCATATCTGGTTTGTTCATCATCATCATCATCATGTATTTACAATAAACTTAACTTACACAAAGGTAGACTCTAATTTAGCTTAAGGGAGTTGAATACATATGCACTCCACACTTTCCAGATTTCAGATTTTTATCATTTAGAAAAATGACAACCAGGAAATCTGCGACAGACTAGCGACCTGTCCAGGGTGAACCCCGCCTCTCGCCCGAAATGTTCACTGGAGATAGGCACCCCCACCCCACCCCAGCCTCACTAGGGACAAGGGAGTTAGAAAATGGATGGACAACAAGGAAATGCTTTTAATCAATGCTGTTTTGAGTTGATATGTCACAGTATATAGTTTAGCATTTATGGTTTTATGTTCTGCTTGGAGAACTATTATTATTAAAGATTTGTATTGACTCAGGAGTGAACTAATCAATAGTTACAAATCACAATGCCATTCATTAAAACATCCATACCAGGGTAGTTATTCTCATTGTGATGACTTTTATTGACTGAAAATAAATATTCAGTTGGTTTATGATAACATTTTACAGACTTCATTTTTACAAGTTTTTTTCATTATTAGTAATCAGATTCTGTACACAATCCAAAACCTTTTTATCAACTTCCTATAATTTCATTAAATTGCTGAGCATAAATATTGGGAAAGTGCCTGGAAAATGATCTGCTTTACAAACTGAGGACAATTATTTTCCCATTTTCTCCAAGACACTCTTGTCAAAACTGTCAGTCAGTGGCACCTTCACTTAATCCTTTCATGTTTCAATAAAAAAATATTTTTGTAAACGTGCACCAAAGGCTCTTCTTCTTTTACAAACTGAGGAATACATAGATCTTCACCTCTGTGCTTTTGAGCTTTTCTTTTCTTGTGCTTTGTCACTGATCTCAGTTTACAAATATATTTCAATTTAGATACACAGATTTATCTTATTTCATAACTTGGCCACTTCTTTTACTACTTCTATTGCACTCTGTAATTGATATACAGTACAGACCAAAAGTTTGGACACACTTTCTCATTGAATTCAATGTGAAAGTGTGTCCAAACTTTCTCATTGTATCCAATGAGAAAGTTTCTCATTGAATTCAATGAAAAAGTGTGTCCAAACTTTTGGTCTGAACTGAGTACAGACCAAAAGTTTGGACACACAGTTGTGTCCAAACCTTTGGTCTGTACTGTACGTACATATTTTAAAAATCTCCATTTATTCAGAGAAGCAGAGTTTTACAAATCTGAACACAAGCTATCAGTATAAGAGATACACAACATATCTTTTCACATTGTCATCAAGCTGAGCTAAAATGTTGAATTATGCTCTTTTTTTCTAAACAAAAATACTGTGCAGTCAAAACAGAAATTCTGACATATCCTTCCATCCATCCATGATTCATGCAAAGTAAAGTATTGACTGGCTTCCACATGAAAACAACTCGAGTTTGTTTGGTGGCTTTGTAAACTGATACACCAGCTGCTCCTCTGTTGTCTGAATAAATATCTGTTCAACTAATGTTTGCTTTCCTCAGTATTTTGGTCACAGAGGTATGTACTGTTTTCCATCTCAGAAGTTACCACATCGATTCTAAAAATGACCTCTAAGAAACATTAAAAGACTTTGCCCATTGTTTGTGGAGTTTGGAGATTAAACAGGGTTTTTTTTGCAGTTTTTATTGGGTTGTTATTGTGGAACAACAAACATTGGATTTCTGGATCAATAACATTGAAAAGATGAAGATTGGAGAAACAAAGCTTCCATACAACAGGAGCTGAAACTGTGACCTTCACCCAAGTCTGTGCGACCTGTCACACCAGCACTTCATGTGACTCCTTAGGTGTTCCACATTGTCACTTCATAACTTTTGCCAAAAATCCTGCAGTAACCTCCAATGTCTCCATTGGTAATTTCAGTAAAGACAAAAAGAAAGCCTAATTTCAGCAATTCACTGACAGCAGGATTGTAGAAGTACAGCAAATTCTTTCTTCAGTCATTCAATGATCTGTTTTTGTTGGTTTTTCAGTTTCACATAAATATAGAAAGGATTCAATTGACATTTTTATACTCCAAAAAGCTAATGTCCTCCATTGTTGTACATGTTTGGCATTCATCTAATTCCTTAAATGTGGTTCCTGAATTTCACAACAAAACTTAGAGCTGCAATCTTCCACACAGCTCCCACCTCTACATCAAAATGTATAAATACATCTTAAATCACAGGATTAATGTTACTTAAGCTCATGCTACCATATTCAGATTCTCAGTCTACACTAATGAAGATGTATTTTGGGATGCCGAATTCCTGGAGTAACCCTCTCTATCAAGGTTTCCTACCCTTTGCACCTGATTTGGAATCACTAATGTGAACTCGATGGAACTGTGATCATTATGCATTCATATTTTATGTAGATTTCTATCTTTGTTGAATATAAGAATTAAACTGTCAATTTTAAAAATCATACATTCCACATGTCCTTGTCATGTCATGGAAAATCATTAAGAAATTTTGCAAAATCAGTTATAAAGGCACTTGAGGGGAACAAAGTCAATATTTTTGTAGTTACAATTACAAAGTACTGGTGTGAACTAGAACATGAATGGGTAAAGCTGAAAAGTTTTGTGTGGGCAATGTGGCCTACAAACTAGATTTAGTTGCATCATTTCTCTCCAAATGAATGGCAAAATTGTAGTAAACTATTGTGGGCAGCAACTAAAAAGAGTTTAAAAGACAATTCTACCCAATGCGGAGAAAATATATGCACACTTTTGTATTTGAATAAAATTAAAACAAGTATATTGTCTCTTTGGACATTTAGCATGTAGGAAAAGTTCAGTCTGAATTCATTGTCAAGCACATATCAAAAGTTACATATTTGAATAAGCTTTTATTTGAAATCTTGTCAATATTAAAAAAAGAAACTCTGGTCGTTCCTGTGCTTTAGCTACTGCAAGTTTGTTTTTTTTTTATAGTCAGGGCATGTTTGTGTCATATACTGTCACCAAAAAAAACTTTTAAATTCATACAAGTTAAGGATAAAATTTTTTTGAGGCATTCACAAAATACACTCTTCTTGCAAATAGTGTGATATGCCCTTAATGATAATGATATTAAAAGGTTATCTTACAGCAAATCCATTTATTTATGAATGATGACGTTACAGTAACAAGGAAAGCACCACATATAATGACTGCTATGTTTTGTTATTCTGTCACAGCCCAGGAGCTTCAAAAATGGTGCAGACTGGGAGACACGAAAAGCACTGCATTTAAATAGACATGGTGTAACATTCACAGTATAATGCATAATTCAGTCTCGCACTGTGGATTAAACTCCACTCCCCAGCTGTTACAGAGAGCCACTTAAAAACAGCGTGCAGCGCAACAGCCGGGACCCTGAGCTGTTACTGATATCATGAGGCTCCTTTTTGGCTGTTCAGCAGCTGAATTTCACTCCAGAAACTGCAGCAGATCGACTCCCACAAGAAAGGCATTTTTTTTATATATAAATGTAGGTCTTCGTGTTTTCCAGAGGTTTGTGTGGGGGGAAAATCACTCAGCTATCCAAAACACACAGTTTCCAAACTATGGGTGATACATGGAAAAAGACAGCAGGATTACATAAAGTGCAAATGTTCACACACAGATGTTTTTTTGGTGTGTGGCACACTCACACAGACTCTTGAGGATAGTGTTTTCCATAGACAAATAGCCCCTATCAGAGATTCCAGCCCCCGTTGCCATGAAAATAATTACATTTAGACCAAACTCTAGTTTCTTAGTTATGACTTATGGTGCCCTTTGCCCTATCCTGTGGGATTTTTTATTTTTATTTATTTATTTTTTTCAGAATAATGTATGGCAATTCAGCCCTTGAACATAAAACTACTTGATTAAATTTGACAGGAAAATCCTGGCATGCCCAGATGAATTTGGTGATTACAGCTGGAATAAAGTAAATAAAAAATTTTATTTTTTTATTCAGAGTTAATCTGCAAAATACTACCTTTAGCAACTGAGCATTTTCTATGGTTGAATGTTTAATATCTGGTTTGAAAGAGGAATAACTGTTTACAATTTTAACATGATAGCAATTGCATTCACTGATGCACACAGCCACAAAAATCTAATCATTTGCCCTGAGTGAGAAAAAAGTCAAAGTCTGTCAGCAAAGAAAAGTAAAAGGAAATCCGTCTTTTGAGATATATACTGCTGAAAATCAAATAAAACCAGGCAGCAGATAGATAACACCACGTCAAATGTTAAAATTGAGTGCTCCTGCAAAGGAGAAAATGCTTTTTGGATGTCAAACACGATTCTAGGTTGATATATGTGAATGGGCAGATTGCTTTGAATTAGATTAGTGCAATGACACTGTGTATCTAGACATAAGATTATTTAAATATTCCTTCCTTCAAGCATTGCTAACATCTTTGCATAGTTACAGAATCCAAAAGAACCATTCATCTTGAGAATCATTTATTTGAAAGGGGCCTTAATGTATTGTTTTCATTGATTCACCATTGCCTAACCACCATTGCCAGAATGTACATCTAGCAGTGCAGAAGTTTAGGTTTATGGTATGAAAATTAAAGATACTTTCTCAAATCTACATTACAATAAAGTCAAGTCAAATGTAGTTTATTTGTGTAGCACATTTCAGCAACAAGGCAGTTCAAAGTAATTTACATCATAAAAACATCAGTCACTATGGAGCGAGCAATAAGCATTGCATTTTGTCAAATACCATTAACAAAATCATCAAGTAAATACACATCAAATATATTGATCAATATCCTACTACTAATCAAAGGAAACTGCTTTGAAGTTTTCTGGAAGTTTGTTCCATGTTTGTGGTGTATAGAAAAGGATTGTTCTTTCTCCATGTTTGGTTCTGGGGATGCAGAGTAGACTGCAACCAGAATACCTGATAAAGAACTCCTTCAGATTTTTCAGAAAGTGGTCAATGCTAGACAAGAAAAGTTGTTTAATTCTCTGGCACCACAATGTCTTAAACAAAACTGTGATTAATATAATAAATCAGTATTAGTGATCTGTGGGATTGCTATAGTGCTGTGAAAAAGTATTGAAGAAACAAGAGTTTTCAGATTGCCAAAAAAATGCATACATTAGACAAAGATAGTACAAAGAGTCTGACAAAATTCTAAACACAGATTTCAAATATGTAAAAAAGGTAACCAATTCAGGTCATTTGAGTTTATTTATATACCGCCAATTCATAGCACATATAATCTCAACGTTTAAAAACAGCTTTCTGTCTAAGGAAACCCCACAGATTCCACTGAGTTATTAACTTGCAGCTTTCACTCCTACTGGAGGAAAATATAGCGACAATAGACAATCACTTACATAGTGTTGTTGACTTTGCAGCAATTCATCATACTGAGCTTGCATGTAGTGAAAGGAAAAGCCCCCTTTAACAAGAAGGCACCTGTAGCAGATCCGACCAGCTATCTTGGAGCTTTGAGAAGACAGCAGATACACAAAAAACAGCAGCACTGATCCAGGAGTACTTTCCATATAAGCAAAAACTAAGACATTAATGTCAGTTCAATTTGGTTAGCCACTACTAAGTGGCTGACAATATGAAGCAGATTAAAAGATATGATGAAAATGTCTTGATGATCCCAAGACTTCTGGGGAAATATTCTGTGGAAGGATTAGTCAAAAGTGGAACATTTGTGGATTTCATTGTCAATGATTCAAGAGCCAAGCCGGACGACTTGTCTTGGTTGACGGAAATAATAACTCTGGCTTATATTCAAATATTCTGAAGAGATGATTTTGCTATCAGATCAATATGATAACCCCGAGTTATGCAGGAGAACAATTATGTGACACCAGTGGCGTATCTAGGCCTGTTTTAGGTACTGTATCTCAGCACCCCTGAATCAGGTTGCACCCTTCCCGTAAAATTTGGAGTCGTCCCATATTTGGCCATTAAATGTGTGTCCCGTATTGAACCGATACATAACTGTCCGATAGAAACGCCTATCATACACACATCAACACTAAGTTTAACAATAATGACCAAAATAAAACACAGGAAACATTGTGTTTCAACAATTAAGGTCAGCTAAATTGTTGTGGCGGGAGCTAAAGGACCTCAGAACGCTACGGACTGACGCTGAACATCACCGTTGCCTAGAGACGGACACTACTCAGCCAAGGTGAGCTGCTATCAACTTGCGTCTTTTTAAAACGTCCTCGACTCGATTCCATGTCCTTAGAAGCAAAAACGCTTTTAAAAATACAGACGTGAGTGAAAAGACGAGCATTATAAGCTGAACAATTTCAGAGAGGATGGATACTGTGTACATTGAAAGACAAAAAAAAAGTGTCCGTTGTGGTGCAGTGTGCTGCTGTATGATAGACAGAATGGATCAGGAGAGGAACTGCAGACCCATCAGAACCTTAAGAACCACAAATCAGCGTCTCTTCATCCTCTATCATCTCCTGAGGCTGACATGGTACAGTATATTTAGTTATGATTGATTAAGTTTCTTATTGTGATTTTAGTTGACTATTGTGGTTTGATTCTTTGCTTAGGAGGTTGAGTTTGGATGATATTTAATAAATAATAGCAATAGCCAAAATAAGTGTCCATTTAAAGAACAAATCATACGAATAGATTAACAGTAAATACAGTACTATGCTTAGTGATTTTTTTGAAATGGGCAATGCAGAACTTAATTAATTTAGAATTATTTTTATATTTATGAATGAAATTGTGTACAGCATTGGCTTTATTTATTTGAAGAGTATTTTGTAGTTCTGTACAAAATGTTGTATATGTGCAAAATATTTGGATAAATAATGGGTTAGTCTGATCCCCGTCCTTAGCCTTGTTAATTACTCTTATTGGTCTTTTTTGAAGTTTGATTAGTGACTGTTGTGTTGTTTTGTAATTAATTTCCCAAAACTCTCTTGAGTCACTTAACTAAGGTAAAACTAAAGAACAGTGCAGAATGTTAGGCATTTCTGTTTCTGTGTGAACAGAAAGGTGTTTGGTACTGAAACAAATGGGCCCACTTCATGAACTGTGAACTGAAATAGTAAAACCCTGACTCATCATGTCTACTTTTCCATAGATGGACATTCATTCTTGTTTAAAGAGAAAAGGCCAACAGCGACATAACGTTCAGATAAAAATAAGGGTAATGCAATTTCTAAGTATGATTTTCAAATAAAGTTCAGGTTAAGGACTCATTTTCAATAGTCATTAACCTGAAGCACCCCTGAAAGTCAGATCCTAGAATTGCCCCTGTGTGACGCACTCCAGCAGGTCCACCTCTGAATATTAACCAAACATATTTGGTGGCTGGGACAGTGGTGCTGAACTCATACTTCGTTCATGCTCACAAACCAGTGTGGTTGAAATATTAAAATTAGCTGAATAACCTGAAAATTTCAAGTTTGAGAAAAAAAAAAAGCAATGTGGATGTACATTCAAATGTGTCTCTACAACTGTGGCAGTGAACATATTAAGATTCAAGGCTGGACATTTCAAAGAAAATCTAGAAATATTAAAGATTAGGAGTGTGATGGATGTATTCTGACAGAATCTAAACTGTAAGGTACGATCTGCACTGACAGCCCTAGGCTCTGCCTGCAAACCAGCTAATAATAAACCTCTTCTATAAGTGCACTCGCCAGAGTCAAATATAGCTGTGAAAGGACTTGGGCTGTCACTATAGGAGGAAAAAATACATGAATGGATTAGGCATAGGAGATTTTATGATGAAAAATATTTCTATTAACTTTCTAGAAAACAACCTGTATTCATCCTTGGAGAAGAAAGCCTGCAATATTATCTTGCAAGACATGGTGCAGTTACAATGCAGCATGTGATTAAGAGACTGGGAGGCATTGAGCAATCATGCTTCTACCCCATTACTACAATCGTTTTCCTGAGTTCTTCCCACATGTTCCCTGCTGGAGAACGCTTGTTCCGTGGGGTGCATGCACTTCTCAGCATGTAGGAAGCGGCGCGAGGGAGAAGAGGAAGTCGAGGTGCAGCCTTTGAGACTTTGATAAAATGTTTGAGTGATTCTAGCTCTATTAACTTTATCTTACCATCTGGTGTCAGAAACAGGAAAACAGCAGCCTTAGCAGCACTTGTGAACTTGTGAACAGAGAGTGCATTAAAAAATAGCACAGAGGAGAATTGCTAGTGCAAACCACAATTCCAGTTTGATGTAGTGATATAATGAGAAGACAGGTTATCACCTAATTTATCATTTGTATGTATTGGTTTTTTAACTTAATCTTTTTTTCGTCTTTCTTTTTAAGCTGGAACTCAACACTACATTGACGATTTTTTAGCAGGGCTTTTTAAATTAATCTCTCAATGAAAATCTGCTTCAAGAAAAAAGTTTCTGTTCAGTGTACTGTCCATAGTAGTCAACTAACTGCTATCTGAACCAAACAGCAGCTATGTGATTATTAAGAACTATTAACATCTACATTTTCACTCCATTTTTTCAAGTTGATCTATAAATAAGGCAAACTGCGACATACTATCCATCTAAGTGATAGTACTGTATTTGTAGGATAACTCCACAATGTCAAATGACATTTCTGATCAGTATTTAGAAACATAAATACTTTCACTAGCTAACTGACCAGCACCATTAAAATTATTCAACAAATCTATTATTAAAGGAGCACCAATTAATGAGAAAGCAAGATACATTGAGTTTTTTAAAATTTTACTTCTTACTAATGTTACATTTTTAACTGTTTTTGTGTAATATTAAGCTAAAATCAGTCCAGAGTCATAAAAAGCAGCAATTAATTTTAATTCTTGCTCCTCCATAGGTCACCTACAACAAATGATGCAAATGATGATTATTTTCTTTAGCCCAACAATGAAGCTGGTGGTGGCTATCAAAAAGTCTTGACAATTTGGCAAGTGATCTACACTAATGAGCAATAAACTATTCAGAAATTAAATTAAATGGAGCGCAAGAGAACAAGCATGAGTTTTTATATTTTAGTAAACAAGCCAAATTAAAGGCAATAAGGTCTAGTTTAGAGCTAACCAATGCTAGTTATATTAAACAAAACTAAATCAGTAGCAGCTGTCAAAATGGCTATTTAAAAATCTCTGTAGTAAGGAAAAAACAACAAATGTTATCATCTGTTTTCTTTTCCTTTTTTTTTTTGCATTTGCTACTGAATTATCCAATTTCATTGCAGCAGATAGCTACCAGTGGAAATAACAAGCAGCACAAAGGTGGAGACTGTGAGACAAATACCGTCTCTGGCACAGCAGGAAATGCTGTACCTATTTTTATCTGCAAACATGCAGTTTTTTCAGCTGGGACACATGGGAGGACTCCAATTAGCTCACAGGAAAACCCACAGAGGCAAACACTGAGATAACTAATAATACGTCTTCCCCCTCCTGCTGACACACTGTGCCACAAGGAAGACGAAACAACATGTCTAGAAAGAAAACAAATTCATACTTCCAGACATTTAAATGACATATAATTTCAGTGACATATATATTATTATGCACATTTAGAACTACTTCAACAGATGCAATTCATTTTTGTAAACGTATATTTTCTAAAAATTAAATTTTTTTTAGGAGTTTTTAATGAAAGAGAAAAAAAAACATTATTTCAGTTTTAATAATTAACGCTTTGCTATTGGACTCACTCAGTGACTCAGTCTTTAACATTTATACATCCATTAAGCTTTTTCCCCATTCACACACTGACCGACTCTCATCCATTCATTCACAGACTCTCACCCATTACACAACCTCCCTTACTGACTGACCCACTTAAAGCTTTCATTCTCACCTATGGCTACATTTTTAAAACCTTGCTCTTTATTAAACATTCTGCTTTGTGTTTTTATTTTTTGTCTGTTTTTGTTTTTTTTGTTTAATTTTTATTTAATGGCTGATACTTGGCTGATTTGTGAGACACATTTAATTTTTTTTAATCTACTTTTGTATTTAATTTGTGAGTTTAGCAATGAGCTGCCAGTAAATGACAGTTTCATGTATTTGTTTTTCTTTCTTTTTTCAGGAATGAAGTTATTTTATATTGGGTTGCAGGATGTAATTTTGCTTTTTATTAAGTCAAATCTTCTGAGACAACAATTTCTTACCTCTCACTTTTTTGTCTAGAATCTGCAAAGATTGTTTTTGAAACAAAAGGAAAACCTTTTAGTGTAATTTATTGTAATTATGCAGGGTATGCACTTGCTAGCATTAAAGACGCACGAGTTGCATTGCCATGTCAGCATATCTGTGAAGCTTAGTTAAATTGTCTTTTAATGTTTAATTTAGGGCATTCCCATGTTGTTTCTGTTGTCTTATTGAAGATAATTTTATTAGCTAACACTAACAAAAAGCTTCAGTAACAAATAACTTATAATGCAAAGATAATTTAAAAAGAAAACACATGGGAATTTGAAAATATGGGAATCCAAGAAGAGTCCAGGCTTGGATTGGGTAAATATTCCCTCCCTCCCTTCCGACTTCCTTTAAAAGTCCATTTTGCCTTCTGATAAACATCCAGTGTTGGGTGATACTTCCTTTTAAATAATGTTTTTGTAGGCTCGGGGTGCAAGTAACACTGGGCACCTTCTTATGTAGTTCTAGTAAATCAAACTCATTTTCTCTAAAGGTTTGTTTGTCGCCCAATAATAGTTAACTGAACATAATTGATGCAAACTTTCAAAAGTAATTATGCTGTAATCTTGCAGTGCCATTTTAAAAAAAATTATACAGGCCAAAATTCAAAACTCAAGATAAGGGCTGTAATAGAAAAAGAAAACTAGATAAAAAAGCTTTTCTGAAAGGAATAAAAGGAATTTACTGCACCTTTCTACAAGAAACTCACCAGGAAAGGAGGGATATTTTTTTTGGTAGAATAAGATCTTGCAAAAAATTAATAGGAACTATTTAAAGGACATTTAATAAGGCACAAAAAAATCCCATGTTTCCTTACAAATTTGCTGGTGCCACAATTTTTGGCACCCCTAACAATTCAACTAGGAGCAGCTTTTAAATATGTTCTTTACTGTTTCAAGTGGATCACAGTGTCAACAAATATTCAGCAATCTATTTGCCTAAACTTGCCCAAATCTATAGTCAGCTAAAGTTTGAAGCAATTGAAAGTGTGACAAGCAAAGCTGGATTAAGAACCTAATTTATGTTTACAGCAAAAAATCTCCAAAGCTCAATGTTAGCTGCAGGAAAAAAGAAGCATCTTCAGGTCAGCAAGTTTGATTTTGAGACATAACAGGGGTGCCAATAATAGTGAAGTGCTCTGTGCATGGCAGATCTTTGTTCAGATATAACAATTCTTTATATTACTTATTTTACATTGCTTTTAGTAACAACCTACTGTTTGTTCACTTAAATTTAAAGGAAGTTTTAGAGTATGTCTTACTGTAGGCTACATGTTCAATTAAATTGTTATTGATTCAAGATTTGTTTTAATGTATTTTTTTTGTCTTAATATAATCTCAAAAATCACAAATGGATAGCTGTTGCTGTAAAAGATAAGAAAATATAAAAATAACGCCCTGTGGTTTAACAGTAAGAAATTACTGGAATTTTCCATTAGAGCTGTGCTATTCATTTAAATCTGCCAACTGCAAAACCTAATATCTCAACAGAGAGGCAGAAAACCATGCCTGCATGAAGCCAGGAGCTGGCTGGAGGCAGAGAGGATAAACTGTTAGTGGCAAGAGAAATAAAACAAAACTCCTAAAAGAGGACATTGTGGTTTCCCCGCATAACCCAATAGACGTCAGTTACAGCAAACCAAAATAGCAGCGCGGAGCCATTCCAAGAAAAATCCCTTGAACATAAAGACGGTTTTCAGCCTCGGAGGTATGAGCGAAGCCAAAACTGGAAGTAGCTGGCCAGTTGGCTGCTGGGAGAATGAAGTATTTCCACATAATGTTATTAATAACATGCCACAGCCTTGGCAAAAAAATAAAAAATATATATGTTCATGAGCTCTTGCTCACATTTATGCGCAATTTTATTTTATTTATTTTTATTTTTTTCAAATTTATGTAAATTAATATTTACACATTTTTAATCTAGAATTTTGGAATCACTACATGATGTCTGGTAAATACTTTCATTTTCATCTTATAGCAACAGAATGTGCATATATTAAACAACACATTGATCTGTATTTCTCTGCCAAATAAGGTACAAGTTTCAGGTGCAAAAGACACAAAAAAATAACCAGTTTCTATCTTAAAATTAACCATTAAGAGCAAAACTACTCAGCTACTGGAAAGACACAGAGAGGAAACTGAATGTCAGTGGGGGAGTGTTAGTGCTCAGTGTAAGGCTACGTGTGATCAAAGAGGGGAGCAGGGAGCCAAAGAGGGAGGCTCCGATGTGCTGCTGAGGAAAACTGTCAAGCAACCAGAAGAGAACCGACGACCAGAAGCAGCTTAAGTCAGCCACTGAGCTGCTCTGTGAAGAGGCTCCTTCTTACTGTTGCTTTGATTTAAATGTTTAGATGAAACCAGTTTCTTAATCCGATTCATGGTTACATCACCACAACAGCATATGCACATTCTTTAAATTAAGTAGGTTTAAAATATAAATTTACTAACTCACTAGCTTGTCATTTATTTTACTTTTTCGCTGACTTGTACATTAAATTTAAAAACATCATTCAAATGTCCCATTATTTCTTTGAATTCTTGCTAGATTTTACCTTTTATTTAACATCTTAAAAACTTCAGACTTATTTTCTTGAACTCAATTAAATGTTTAAACTTACATTTTTCATTTTAACACTTTCATTTTAAATACAACTGTTCTGTGAGGCTTTAAAGTGTATCAAAAAATACTAATGAACAAACAGCATAACGGAGTCCAAGGAGCACATTAGACAAGAAAATGATAACATTGTAAAACGCTTTAAAGAGAGCTAGGTCCTGACTTGTGAGCATCTCACAGAGCACTGTTAAATCCCTAATCCAATAACGGAAAGAGTATGACAGATCTGGATACTGAACATGACATAGCCACTCACTTTAAAATGACAGGCCAAGTTTGAAGATCATTGTTCACAGAGGCAGCCAAGAAAACTATAGTTACTTTGCCAAAAATGCAGAGATGCAAAACTCAGTTGGAGTACATTTTTCACAAGAAAGATATGAGTTATGAACTCCATAAATGTGAAGAAAGAAAGCCAAAAGAAGTATTCACATTTCTTGACCCTCCTGACTGTTAGTCATGTTATAACCACCACCGTTAATTGTTGACCCATATGAGATGGGTCAACAATTAGTTTTTCTTTTCCCGCTTTTCCACATGTTTATTGTGTCCTCTACATAGTTTGTGGCAAACTGAACACTAATTAGAGTGCTGTTTGGCTTAACAATGTCAGCCTGTAGCTGCTGGTCTTTTTAAGGCAATATTTTCACATTTTGGGAAATATGTTTCTTTGATTTCCTGTAGAGTGAGATACAAAGACTAATCCCACTCTCATGACTCAGCTGCCACCAGTGGTTTCTGGATGGTTGCATAATGCCTGAAAACAGGCAAAACAGCTCACTTGACTCAGCCCAGAGGTAACAGGTAAATTACTCATAGGTGGTTTGCTAAATCCCACACTAACACCAGGGTCTCCAAACAATTTGTCATTTTACTGCAGGTCATATACTGTATGTGCAGGCTGGTCGTCCAGTTAACCTACACATGTCAGTCCCTTTATTTCACAGAAAATATCATGAAAGTGATCCAGATTTGTAGCCATTTAATAAGAAATTGATTCACAGATTTCCAAAATCATTAAAACTTTCTTTTAGTTTTGTCTCTCTGCCTAATGTGCAGTGCTTGCTGTGCAGTGCTTTAAATCCTGTTTGATATGCAATGCAAAAATAACAAAAAAATGATTCCTGGATGACTTGTTGGTGTACACTTGGAGTAATTCTGGCAGCCCAACCACTCTTGCAAAGGTTCTCAACTGATCCATGTTTTCTTGCATTCATCACAGTGGTTCATGGTTTTAAATCCTTAGAGATTGCTTATTAATCAATTTCAGACTAATTGATGTCTGTTACTTTCTTTTTCATCTGTTAAATTGTTTTGGATTTGGACAAAATGTATTACTTTTTTAGATCTGTTTCCCAATACCATGTGGTCATCCAGATTATTTATTGATTGTGAAGGTTTGGCAGCATTCATCCTGGCTTTATTAAATTATCAACTACAACTTTAAAAAAAATATGTATTTAATTTCATTTGTTTCATCGGACACATTTGAGTATGGCAAAAAAAACAAAAACAGAAGAAATCTGTACGGAGGCAAATAATTTCTCAGCACTGTCCATGTGGTAGAATGTATAAAGTCATTGATAAAAACTAATAACTATTATACAAGTAATGATAAAGATGGATAAAAGCTGAAAGAGCAATATATAGTTAGGATAAGTGTGTGAATATAAGTTTTCATAGGCTAAATTTAACAACCTTTAATGATTATTAATGTGAACTGCAAATAAGTCCCAGGATCACAAATGCAGTATGATGAAATCTGTGAGAAAGTGCACATACTGCGACTTACTTCATACTCACATTACAAAGATTTAAGATGAAATTAATCTTTATAGATAAACCAATACCTTAATATAAAAAAATGATGACCCTACTACATTACTTGCTGCTGTGTTGGCTATTAAGGTGATGGCCTATTGTAAACAAAACATTGGTAAACGGCTGCTCCACACTTGTGTAAGAATAAAATATAATAGGATAAAAACAGTCTTATGATTCTTTATGCCCTGTTTTACTCTAGCTTTAACATTTGCCTTGATTGAATCAGATAAGAGTGGACAACTTCAAGCACCGGTGTTCACAAAAATTTGACTTGCATAATCAGATCTCTGCTTCCACATTATCCGCTGAATTTCAAACCACACCAGCAGGTTATCTCATGTCACAAATATATTCAGACCCTTGAACTACTTCCTGATCTATTAAGTACCGATGTCAATCTTCCTAAATCTACTGGACAGAATAAGAGAGATAACTAAAATGAAACATAAGTGATTTATGACATCACAGAGGGCAATATCAGCGCAAAGAAATGAACCCCTGTAAATATATCTGATCATTAAATTTTGACAATAAATTTTGAATCATTAAATTATTAAATTTTATTTGACTCATATCATAGAGGCACTTTGCAATTAACAATGCTAGAAGTGCAACCATTAGAAATATAAAACGTGAACCCTCTATCAGCTGTAAAGCTTTAAATCTGACTTTTACCTGGTTTTAAAATTATTCTAAAATAAACTTATAAAGAATATTTGACAACGTTTATTTGTTCAGTGACACTCATTGTCATATATATTTTGTACATGTTGGCTACTTCTTGATCAATTTAAACAAATGCTTCTACACTGTCAAAAAAACAAAACTCCATCCACTAGTGCCTTGCACAGTGTGGATGGAGTAATAAAGAAGAATGACATATCTCCTCCCCCAAACACAACTGGGTCTTCCTAAAGGACAGGACATATCAAAACAGTTTTGGCACAAATATTTCTCAAATTTGTCTATTAATAATTTGTGTAGTGTAGTCAATAGCTATTTAGTAAACTTTTAAATGATCAGTCTCTTCATTTTTCTGTTGTTTCGTTGATGGTTTTCTTTTTTCCCCGGTAATCATCTTTTTATCATTTATATCTGCATAACCTAAGTGAAAACATTTGGACTGAAAAGATTAAAAACAAGTTCACATTAAAGGCAACTTAAAAAGTACAAACCAAGCACAAAATGATACCTATTGCAAGTTTTCATCCCTGCAGGCTCTCACCATAACTCTGAACTCAGTAACTGATTGTCCTCACATTAGCTTGGATTGACACTATGGCATCATGGTACACGGTAACTCTTCCTCACATTTACAAATCAAACCATTTGCATGGATCAAGATGAAGTGTGTGCATGTGTGTCAGAAAAGGGGGATCTTGGTCTTCACTGACCATGAAAGTGACTCATTTTCATGTAAGCGAGTTGAGTCCTCGTACTCCGATTGGATGTGTGCAGTGTTCGCACGCGTGTGCACACACACCATTGCATCAACCAGACACGTGCACACCCGGCGAGATATACCCCAGGCCCTTCAGAGTGAGCATTAGTCACTCCACATAAAAGCATCTCGTTGCTCCAAAGCAGAAGAGAACAAGTGGGAGAGGAGGTCTGTAGAGGTTTGGCCATGGCAGCCATTTCCCAACATATAAAAGCAACACTCGGTCAGAACAGAAACCCAGAGAGCTTTAAAGTTGGAGAGCCAGGCTCAAGTTTGCATAACAGTGATCGATACAAGCAAAGACGCCCCCTGATCCAGTCTCAACTGGGATTTATGTTTTCTATGAGCTAGACTCACCACAGGGGGAGATGTTCTGACTATAATTGATGCTGACTGCACACGTTGCACTTATATAACTAGATATTACTGATTAGTGTTTAATATTTATAGCTGACAGGCTGGTCAGAAGTAGTGAAAAAGGCATGAGGAAGAGAGGTGTTTATTCAACTGTACTAAATAATTGAGTCTGATCTGCATTCAAGGCTTGATTGTTTGATTTGAAAATGCACCGCAAGTGAGTAATACAGCATGCATCTAAAAACTCTGCAAGAAATTGCTGATATACTCCTCACTAATGGCACAGTCAAATTATTCAAAAATCATTCAAGCATATAACAGATGGTTGTTATTGTGATCTACTTTCAAAATTTTTCAGTTAATTTATTTTCTTAATTGAAAAAAAACAAAAACAAAGCATGAAAGAGTTTAGAGTTTGTGTGATGTTTTTTCAAAATGTGACTCACAAGAGCTGTGAACTTGAAATTTCCATTTAATTTCACAGCATGACAAAAGAACAAAATATATTAACTTTATCGGCCTACCTAATTGCAACAGTTTCTGCTTAATGTTTACAAGGGGTAAAAATTTAAGCTTCACTTTATCAGTACCAAGGAGCAATGTGTTGAATGAACTAAAAAAGAATATGAATACACATGACCTATTCAGGGTGTACCCCCCTCTCACCCAGTAACCTCTGGAGATAGCACCAGCCAGCCCCCTCCCTCCTGTAACAGAAATATGTTTTATAGGCATATTGTCATAATACTGCCCTGAATCTTTATGACCCAGAACTTAAGTACTCTAAATACCGTCTAAACCCTCGACAGTGGGTTATTGGCAGACTCATTAGAGACTTGAGACTGAACTTAGGGAAAATAATTTGTGAACATCCCTGCAGAATGCCCAACAGCTTAATTATCTTATTTTGTAAAGCGTAAAAGCAAGCAATCGTGGAGCTGCGTAACAGGTGGAAAATTTACAAAGAGCATGACTGATGTAAGTGGCAATGCACGAAACACGAGTCAGTGACGGATGACACAATGTTTCCAAGAATTAGCTGAGTCATTGTGCGACGGATCCTTCTTATGCCAAAGGATTATAGAAACAGTAACTCGGTTGTGATATGTTGCCCTGTAAAAATGCAGGTATAAGGATTAAAGACATCTTGCTTTGATGTCTTTGTCATCACTACTGGGATAAATGAATGTCCAGAGTACCATCTAATCATTTCAGTTTTTGGGCACTGCTAGGAAATAAAATCGAATGCTTAAATGCTCCTAAGCATTTAATGCTTAAAATGAAAACAGAAGAAAAATCTTCAATGCAAAACTGTTATTCAAATTAATGTAATATAATGCCAACAGCGGCATCACATCAAGGGATACCTCACTGCAACATGGTCATTTCATGAGACATAGCTTTTGTTACAACAGTCCTTGGTGTTTAATAATAGGACAAGTTAATTACAATTTAATTGATGTATACATAGAAAGGTATTTTACAATGCAATGTACTAGTGATGACTTTTGAAATATGCACGTGGCTGTTCAAGGCTCATCTCAGCCGTTAGTCATTTTGTGGTTACATCCTTGTGTGTGTTTTTTTAAACATCTGAGTTGGTGATCAGCACCTGTGGCCCCTCGACTGTCTGCAAGACCAGCAAAGCACTCGTCCTCTGCTCCCTCGCTCATCTTCACAGAGAGCAGGACAAAAAAGTTTTTCTGTGGTTGAGCAGCTGCTCCATTTAATCAAATCTCAAGCTTGTTCATAGAGAGCGGCAGCAATGTGTGGTTTTAGGTTGCACTCTGGAAAATGAAGGGAAAAAGCCTTAACTTGATATGACAAATCTTTGAAATGCTTACCTTTCCCAACAAATCTATAATCCTCTGTTGCCCCAGATTGTCTGTGTGCAATGGCATTCTTAATCAACATTTAGACCAATCATACCTCTGTGTGTTCTGCAGGTAAACTGGCTGAGATCCAATCTATTATCCTACAGCAAACAGTGATTTATGTTAGGTATTATATACTTTGGGCTTAATCTAAACATATAAAATCAAACTAAATTTGGTTCCTTTTATGAAGTTGGACAAACTGTAAGAGTCAGACAAAAAAATACAGAAAAAACCAGCTAATTTCTCTGTGGATATTGAAATCCAATACAGTGTCATGTGTGATTAGCAATGCATTCTGCACATCTAGAATAAAGTAATACACTGAAGCCTGAGATACCATTTGTTTAAAGTGGCTAATTAAAAAGCAGAGATACAGAAGAGGGTGCAAAGAATCAGGTTTCTGTCTATCAATGGATAGATGCTACATACAAACCACAAGATGGTTTCAACTTACATTGGGGCTTTAATCCCAGGACGGCTTTATTAGCCCATGAGGATAACGTGTTTGTGTAGAAGGGGGGTGGAAACAGGATACTGGATGTATGTGGAATTTTATAGAAACATTAAAAAATAGCTGTCAGGAAGCACATGAAAATGCACTCAACCACCAAGGGTGAACACATACACTCATTGTTTGTAAGAATGATTTTATGTTAGGGTTTTCATGATTTATGCAAAGCCACTCCTTTTTTTCAGTGTAGAATGATTATATAAGGTGCATTAAAAACAACAATTGATGCACACCTTTTTTTCATTTACGTATTTTAACAAGGGACCTCTGAAAGCTTTAGAAAGTCTTTTAACTTTACAAAGTCAAGGTCTGTTAACTTCATGTTATTGTTATTGACCAGTACTCGGAACAATGAACCCAAGGAATTCAGGAAGGATCCAGGAACCAATTATAGATTTAAAAGTTGCTAAAGTGTTTGGAGCCATGTCTGGACACCTGCTAATTAAAAGACCAAATCAGTTTAAACATTCTATTCAGATGTGTCACCATTTTCTAAAGACCTAAAGTCTTTAAAGTACTACTTTCTGATGAAAAAAACCCCAGAAAGTTTGTTGCTGAGATTGTTCAGCAACAATCAAAGAAGCACCAAATGCCCTTTGGAGAAAAAATCCATAGTAAGATGAAACCAAAATTGAGCTATTTTCATTTAATGGCAAGAAAAATATTTTATATTTAGTTTCACCCTGAGATTTGTAAACCTAAGAGTTGGGTTCCAAGCCCTGTGAAGGAAACATGAGCTTATTAAGCTGTTGCCAGTGGTACTGGTAGTTTCCACAAAGTGGGTTGGAGTAAGAAGGAGAACTAACTCCAAATTCTTTAACTTCACCTCAAATTAGCAGCTAGATGATTGGAACATTTTTTTTCCAACAATACAATAATTTCAGTCACAATTTAAAACTGCTTTGATATATTAGGCTTCTGGAATAGCTTTCCCAAACACGCTACCTTAATCCTATTAAAAACAACTGAGGTTATGCTTAAAGGCTGAGTCAATGCCAGCAAGTCATTCAAATTAAATAAAGAGATGTCAGCTATTCAACCAGAAATATACCAAAAGGTTGTAGATAGCTGCAGAAATTGTGTGCCCAATGTAGAAATTGGAAAGGGGCAATTACTCATGTCTTAGTAGAGATTTATGTTTTTATTTAGTTTATGCATACATTTGATGATTGATGGTGAATTACATAATGAGTTACTGAAAGATAGAAGCTGAAAGTAATATACCGAAGCAAAAGGTCAGGATAGACTGCAGATGATAATCCATAAAAAAATTTTATAAAACAAGGAAAAGCATTTGCACATCATTGCACTGTTGAGCAAAGGTTTCTGTCTATTAAAGGAGAATCTAAACTATGTAAGAATTTTGTTACTCATACTTTCACACAGCTTGTTTAATATTTTACTATTGAGCAAGGGAAGACCTACAGACTGTGTTGTGCTTTGTTTCAGTCCTGCAGCTGGACCAGGACAAATATACCCATAAAGGGATGTAACTGCTGCTTCTGTTAGTTTAGCATCAGAATGTTCTGAACACTGAACTTATAGCAGTAGGTTAGAGGCAGCTGAGCAGATGTTTTATTTTCCCTCTCGTAGTACAGTGAATAGTACGGTTAATTTGGTCGGTCTTAGTTATGTGAACACTCTTACTTTTATCTGGCAGCAGAAAATGCACCAGCAATACTCTATTTCAGGTTATTTTGTTTCTTTTTTAAGAAAGTATTCACATCCTCTAGATCCAAATTATGACAGAGCTGCTGTTCTGAGCTGCTAAGACATGTTTGTCTTAGGGAGATGTTCAGCAGCTGGTGAGCTGACCCTACAGAAGCAGTGCCGATGCTGGACATGCTTCCTTATCTAGATAACAGATGCTTAACTGTATGTTTATTCTTACCAGTTTTGTTTCACTCAGTCTGTCAGCTTTCTCAGAACTGAAGATTCTGACATCAGCTGAAAGGAAATCTCAGTTACCTTCCTTCTTGCCCAGAAGCACATGGATTAATCCTGCTCTTATTGGACTTCTTCAATAAAATGTCTTTTTTTAGCACTGACTTAAGTGCTCCCACAACAAAAACAAGCTGAGTATTTTCGTTCTATTGTGTATTTTGGCAGTTCAGAAAGCTGTTAGGCCTGATTAATGCATTGGAAACCCAGACGAATGCTTAGACATTCCAACCTAATGAAATTCCTACTTTTATGATGTTGTTGTTCTTGTTGCTTTGGTTACTTCCAAGGAAAATATTTTATCAGGTGGACGTCATAGCTCATACACGATTTGTAATTCACAGTAATTACCTAAAACAGTACACTTCCAGTTATTTCTATGTTTCTATGAAATAACAACCAATTTCTAAGACAAAGCAACCAGCATTGTTCCAGACTATGTGATAATCCACTAAAGACGGAACATTTATACTATATATACAGTACAGACCAAAAGTTTGGACACACCTTTTAATTCAATGAGTTTCCTTTATTTTCATGACTATTGACATTGTAGATTCGCACTGAAGGCATCAAAACTATGAATAACACATGTGGAAACATGCACTAAACAAAAAAGTGTAAAACAACTGAAAATACCCCTTATATTCTAGTTTCTTCAAAGTAGCAACCTTTTGCTGTGATTACTGCTTTGCACACACTCTGCATTTTCTTGATGAGCTTCAAGAGGTAGTCACCTGAAATGGTTTTCACTTCATAGGTGTGCCCTGTCAGGTTAATAAGTGGGATTTCTTGCCTTATAAATAGTCATGAAAATAAAGAAAACCCATTGAATTAGAAGGTGTGTCCAAACTTTTGGTCTGTACTGGATATATATATATATATATATGTATATATACTGTATATATATATAGGTCCAGTGGTATTAATTGGAAGACAATTGTTAGTGTGGTTAAAGTTTTGATGATGCCCCCATACTCAATGTTGGTTTCAATATGTGCATTGCAGACTTTAACTATAATATTTTAAACACACAAGATAGAACTCTTGCCAGTTTTTTAACATGAAATAAAACATCAGAAAGCCTTTTTCGTTTGTCCAAATAATAGCATGGTCAAAAAAAGTTCATGAAGCACAAGAATTTAAAAAACAACAAGAAAAAAGTCCACCAACAGACCAAAACCTTGTGGGTTTTGGTCGTTTGATATTTCTGAATAAAAGTCATGTTTTTTGATGTCTCCATGTTTTTATGTCTCCATGTCTAGTTAGGTTTGGTCTTGATGTTGCTCAATGTTTTTTAATCATTGGGTTTTTGATCTGCTGTGGTTGTCTGTCTTATGTTTACGGGGTTCCTAGATGTTCGATTTGTGAAAAAGTCACACTTTTCCATATTTAAAAAAGTCCAATCTCTAAGCCAATTTGTGCAATATAAAAATAAGAGTTCACTATAAATTTAGGAAAGCAGTCAGGCATTACAAATGAAACCTGAAAAATGTGGAAATCTAACTTCAGCTCTATTTTTGAAACTACTAGCACTTTTTTAAATCTGTACTTCATTATTAAAGAATAAATGTATTTTTAAGGTAAAGTTTATCACTTATTACAATAGTAATAAGTGATATCTTAAATTAGACTGTGAAATAAAAACATGATTTCAATGATTTGAACCCCAAGTTAAATTCACTGAATTTAATCTAGAATTGCATTACAGCAAGAAAATGTCCCTTTTTATTGTGAGTAACTTAAAAATGCAAAAACTAAATGAAATTGTATATAAAACAATTTTAAAATTAAAAAAAAAAAATCTGAAATTTCAATTTTCATAATTTTGTTTTTCTAAATCTATCAATTGGAAAAAGCATCTTATCAAATTCCATGCTTTTCTATACTTAGAGGACTTTGTAGGAACCTTGATATCATTGTAATAACTGTGAAGAATTCATAGAAATCTTGTTTTCTGATATAATAGAAAGGTTCAGTAGAATTAATTGTACTCTTACCACTTTTTAGCAACAGCTACACATTTTGCATGTGATGCCACCAGCTGGTGACTATTTAGTCCTTCAAAACCAGATATAACAAAAGAAGCTTGATGCAAAGTTCAGAAGTTTATTGCCAATTTAGTTCAGGCCAGAACCATCAAATTTCCAGGAGGGAAAGTCGTAAGAGCTTAATTGTCACAATGATCTTGAAAAAGAGATAATACCAATGTCTGCAATTTTTCATACAGCTGTGAATATTTGACAAATTCCAACTTTTACAGATAAAAACAAAGATCTTTCAAAGTAGTCATAGTGATCTGTGTTGCTTCATAAATGCATCTGCACATGTGTCTGCAGTCCATTTGAACACTGATAGCCATTAATGTAACAAAATCCACAGTCAATTTGAATCCCAGTGAAGAAAGCATTGCTTAAGCTAAATTTGCTGGTTGTCAATTGACTCAACACTAATTTCCACCAGTATAAGATCAATTACTTGTGATTTTATTTGATCAATTTCTATGTTTAAAATGTAGCTTTATTTGTGGAACCTTGTACATCAAGAAAGGTGGGATATTTTGATTTACAGATTATTTCACTTTTCTGCCCCTCAAAATCAGGAGTGATATTTGTGCTACCACTAAAGATCACTTGACTTTTTATTTGTAATATGATTTTAAAATCTAATCTTGTTACAATGATTAACCTCTACTGAACTGTGTTTTTTGGGCAAAAGTGTTTTCCTTATTTCAGTAACTAGGGCAAACAACAAAAGGAGTTATGTGTGTGGTTAACACTGCTGAGATCACATTCAACATCCAGAAATGTTTCATTGCTAATTACTGTCACTATCCCACCACTTTCAGGCAGATACAGAAAGTTTGTTGGGCAATTTAGAGCTCTTCTACTATTACAGTTACCCATCAGAGATTTTGACAAATGTAAGGTAATTTTTAAACATCCATCTTTTGTTTCTATCTGCCACACATGTAAAAAGACACAAGTGTGCAAACACAAGAGCATGGAAACCATAGCAATGGCAAGAGCTTCCACTATTCCTTTGCTGTTTTGATAGTGGTGATGCAGCCAGAATAGAAGGTTTGCATCATCAAAATGGAGGGGTGAGTAAGAATGACCAAAACTTTGTGTAGACAAAGCATAATTGGCAGTTAAGCGGCTTTGAGAAAGACGTTATAGCACTTTCTCAACATCACCGGTATGTGCAAGTCTTGTAAAGATGTTCAAAGCTTTAAAATAAATTTATTTTTTTTTCAGTAGCATGATTTTACACAAAAAAGAAAATCTCAACCTTTGATTTAAAATAACCAGGAAAAAAACATGCTGAGAAACAGACCATTCCTCTGGTTTGTTCAGACTCCTCAGTCCTCCAGTAAGCTCTCATGACTAAAATTTATTGGTCTTAGAACTGAGATGACCACAGAAGGATGTTGGCTTTCTGTGTTAATATTGTCATTTGTTTTGAATTATTACCCAAATCAAAGACTGAAAGACAATTCATTTTCAGTTTTCTGGCAAGTCCACTAGAATTTATTTTAAATGTCTAATTGTTTTAAAGAGTTCTCAATGCAGTTTACGCTAACAATGCTCCCAGGCCTCTGGAATAGAAACAGGCCCACAACATCAGCAATCTTCCACTACACTTAATGAGTTGCTTTCTCACATTGCCATACTTGGTTTCATGCACAGCATACTATATTTTATAAAAAATGTTTAGCATTAAATGTGTCATTTTGAAAGGGAATGAAATTAAACTAAGCTTAATTTCTATTTTCAGATTTTTATTCTGTTCTTTTGCTTGCTTTTGTTTTAAATTTATTTTCTTTTTATATGACTTTGTTTATTCTTTTATTTTCACTATGTTCAATAATGTAAAACTCAACAGACAAAAAAAATATCTTTATTTTGTAGACTGAAGCCAGTTGAGTGAATCCTCTCCATTGATAATAATACTAAAATAAAGAAAGACGAGTAGCCCACTTAACAATGTAAAGCACATAGTTTAAACCCCCCAAAAATTAGTTTGAAAAAGCCTTGTCCAATTAGTCCCCTTTTGCTGTGGATAATCTATGCACACATTGCATCAAAACATGCAAAATAACTCATTTCCATTTTTGTGGACTCTAAAAAATAAAAGTTACAGTTGTTTAGTAACCACGAACGTATTTTCAGCACTGATGAAAATCAAAGATTATCTAAAGGCCTTTTCAGACAGGTAACCGTTCAGTTTTATGCCCACATTTAAAGGGTGCAGTTACACTGGTGGGTGTTTCCAGTATCGACTGCGGTCTGCCTTCAGGGGGCAGACAAAATATTTAAAATCCTCACGAGAAAACTGTCGCACACATTTCCTCCTTCTAGATAATTGGTAGGCAAAGCAACACCTCTCTGAAGCGGGATCTTTTGTAGAGAAAGAATTGATTGCAGGACCATTGTGTTAGACTTTTAGCTATTGCTGAATTTCAATGCGCTTTTTTTTGTTTTTTATCTGACTCTACAGTGTCCCATCGATATGTCCCCTGTAGCTCGCTTGGTATAATCTGGGATGGACTCCAGCACTCTGTGACCCTGAGCACGTCTACACAGATCCAGAAGATGGATGGCTGTCCTGGCTGCAGGTGGGAGTCATTTTCTCAACAGCTAAATGAGCTATTATTCACGAGGGTCAGTCGTGACTTTGACCTTTCGGTTGTCAGCACAATTTGGTATCCTCTATGCAGATCAGGCAAGTCTGAAGGAGTCACTAAAACACAGACTGCAGAATGTGCGGAGCCTAATTCAGTGACACAACTGTTGAAGCAGACAGGGCAAAGAAAACCTGAAGCTGAGTATATTATTCACACATGAAACTGTTTAAGAAGAAACATTATGAAAAGAGGCCACCATTATGAAGCGTCACATAAAGAATGTACAGCTAAATTAGGGGATATTTAAAACTTGTAATGCTGAGCTGATTGAACTCTAGATTATTATGAAAACATCATCAAGCAAACATTCCTCTGCATGAGAAAATTACACCCCTAGTTAAGAACATTTCCATCTCACAGATCTATATTAAACAAGCAATGCAGCCCTTCTACTTTTCTTTACGGTGCCTTTTATACCTTTTATGTTTTTTATTACAGAGCAATAACCACCAGTTTCTGGTGTGTTTTGGGTATAATTTATATTTATAGCCACACTTCAATTGAGGGATATTTTGTCCCTACAAACTTCCATTTCCTACCCATACTTAAACCTTTGCATATTGATTCATTAGTCTTCGAGATTATGTTTGTAAAAATATTCACAGAGACGCTCAAACCTCAAGTGCAACTCAATTTAATTGGATATGTCCTGGAACTTTGCCTTACACCTTATTTTTATTTACTTTTGTTTTAATTCACATTTAGTTCCATTGACCCTTATGAAATATGAGATCAAAACCAGAATATCTCAAGACCATCACTTGCATATGGATGTTAAGTGAAGTAATAAAACCATATTTTCCATCGTATACTATCAGTAAAATATCAAAAAATATTAAAATTAGCTTATTTTCAGAGTAGAACGATCCCAAAGCAAATGTGAATAGATGTGTGGATGGCACAAAATGTCCTGCAGCAGACAGCTCTGTTTTATACTCTAAAGGCTTTGGAACAAAGTATTGCTTTTTTTGTTGAGCAATGATATTCAGCATAATTTTCTCTTTTTTCAGACTGAAGCTTGTTAGAAAAAGGAAAACTGATGAAATTGATACAATAAATTAATAAAAAGAAAACTTAGGGTGAAACTATGTTAGAAGGTGAAATCTAATATGATCTTATTTTATTAAGTAAGTTGAAAGGCAGAAGTGAATGGTGGAGCCGAGGAGGTGGTCGCGCATTTCTGGACTAAATGATTCACATGGCAAAACAAAGTTATTTTGCAAGGTATATGACACAACAACAAGTGTCACCAACACAACAAACTTGAAGCAACATCTGGTGACAAGCCATCCTGAAATCAGTTCGTAGGTAAGTATGCTTTAAGTAACATATAACATGAGGTACTGTGTTTTACAAAGCTACATACTGAAAGATATTGTGTCACTGTGATTGTTGGAGGAGCAGCTGGAAGCAAGCAGCAGCTCCCCTGTCTCTTGAGCTGCATGAAACTGAAATCGGCTTTATGCACTTCAGCTGACAGCAAAGTTGTTGAAAATCATCAGGTTTTAGTAGCTTCACTAGAATTTAATACCAAGTAGTGTTATTGGGATCATTTTCTAATTACCTGATTTAAATATTTAAAAAAATGAAATATTTAAATGAATATAAAATAAGCTGCTTAGCTGAAAAACATGAATCTGAAGTCCAAAAATTCAAAATGCGACAGTCCGACGCCCAGGAGGTTGTCGATTGGCATTGATTTGTGGATAGAGAATGAACTGACTTCATTCTCTGTCCACAAGAGACAAAGAAAGTAGACAGAGAAAGTGAACATTCTCTGTCCACTTTGCAAGCAACTTTGTATTGCTTTACAAACAGCAATACACTTTGCTGTTTGTAAATGTATTTTTTTCCACAAGAGTGGTTACACTTTCTAATTGTGGCATTGTTTGAGGAATGTCTGTTACATTTTTGTTCAGTTCAAATCATTTAATCATTTAAAGTGTTTGTAAATTGAAATTGCTTAAATATTGGGCAGCAAATTAGCAATTGGAGAAAAAAAAGGTAACACTTCATATTTATATTTATTTCCAAACACCAAACCTAAACTTGTTTCATGTACACTTCTTTTTTAAAATAGAAATTTTCGTTTTTGAAATAATGCTAAAAGTTAACTTAAAGCATTAGAATGTTGCCCTGTTATCACAATTTTTTGTATATTTATTTATTTAATTTATTCTGCAGTTTGTGTACAACATGCATTATTTAGAATTACTGTTTTTGGAACTCATCTGAAAAGCATATCCTAATAATTTTTTTAATACTATAATATTGCAAAAATAAAAAAATAAATAAAATCAACTAACTTTTAAAAAAGTTAACTTTATTTTGCCCAAGGATAAATATTTCAAGAAATTATTTTTCTTAAAGGTGTGAGAGCGTTGTGCTAAAGAACAATGTTTTGTCAGAAAAATATTGAGTATATTTTAGTCAACTAAAATGTGGTAAAATTTGGTCTGAGAAAAACAAAAATGACAATGGGTTACTAAAATATTTGGACTAAAACTAAATTAAGAAGTACTTATATTGACAGAGGTATAAAACTACCAATATATGAAATGGAAAACCCCTGAACAATATTATAATGAACATTGGACTGTTTTGTTCTTTATTGAAGCACAGTCATGTGAAAAAAGGCTTACAACAGCCTGATCAGCCTGAGTTGTATCATATAACATATATTTGTAATTAATAAAATCAAGCTCATGCAACACAGAAACCTTTTAGGGCACTGCACAGTTACTGACTTCTCTCTGACTTTGGTTACATGTCTTACAAAGGTGACCTCAAGACTTTGTTCTACAGGATGAGATTCACTGCAGAGAACTAGAAAGGAGTACACATTTATCAATGGCCAGAACTTCTTACAGATGTACTGATACAACCTAGAGTTGTGTGTTGATCAGACATTTCGTGTAAAAATCTAATGCAGGTCGTATTTCTTCTACTTTCAATAAAAACATCTAAATCCTTCTGACCAGCTCAGTATTACAGATAAATTGTCTCTGACTATTATCTGATTAGCAGAACTGCCATTTAATTTTCTGTTGCCCAGCCAGACTAATTTGGACTCTGCCCTATTGTTACGTAACCTAGTCTGACATTATCTACAGCTGATTTATTTCCACTTCTTCTCTATGTCCTTTGACAGGCTCGACATACCTTTGGAGAAATACCCATAAATACCTCAGATTTTCTCTTCACGTAGCCAAGCCATATGGTTGGTATCTGCACTACAAACAATCAGCCTGCACGTGGCAGTAGGATTCACAGTGCCTCCATGGCTGAAGATGATACAGGCTGTTTTCACAGTCAGCTCAGCAGCCACAAGCCTTAGAATATGCCTGACCCACACACACTTTGCTGAAAAATGTTTTGGATTGTGCCTCTTGCTATAAGCCACATTATGTAAGTGCAGAGTGTGAGGTGTCAGGAGCTGGCTGGGTGCCAGCATGGTGCTGTGGATGTTTGGATGTGGGTGTAGGTGTTAAAAATATCTTGTATGAATAGTTCCTCCGAGGATATAAGCTATGCAACAAATTATTATGCACTGGTGCTGTGATTGTGTTGTGAGATGCGCTGATGTAATGTGTGATGGCTGAATCAGTCTGCTAAATTAGAAGTTAAGTTGGAAATTAAGTTTTTATGTAAATATTCTGGTGCTGTATGAAAAGCACTGGAGTATGCTATTTTTATAACAAATTCACAGTAATGAACTTACCAAGAGGTTTGTTTCTGATAAGAAATGAGGTAAAGATCTCTAAATGGATAACAAAGCAATGTGAAAGGGGCCTCAGTTTTAGAAGAATACTTTTCCTGTTTTTATTCACAGTTGGAGGCATTTTTTGGGCTGCAGCAGCCAATCCATTTTTTAATTGCTGACACTGATATTTTGATTATTCATCTTTGTAGATGGGCATGACATATTTGTGGTTGAAATTATTTCTTACCATCACCTAAATCTCTGGCTGCCTTCAGATTTTATTTCATATTTAAGTCCGAACTCTGGTTGTGCCACTTTAAAATGTTAATTATTTATTGTCAAAAGCAATTGATTGGATTTGATGTTTAGATAACTTTTTTTGGTATAATTAGCAAATTAGAATTAGCATCTTACATCTTAGGTGTAAGCTGTTTCCTACTACACGCTTAACTTTTAGACATAGTCTATACATTTTCATTAGGGGTTAAGTTGGGGCAATTCCTTAGGCTTAATGTCAGCCTTCTTTGCCCTTGCCAGAAAAGGTTTTCATGTCTATTTAGTACTATTATCACACTGGAATCCAATTTTCTTCAGGTTTAAACAATCAGCCCTTCCCTACAGTGAAGCCTGGTGGTACTAACGTCAGAGGGAAAGATGAATGCAGCAATGTATAGAGAAACCTGGCTGAAAACCTGCTCCAGAGCATCTTGACCTCAGACTGGGGCAACGGTTCATTTTTCAGCAAGAAAGCAACCCAAAGCATTTGGTCAAGCTCTCAAAGGAATGGCTTCAGAACCACTCTGTGAATGTCCTGGAGTAAACTTCTCTAGTGAGATCTAAAAAATGGCTTACAGACATCTCCCAAGCTAATGAAGTTTGAGAAGTACTGCAAAGAAGAATGGGGGAAGCTGCCTATAGATAGGTGAGCTCAGCTAGAGGCATCATATTCAAACAGACTTGAAGCTGTAATTGCTGCCAAACGTGGATGAACAAAGTACCGAGCAAAAGCTGTGCTTGCTTACATAAATGAGATTTCTTGGTTTTCTATTTTAATTAATTTACAAATATCTCACAAACCTTTCCCCATATTTGTGTGTGGACTTTTGAGGAAAAAGATGAATTAATACAATTTGTAATATAGCTGTAACATAAAATGTGAAAAAAGTAAGCGCTGTGAATACTTTTCAGATGCACTGTAAGACATTTGTAATTGTGAACCCAATTCTTGTCTTTATAATAAATTAAAGTCATTTACTCAAATTTAACATGACATCCACATGTGCTGATGAGTGATTGTAAATGTCTGGACAGGACTGTGCATTCATTCTGAGAATAAACTGCACTGAAGGCTGAAAATTTTCCACTTTGTCTAAGAGGCATATTCAGCTTTCAAACTAGCTGATGTCATGGAGTCCTGCTCCTCTGTACACTTTTAACTGAGAGATTTAGAGTAAACAGAGTGAAATTTTCCTCTGGTTGTAAAGCCATCTTTCTACTGCCAAATGCTGCTCAGCACAAACACAACTGCAACCATTACACATCCAAAGCACACTTCTCCCTGGTCCAAAGCTTTAACCTTTTAGACATGGTTAGATTGAGTATGCAAGAAAGCTTTACTAAAACACTGAGATCATAAAAGTTAATTTATTGGACTTATTATGAGTGCTACACACCAGATCCTCATGTTACAGTTTCCTCCTACTACATCTGCTGTTTGGAGTGAAAATGCATGCAGTAAAAGAGCTAGAAAGCTGAGACCTGACAAGTCTTATAAATAAGCATTTTATGTCTGAACTGTCTAGTAGGGAAAGGAAGAAAACTCTGGACTACTTCAGAACTATATCAAGACTTATACAAAAATAATCACATTCAATATCCTATTGAGTTTAAGTAAAAGTCAAATAAAAAGTGATTGTACCAAAGTGCAAAAATTCCTAGCTGGAAACTTTCCAAAAACATTTGGCATAAGTTCTGAGGAAGCTGACCTGATGTCACCTTGAGTGAGATAATGGCAGCTGTTATTAATTGATCAAATATAATTAGATCCCTGCATGTTGTAAAAGAGAACCATTAACTAATAATGGCAGAAAAATGAGTCCAGGCTCTTCAGGATCTCTTTTAAACATAGACTCTGCCACCCTGGGCAATGATTCACAATTGTGATTATCTACATCAAAAACCCACAATCACAATTCAGTAAAAGTTAGCTTTACACAGAAATTGAACACTACATACCTTGGAAGACATCCACAGCCTGATTATCTTCTGTGCTCGGAGATAAAAGTCCTCTTGAGCAAAAAACATATATATAGGTATATATATAAATATATATATATACCTTTTTGTGCACTGAGTCCAGCAGAAAGGCGAGAAAATTGCTCATAATCTCTCCTTTTAAAGAGTTCCCACGTCAGAGTCTTGTACGCTGTAACTTTCCATATTCATCTTTGTAAAGGGATATTGTCATTTTGAGGTGCTTTTAATGAAAAAAAATAAATGTTGCAGCCGAGGCTTTAAGAGCGTTCATAGAAAACCTGGGCTGGGTGACTTCTTCAGCCATTTTAAACAATGATGACACCTGTGCTTAGCTCTCATTGTGGGTCTTTTTTATTATTATTTTTGGCCTCATAAGGAAAAGCTTATTTCAATATAGCCCTGGTTTATTTAATGCCTACATTATGACATATCTCATCAATGTGTAGGTCATTTTTGTTTGAGTATTTTAAATGAACAAAGATAAAAGTATTCTTTCTTAGGCTTTTTATGTAAGTAGAGCTCAGTTTTACATTTTTGTTTTCTGGCAGACTAAGTGAAATAGTTTCCCCTTTTCTCTACTCATACATTCTGTATCCAGGTGAGCAGAGGATGACTACAATGTTGCCATCTGAATGGCCTACAGTTACTGTCTCTAACCCAGCGCAAATTCTACGTTATAGTGCAAACAAATTTTAACTTTATTGCATAACAGCAAAAAACGACCATCCCTACCCCTGTGATGTGACAGATGAAAGTCATAAAGTGCGAATGCATAGCCTGTTGTCTAATTTAGATTCCATGTCAGATTTGGAAGCCCACACTGGATAAACGGATATATTTGTGTCTATCAGGCAAATTTAGGCATGGATGCTATTAAGGTGCCAATTGGTGGCCTATGAGTGTGAAAGTGTGTGTGAGGGGTCTCTGAGGCGTGCGTAAAACGTATATAGGCCTATTGGGAGTATGAATCAGCTGCTGCTGGCCAGAAGAAGAAGAGTCTTTAATCGGATGTGTATCTTGTTTAGAAAATAATAAAATAAAACTCTTAGTCACACGTCAGTCTGAATTGATTTCGAGTTAGTACTGTTTTTTCTACTTATGTCTGTGCCATTTCCTTTACTGGGGCTTTTGTCCAACCCGCAGAGCGACTCCGTCACCCCCTCCTCCATCTCCATGTACTCCCCTTTGTCACCCAGCGAGGAGCCAGACGGCGAGCCTTTGAACTTCCTAAGAAAGTCCGGGAAGTACGGGCAGCCCGGTGGCATGCTCTCCACCACGGGCGACTGGTCCTCGTTGTCCGTCTCCCGGTGATAAAAGTAGTTAAAGTTGGACACTATTACGGGCACCGGGAGCGCGATGGTCAACACGCCCGCGATCGCGCAAAGGGAGCCCACTATCTTCCCACCGACAGTGATTGGCTTCATGTCGCCGTAGCCCACCGTGGTCATGGTAACTACGGCCCACCAGAAAGCGTCGGGGATGCTCGTGAACTGCGAGGTGGGCTCGTCCGCCTCGGCGAAGTACACCGCGCTGGAGAACAAGATGACGCCTATTACCAGAAAAAAAATGAGGAGGGCCAGCTCCCGCATGCTGGCGCGCAAGGTATGCCCCAGGATCTGCAGCCCCTTGGAGTGTCTGGATAGTTTGAAGATGCGGAACACCCTGACCAGGCGGATTATTCTCAGGATGGCGAAGCTCATCGCCTGCTGCCCGTTGCCCTGGTGCTGCGCCAGGTCCGTGCCGAGGGTTATAAAGTAAGGCAAAATGGACACGATATCTATGGAATTCATTATGTTTTTAAAGAAAGCTGTCTTGCTTGGACTCGCAAAAAATCTAACTATAATCTCAAAGGAGAACCAGATGATGCAGACCGTCTCCACGATGAAAAACGGGTCATTGAAAGGTGTAAATCCGTGGTCAGGCTGAGAGGAGTTGTGGCGTGGCTGCAGATACTCTTTTTCATCCCTGAACTCGGGCAGCGTCTCCAGACAGAAAATGACAATAGAAATGACTATGACCAGGACAGACACCACCGCTATGCCCCTGGCAGGACTCGAACTCTCTGGATACTCAAAAAGGAGCCAAATCTGGCGCTTGAATTCGTCCTCCGGCAGAGGTTTCTCCTCCTCCTTCACAAACCCCTCATCCTCCCGAAACTTCAGTATCGCCTCCTCGCCGAGTTCATAAAACTTTACCTCCTCGGAAAAGATGTCAAACGGGACGTTGACAGGTCTTTTTAACCGCCCTCCTGACTGGTAATAGTAAAGAATGGCGTCAAAACTCGGCCGGTTCCTGTCGAAGAAGTATTCATTCCTCAGTGGGTCAAAGTACCTGATTCGCTTGTCGGGGTCTCCCAGGAGGGTGTCCGGGAACTGAGTGAGCGTCTTCAGCTGAGTTTCAAACTTCAGCCCCGACACGTTGATGACGACCCTCTCACAGCAGCCGCACTCGCTGTAAACGTTCTCGTATCCGGACTGGGGACGCCTGTCTGTGATAGACACGGTCTCCTCCTCATCATCCATGTTGCACAGAAAGCTCGACCTCTTGCTCCCTCGGCCGCCCTCCGCCGCCTCTCCCCCCTCCACCTCCTCCTCCTCCTCTTCCTCCGCTCCCTCGGCCTCTTCCTCCTCTATCATGATGTCCTCCTCGGATCCGAGCAGCGCCAGCTCCGAGTGGCGCAAGTCCCCTCCGAGAGTGCTCCGGTTGCGCCTCCACCGACCGACGCCGCGCTGCTTTTTCCGCTCTCTGAGAACTCTGTGCTGCTGTTGCTGTTCGGGCTCCTGCTGCGAGGAGGTGGAGGAGGAGGAGGGGCGCGAGGCGGCGCCGCTGCTGCTGATGTTAGCGGAGGAGGAGGCGGCGCGAGACTGATGTTGGCGGTTGTTAAGGAGATGAGCGCCCGAGGAGGTGGCGGAGGTGGGCCCCCCCGCGCCTCCCTCCGCACATGAGCCACCGTCGGCTGCTGCAGCCGCGGCCGCCGCCGCCGCTCTCGACTGGGCAGCCTGACGCTCCCTCTCGCGCTCCCTCTCCCGCGCGCGGGCTTGGGCATATCCATACGGCAGGTGACTGTTGCACCCGCCGTCCGCACCCACCATGGCAAACTCCATTTTTGTAAAGGTTCGGTCCGCGAAGGCTACAGAACCCTCGTCAAGGGGGATGCAGACCAGCGGATAAAAGTTGCAGCTCTGTCGCGCAGACAGAGAGAGACTGAGGCATCAATCGTTTAGAAAGTCAGATTAACAAACACACCTCAGTAAGGTCCATGTTGGCTGGAGTCCTCTTTGCTACTTACATGATAAAAAAAAAAAAAAACATTGATGAGCATATCTTGTTGCGCCCAGTATATATTTTATGACATCATTACCATAACCAAAAAAACACCAGGGCCGGTGGCATACCCTGTTACGCAGACGCTGTGTCAAACTTGCAGCGCCCCTTTTATGCTCAGCATGATAAATCACCGAGTCAACAAGCGACACCCAAACAGTCTTTCTTCGGTTTCTCTGGTGCCCATCAGGTGGTTAATTTCTCAGCCCCAAAAGGTGTCTTTTGATCCTCCGTGGTCGTCCATGGTTGCCATTTTATGAGATGAGATTTTTTATGGGTCTTCGCTCTTATGTTTTGGAGCTCCGATGAATCTGAATGACTTTGTTCCTACGATGCGCTCAGCAGCTGCGAGAAAAAAAAAGAGAAAACACCAATTGGTCTATGCAAAAAAGGGGGATGCGTTTATGGTAATATCAGTTGTTTTTGTGGATACATTGACCACGATGCTACTCATATTACGCGTCTTCACGGCTTTATTATTATTATTATTATTATTATTATTATTATTATTATTATTATTAGCGTTGGTACATCAAAAATAAATATATGTTTACAATAACATTGCGCACGAAATTATGTTATGAAAGTATAATTCTTTCATCCTTACTTACATTTAAATGGGGGGCCAAAAGAAATAGCCTCTGTCCCCCCTACAAACAAATCTGATGGAAGAGGAGAAGGCGGAGGAATGCTGGGTGAGGATGCAGCTCTCCGTCTGTGCTCAAATCCTCTTCTTGATTTTGGGGTGTAATATCACAAATCCCTCGTCGTATCCGGTGGGCAACCATATCCACATCTACATCCAGCATATACATCCGTGCTCTGACGCACTCTGAGGAGGACACTTTTTTTGGCTGCGTCTCGACGCCGTGCCTCAATTCAACAGGATCTACTGGCACTTCATCCCCCGTTGGTGCTGCATCGCTCCTGGTGTACCGGCAACACCAATCAAGACGAGAAAAAAAAGCAAAAAGCAAAAGCAGGTGTGCCAGCAGCGAGTTGGCATCAAAGACAGTTCCACTCGATAGCGGCGAATAGAAAGGAGGGTGGGTAAAAGTTTACATTGGCACAGGCGAGGGTAAATGGCCCCATGGTTGAGTCTGAGCATCACACATCTGTATGTCTGCCGCTGTAGCCTTACCTATACTCCTGTATCCCTCCCATTGTGTGTGATGATGGAGAGTCTTAGTGAGAAAGTCGTTCATGTACCGCAGCGCGTGCAGGCGGAGCTCGGTCCTCCCCCAGTGGATGCAGCCGGTCACTGCGCACCGTGCTGCAGTCTCACAGCCGAGCCTGCTCTGTCCTTGATCAGGTCGCAACCGGTGTCTTCTCTGTAAAAACCTTATGCGTTACTTTGGGTTCATCCCTACGAAATAAGATTGTAGAGTACAACGTACACTTTTCAATAAAAATGCACCTTAATTTCCCAGGCACCAGTTAGATTTTTTGTCATTTTAGAGTGTGCATTTCTTCTTTTTTTTTAACATTTGACCCTGCACACATACATTCTTCCAAATTGGTCTTTATCTGTAATTATTTAAGGAACTACTTTAAAATAACAAAATAATTAAAAAATTATAATCTAACTGCCAAAAAGGGGTTCTGCATCAATGAATGAAAAGTCTCATACTTATTCACTATTTATTAAGCCAGGTTAATAAATAACTTATTTAGAAATTATTCGTAAGATCTTAAGGTTGCCTTGCTTATTTTTTTTATTGAATTTAAACAAAGTATTTATTTTACCTGTTTACTGAGCTGTTTTTCCATTAGACTGTTAATATTCTTAAATTCACATCTGTTATGTATGTTGTACATTCATAATAAACTCAGTGAAGGTTATTTTCATGTTTTAAAGCTTTAAAAATCTTTGCATACATTAACATTACTTCTGGGAGTAAACACTATTACTGCCCACTGTTTCTCCCTCCCTCTGGTGTATAATTAAGAGAGCACTCTAATGGGAATATCACCTGTTTAGAAAGTGAAATTACTCAGTTGGTATTTGTGAAAATTAAAATCCTCCTTTATAATTTCATTAGTCATAACTGTCTTTTTTGTGCATGCAACTTAAAAATACTACATAATGTTGGTAATAATGTACTTATGTTTAAAAGTAAACAATGGTAACCAATGTAAAGGTGCTACAGGTTACAGTCATTCCAAAAGTGAAAATATAGTAGTATTAGTATAATAATATTCATACAACCTAAGCTTTTTTGCCCTTTGTCAAATTACAATTACAAAGTTGCACTACATTATATTTGGGGTATCCAAGTGAAGGGACACAGAATAGTAAAGCCGACCGTGCTTTTCAGGGGGTTTTTTGTTTTGTTTTTGTTATTTAAAAAATATTGTTGAAAATGGTGTCCTACATTGTGTTGGTCTTTCACATAAAAATTCACTGTACCACACTGAAGTCTGGTTGGTACAATTCACCATGTGAAAATGTCCCAGGGGTAGAAATAGTTTTGCAGCACATATTTCAGCTTTGATTTTTAAGAAGCAAAACAATTGGCATATTTTTAATGAAGAAAACAGACAAAACTGCATATTTGTGTTGGCATGATCATAATTCCAACTACCCTGCTCAAAAAACAACAACAAATAAAAGCCATGCTTGTCCCCTGGACAGAGGCAAGCTTTGAATTACAGTGCACTGTAGAAATATTTGAATTATTTGAGGAATTATAGTCTATGGTGTAGAGAAGAACTGCTATTAATTCCTTTATCAGTCAGAGAAAAGTGACCTGAATTAAATTGATTTGTTTGAGGCATATGCACCAGCTTGGTGATTGTAACACAACTGTCAGTCTAACAAATTACTGCAGTTAGGTATTAATTAGTCAATCCTTGTTCTACTATTGAAAAGCAATTAAGGATTCAAATACTGATATGTTGGTATAGTGAGTATCATTAATGTGGTCACATTTGGTCCTATGTTTTCCATGTTTATGCCAAATTAAAGCTTTGTTGAAAATAAAAATTAAGATGTTCACAGTTTTAATAAACAATATAATTGTTTAGAGATTTGCAAGTATAAAGTAGTATATCAGCTAATAAAGTAACAGTTGATTGCCCCCCTGATTGTCACACAATAGATTTATTTGGACCCCATTGGGCTATGGTGGAGTAAGGGCCTAATTCATTGCACCTTTTAAGCCTACTACTTTGAATCAGATTGCTCAGATAATTAGCTTTTTTTTTTCTCTCTGCAGGACCCCTGCAGGCCTGCTGCTGGAATATACACAACAATCATTAGCCATAGCCAATTCACCTCTACCCATTTGATTCATTTGAATCAAACACTCTAATTAGGACAGAACCGCCTGTTATTCTAGAAACAATATTCCTCTAAGGGATTCTAATCTTCTCCTGAGGGTATCTAGTAAATCTCTGGTTGTAATATTCCTGCAGGGGTATTTTTGGGTGCTTGCCTGTTCAGAAAGTAACCCAGTCTTTGCATCTTTTAGCTAAGAAGATATCTGAAACAAATTGTAAAATTTTATGCCGAGGCACAGCATACTTTGGTAATAATCAGTCCTGTTGCCGGTGCAAATATCACTCAGTGTCTCTAAGAAGCTTGTCTCCACAGTCTCTGTCTTTCACAAACTCACCTAATACATCAGAGGAGCTCTTTTCTTGTCTGCACAACATGTAGGCAACCTTCCACCCACCTAACATTCATCATGCAACCTTACTTCTTGCACCTCATTGAGCATCCACCTCAGTCAGCACCAGGGGGAGTTGTGAGGCTAGTAATAGGGTGAGATGAAGTGGAGATGCGAGGTGTTTTATTATACAAGGGTTAAGATGCATTTTAAACAGAAGTCAGAGCTGCAACAGATCAAAGCTTGTATGCAGTGAACAAATCCAACCCAAAGAATCATGTTACATTATTGTAATTCTTAGCTTGCATTTATTTATTTAATTAATATAGAAAATACCTTTTCACACACAAATCACATTTGATAAACATTTTAAATGGCATAGGATTAATTCCTTTTTTAATTTTTACAACATAATATACATTGCTATTTCAGACTGATTAAAATACATTTGACTTTTTGGACAATTGCCAGTGTTGAACATATAGGAGTTGTAACATTTTTTATGTAAAAATAAGGGTTGAGGTTCCTAAATGTTTTTATTTCACCTTTGTCAGCTTCAGATGTCCTAAAATGCAAGTTTAACTGACAATTGCCTCTATCAACAATTTGTTTATGAAACAATAGTCAATCCGATGTTAAGTGTGCCTTTCTGCTACTTTTGTTTGCTTTCTACTTTTAATTTAGAAGCAAGCTGACAGTTGTTGCTACTTTCTGAGCTTTTTGTGTTTAGTTTAGTTTAGTTTTACAGTAGTTCCTGAATTTAAAATCAAACATACATTATGTATAGAATAAATTTCTCACTTTCTCTATGCACTTTCTGGAACATGGAGAAAGTGAATGATGGATACATTAGATTTTTATTATATAGATATGCTGACATCAATAAATTTACTGTGAATTGTCCTAATTGTGATGTGTATTGATAAATACTGTACTATAAAAAAATATAGTACAATTGCATTATATGATTATAATGCAATTGTATAATGTAATTGTAACTCCTAAGTAAAGGCTGACTGTGACAGTTTTCCCGATTTAGTTCATAGAAATATTTTAAAACAATATATTACTGTTAGTATTTCCAAAATAAATATTAGTATTTCCAAAGACAATGTTTGACTTTGATGGGTGGTAAACACTAAAGAAATTGCTTTTAAAGAAAGATAGATACTGATGGTTGAGGTGAGGTCAGCTGTGAAGCTATACTCAATAAATTAACATATTATTGAACGGGTCATTTATTTCAGTTACTTGGTTGGCTAAATTAAACACATTATATGGATTAATCACAGTCCAACTGATGTTCCCAAGCCTTTTGTAAAGTGATGATGATTTCCCATTTACAGCTCATGAAAAGACTAATATTAGAATACATGAGAAACAATTAAAAAAAACATTTTCAATACAGAAATGTTTTTAATACTTGCTTAAAAATTTTACTTTTAATCTGACAAACCAGTCTCATCAGAATGCCTAATGTATTAAACATGATTGTAATATGAAACTTAATTAGTTTATCTAGCAGTTTGAAAATTTAGGTTTGACCCAGTTTTTTTGAGAAGAAACTGTAAAAAGTGCATAATTCAGTCATGTCATCATGGCCTGAATAGTATGATCTTCTATCTTATTCCAATGCATGAATGATGCAATTTCCCATCCCAATTTTTCTTACTTGAATCTAACAAACTTAAAAGCTGTGACTTCAGTCTTAAAGAAATAAAAGGAACAGCAATATGGGCTAAACACAAGAAATATGAAAAAAAAACTCTTATCATCCCTAAATAATTTCATCAAGTTTTATTTAGAAATGTTGCTGCATATAATAAATAGGTTGTATATATATCCTAAACAAAGTTTGGGACATAAAATAATGCTTGATAGTGACATTGACATAGTAAGGAGGGAGAAATTGAGAGAGGTTCAAGTAACTATAAAGAAATAACAATACATAGTATTTTGGAAAAAGTATTCATACCCCTTCCACATCTGTACATTTTTTATGCAATAGAAGAAAAATATCCTTTGAAATAAATAAAAAATTGTGGCCTGTATTTATCTTCTGTCTTCCTTAATCAACACTCCACCAACTTTATTCATCTACATAGATGACTTTTTGTAAAAGAACAAAAAGTACCCATCAGTCTGTTTGGGGAGTCTTAGTTTAGTTTTTAAGCCTTGCCACAAATTATGGACTGACTTTTGATCTGCACATTTACTGAACCATTTTACAACATGAACATACTTTAATTTAAAACATTCCTTTGTAGTGTTGCTGTACTCCTTGACGGTGGGCCTCTAAAACAGTTTCAAGTCATGCAGCCCTCCATCCACCTTTCCCACAACATGTTTTATATTTCATTATGGAGATGGTATGTTCAGACTAATGTGTATTTACCAAGAAGGTGACTTCTGAATGCAATTGACTGCACTAGATTTTATTAAGGGCTATCAGAGTAAACGGGGTTAAATACAAAAACATCCGAAGCCTTTCACTTTACCCCTACATGTTGATTTGATGCTGTTCTCCTAAGTAAAAAATAATGTTAAAATAATTTAATATTAAAAAAATGTTTCAGTGGGTATGTATATTTTTGCAAGGCATTTTATTCCTTAGAGGTTAATAGGGAGCTGTCACTTTGAATATTTCCTACAACTATGCCTCTCAGTCAGTTCACATGGAAACATGAATCCAAGTCACATAGCAAAATCCTTGACCTTAAATGGGTTGTAGAGGCGTTTGTTTATAGAGATTAGTGTGGGTGATCCTCGAGATGAAGGCTTCAGCTTCATCACAAAACCGGAGGGTGTGTTTTTCTGTCTCCGGTGTGATCGGGGGGAATCTGCTCCAATAGAGCAAAGTTTCCGCAGAAAAACAATCTGGTTGTGACCAAGTGGGGTTGTGAATATTGTTAGTCTTGTCAGGACAGTGTTTACACTGAGCTCACAAAAACCAAGATGATTCTGTTCCAAAGCGCTCAAGCATTAACCTGTGACTCGAATTCCTGAAGTCAGCAACTTGTTCAGCTTAGAGCTCTTTTATATCTCTTCATATACAACTCATATGAGGTCTTTTTTTACACCCAGAGGAGCTTTATTTTATTGTACTGCTCAGAGATATGAACCAGAAAATCTTCCTGGGCCCACAAACTGTCACCTCATCCATCACATATAAATTGATTCCTCATGGACATGAATGTGACATTACAGAACAAACCATTTTCTTTTTGCTGTTGGAAAGAGAAAAAGAGAAAAAGCATCCTTACCAGCCCTGCATTGGTTTTTTGTGTGTTTTTGTTCTTGCTGTAGGTAGACTTGGCTATTTTTGGGACTACAATGTTGACATAAACTTGAATGTCTTTTCTGCCCTTTCAGAGTTCTGGGTCTAATATTAAAAAAAGCTGTTCGTGTGATGAGTGTGTGAATGTACCGTATGTGTGTCTGCAGACTTAATGAAGCATATTTTCAGTATAGATGCAGGCATATCAAGAGAAATTACCAGCTGTTGTATAAGCTGCTTAGAAATTGGCAAATTAGGTGTCCTACTCTGAATGCAAAATTAATCAGCTATGGCTGGTGCTCATTAAGAACAGAATGGATACTAACAATGATACATATCTGAGGTTTACTAGAGAAAGCAGCACTTCAGAGGACCAGGGTGACATTTTAAAAGTCCTTGTATCCTTGTTAGACAGGTGTGGCTGTTCTGCAGGATGGTGGAGAAATAAACTCCCTTGTGGCTGCAAAGACAGACTGAGGCACTGCTGGATGAAGCGTGACGCCTTGCCAAAGAAGTGCTTTACTGTCACTGTGGACTGTCCAGCTCAGGCTGCAGTTTTAAAACAACTCAAAGCTAAAGTAGAGACATCAAAATAGTATTATATAAGGTATTCTGATTCCTTGTGTCCAGTGCTGTATTAATAAGGAATATAGATTTACAGAAATTGTCCAAAAGGCTCACTAACGAAGACCAAACTGCAATAATGTAACTTTGAAGTTTATTGATGAGAATGGCCCACAGGAAATGGTTCTTATTCAGACTCAAAAGAAGACTATTTGCTGACAACATACTCAGAGCAGTAATTAAGCCAAAACTGTACAAAAAACATGTACATTGAATTATTTATTTGATTTTTAAAAATCTATTTGTAATATTGCATGAAAAAGACAGATTGTTCAATGAAAAATTTGCAGAATGTGCCAGTTTTTTTTCCGATTAATTGGTTAATCATCAGAATAATCTATAGGACAATCAATTAATTAAAGCTGAAGAGTTGTAGCCCTATTGGTGAGTAATCAGAGCTGTGGTTGAGGATCAACCTCGGTCCCAAAATCGCATTAATTTATTTTGTTAAGCTAAATTTGACAACAAAAATGTACTTTTGCAGACCAAAAAACATAAATTCATGCTCCAAGATAGAAACCATCAAGATAGATAAGTCATCCAGTCTAAATAAGGGTGGACAAACTGTTGCATAGGTTACATATTGTCTGTTTAGGTACAGGCACACAAAATGTGCATTTATTCTGCAAATTGACAAGACCTATGCTACAACAAGCAAAAGATGTAGAGTACAGCATACTGCATATTAACATTTTCCATGGCAGTGTGGGGGCAGAGGACTTATAATGTTTCTGTGCTCCATCTGAGTCTTTCCATCAATCTAATCTAAACAACACTTCTAAAATTACAGACTTGTTCACCCCCATGTGTGGGAGCAAAGGTCCTGAACCATATGGTATTCATGACATGTCGATGGGGAAGATGTGGATTTGAGATAAGCCACAGCAGGTAGAAGATGCATTAGGAAATAGACTGAGAAGATTAGAAGGATTACGAGCAGCAATATTTAAGCAGACAGAGATGATTTCAAGTGGCAAACTGCTGCAGATGTATAAAGAGTGACAGAGAAGATATTTTCTTTTTATTTTCAAATAACAAGAGATTTACAGGTAAGCTGTCTGTTTAGAGAGATTTAAACTGAATGAAATGTCTTCAAAAATGTGTTACTACTGTGTTTAAATTATGCAATTTATTTTAGGAACCTTTATTTTCCAACAGGTGTACAACATTTTGCTGGATAAAAAACATTCTCACATTCAGTTTGTTTTCAGCAGAAGAAATATTATTTTTACTTATTTTACTATTACTTATTTTAAATATTTAAGAATAACTAAAAATTATGTTCTAAATAATTTTAAAAAATAAGTTATGTGTTTTAATTTTAACAACAAATTTTATTTCTGTGGTGTAACAAATAAGACTTTTGATGTCCCTCTAAAAGAAGCAAGTTAATTTTACACAAAACATGTTCTGTAAATGTCATTTATATTTTTATTTTTAATTCAGAAATCAGATTTGCATTGATCATCAATTTCCTTCAAACCACTAGGGAAAAAAAATCAGAAACGACTATGTTCAAACATACTCAGAAAGAGTCAAACAAACAAGATCTATAATTTTTTTATTTTAACTAACAAAATACAAAATGGATATTTATGACTAAATCATCTCTTTTAAAGCCATTCATGTTTTATTAAAACAGTTTTTAATTTCTCACTAAATAACCTGAAAAACAAGTCCAAACAACAACAAAAAAAATGTATTCACCAAGAAAAGGCCAGAAAGTTTTCAAGGGGGTGGTTAGATAATTTTAGTTTTCACACTAAAACAAAATGCTGGAACAGAAATTGTGTTTTATTATGCTTTTGTCATATCCAAAGCATTCCTGGATAATTGTATCACTTTTCCTCCAACTTACAATGTTTTCATTGTAAGTTTCATTCACAAAAAATCGTTTTTTTGTGTTTGCTTCACTTTTGTAGTAATGCAAAGTAGAAAACCTGTTAAATATCCAACAGGCTGAGCCAGACAAACACAACCCCTCTACTCACAAACTTAATACCTGTTAAAATTGTCAAACAGTCATTTTTATCAAACTTTTAATGCCTTTCTGGGAACATTGGTGGTGAGACCACAGGTCTATAGACCCAGTCTGGTTCACTGAGAAATGACAAAAAGATCCAGACCACAGTACGGTGTTCTGCTTCTTCTGCTGAGATCGTTTTATAGTGCTGGCCAGTGGTGTTTATTTTTCTTTTTTTTGGCTTTGTGCTGATCGAACTGATGTATAAAAGTGGTTGAAAAACTTTTTTTTTTTTAATTTGAAATATCAAATCTAAGACGTGAACTGCTCTTGCAGCAGGAGTCTGTGCTACACCTGGCGGAAGATGCAGTTGGTTGTCTTTGTGGTGGTGCTAGCCCTGGGGAAGGGATGCTTCAGCTGCCACCTGAAAAACGTCAGCATCCCTATGGAGAGATGCGGTCAGAAAGTGTGCATCCACACCACAATCTGTGAAGGGCTGTGCTACTCTCAGGTGAGGAAGGATTCAAACTGTCTGAGTTATTTATGATAACCAATTGTACGTAATCACTAACAAAACATATCAAGGTGAGACTTATTCGTCTTTAAAACTGTGCTGAACTCAACTCTGTCAGCTCATGTTTTCATTGTGAAAATGTTTGCTGGAAAACAAGCAGTTACTGGTTTTATTAAATATGATGTAATAAAAATCTTCCACCAGTGTTTCCCACTGAATTCTGTTCATATATTCAATCTTTAATCCATTTTGGTAACAGGACCCTGTCTTTGAAAGCCCTGAAGAGGCACCTGAGCATAAGATCTGCAAAGGGGACTGGTCCTACGAGGTGAAAAACATCGAGGGGTGTCCGGGAAGCATCACTTACCCCGTGGCTACAAAATGCAACTGTTCCACATGCAACACAGAGGACACATACTGCGGCCGCTTTTATGGCCACATACCCAGCTGTTAAACTACTCCTTAGGTCAGCAAACGTATACTTATTATTGTACCTCTTTGTCTGACACTGAAATAAAAAAAGATACTGCTCATATTTCTGTTTATTTTTTCTTTATGAACACCAATTGTTTTAAAGTGCCTTAAACCAGAATGATTGGCCTGGTGCTTTATCATCATCAGAAGTAAGAGATTGAATGTCCGAGTATCGGTTTCACCTTTCCTCCCAAACAAGGTGACCAACTCTGAAAGTGCCGTAATTCTACTGGTCAGTTTTTCATTCTGGCAAAATGGTTCACAGAAGGGAAAATAAAAAAGGCTTGCCTCTTTTTGACAGGTGGAAATGAAAATATACGGCCTGCAGTATTTCTAAAAGCTCCACTGGAGTCCCTGTTCCTCACTGGCTCTTCTCCAGGGGTGCCGCTAAATGCAGAAACAGCTTAGTAAGCCCAAAACATGTATATCTGTAATGAACTTGAAACTTCCCTGGAATACAGCATTGCTTTGGTAGATTTTTATGCTTAGCAGAAAAAGCTTCTTTTCGGGTCGTGTAAATTAACGGTATAGCAAGTTATTACTGCTCTAAATAAAAAATCATATTTCAGCAAGTGTGAGCGAATGGTCCTTTATATAATAAATGTAATGGTCTAGTAGACCACTGCATTTTTGAGATAATTGATGGTAAGGCATTAATGAGATTCTGAAGTGTCAGCATTGAGTTCATTTCATTTACTTTGAAAAAATAAATGTTCTGTTCTGCTTGTGAAACGTGTCACTAGTTCGTTGTGGCACATCACAAATACTTCTGAGTTTTTAAACTTTTGATTAACTCTTTACTTCCAATAAGAGACTTTGGTAATAGTTAAAGTTTGGTGGAGGTGCTGAATATTCATATGAAACACGGCTGACTACTCAGATTTTTCTTTAAAGCCAAGAACACCCATTAACATCTACTAATTAGTGTATCTGTCGCAGGACAACACAGAGACACACAAACAATTATGCACACACACACTCCATAGGGAAATTTAGAGAGACCAGCTGACCTGAACATTTTTAACCTGAGAGAGGGAGTTGGATTACATGCAGAAAGACTAAATAAAATTTTGTACAACTCATCTCTAACAGAAGTCACATAATTAGTAGCACCTAAAAATGGAAAGACTAGGTCACAACTGTAAACTAAGACATGAGTGTCTACCAAAACTCAAACTGTGATCAATGAGGAATTATTCAGTAAAGCAGCCGATAGATGACTCTTATGAAATCTCAAAGATTTGCAGCTATGGCAGGGAATCTGTTGGTACCACAACTTTTAGACTCACTCTCTGATAGTATTAAGGATTTTTAGAAGAGATTCCCATTTGAAGTTTGCCTGAAACCATGTGGGAACACAGCAACATGAGGAAGATGACTATCTGATCAAATGAATTCTAAACTGAGGGTTTTGCATATGTACAAAGCACTTTGTGTGATGTCGAATTGTTCTTGGACATGTTAGTGAATGCAGTGTCCCCACAAAGAAACACGGTGGTAATAGTATTGTGCGGAGGAGTTTCTTTTCCTCACAAAACTGGTCACAGTTGGAATCTGGATGAAGGTGCATACAGGGTAACACGGAAGAAAACCTGAAAAGTTTAGCTCCCAACAAACAAACAAAAACCCATACATGCAGCCAGATTTATGATCAGGGTGTCATACTGATATTCATCAAAAGAGAAAAAAAATGTCAGTAAGTTTTTCCTTTACTTCAGACATTATGATACATTTTTTTAACATAAAAAGCTTCACACTGCAGGCACATGAAAAAGATGTAACACTGCTATAAAAATCAAAACAATTTTTTTTTACATCTTTCTACCTTTCTCTGCAATCTTTGGAGCTAAATTTTAATGTAGCAAGAAAAAGACATTCAGCATTCTGTTTTCTACTCTGATGTACGCTCTCTACTACCTGTGGTCACTTTTGAATGTCAGCAGATGAAGGGTGTGTTGTGGGTCCTGATTGAAATGCCAATCAATGAGCAGGGCATTCAGGGACTTGTGGTTTTAGTGGTTGATGTCCTGCTTATCAGATCTACCAGACCTTTGACTTTATAATGCAGAGAAAATTGTAAATTTGACATCTACAGTTTAAATCAAGCCATAGAAAATTGATTGTACAGCCTGAATATTTACATTCATAAATGCTAAATTTCATAGGGCTCAAGCTATTTCAGTCTGTTGATGTTGAAAGCTGACAGAAATATTCCCCAAAAACTTCTGTTTGTATTTTCAGCAATAGGTGATTCTACAAAGAAAAATCATCATATATTTAAATGGAGGTCAAAATTCAGATTCTTTCTTTGTAAAAACACAAACCAAAAAACTTTTTATCTTTATTTAACTTTTGCATGGAAGTGGACTCCAAGTCAAGACAAAATTGTTGTAAAGTTAGAAAGTTTGCAGTTTGTTGTGTTGAGTTGGAAAACACAAGGAGGTGAGACTATAGGCAGAAAGCCTGAAGTAAAAAAGCTGACCAAAGCTAAAGAGAAATTCAGCAGGTGGAGATATTGAATGTTTCCCAGAAGGAATTGTGGTAGGGACTATTTTGCCCAGTGTTAGTGTAACAACATCATCAGTTTCTCCATCAATGCAAACAGCCTGAAGGCAGCAAAAAATAAATGCAAAATAAATATAAAAAAGAAGTCAGAGCACAGAGATTAGGAGAATGTAAAGCTCCATAATTTCTAAATATTTGTCTATCCAGCTACTATCCACCGCATCCAGCTTCAGTTAAACTGAATGAACTGATCCTAAGCCCTGGAGGTTAACTTAGAAATCAATCTCTGTTTCTGTAATTAGGCAAAAAAAAAATCTTGCTTCTAAATCAATGCCAAACTACTGTATAATGAGTTGTTGTTCTGCCAGAGGCACAACAGTAAACTTCAAGCCAATCTAATGTCCCAGTGAAGAGATAAGCAGCTGACAAACCAACAAGCATCAGCACTGGCTCCAGATTAATCCCAGGGTTTCTGCCAATTGCTGAAAGGACAAATACAAAAGGATCAATGGTATTAGGAATGAGGTTTACATTTTCTGTAGCATTTCCAACATTTCTAATGCTGCAGATCCAGAATTATGTTTGATTTAATATAAAATCAGAAATTAAAATAAAATAATTGTTAATATACCATAAAAAGCTGTATAAGTGATTGTTCTATTAGTTCATCATCTTTGTGAACACCCAGAAGGACCTTTTACCTGTTTACCTTGATGTTAGTGGTTTTTGTTTCAGCCTTTTATTGCATCTTCTCTCACATCTCCAGCTGAGAGCAACACAGTAGGCTGAGTTTTAGCTGACAAGCTGATGTGTGCTCAGGTTGTTAGTGTCTTATTATAGCCGATTTGTATTATGTCCAGCAGATCCCTGGAGGTTTATGTTATTATGCTTAAAGAGATGTTTTATCAAGTTTTATACATGGGTCAGTCGCTGTGTCGTCTCTGCTAGAGAGGAGTAATTAACTCAGATTTGCAGTCAGGGTGTGATGAAGGCCCCCTAAAAGTTCCCACAAACTTAGAACAGCTGTTTTTTTGTTTGTTTTTTGGATTCTTTAAGAACATACAGTAGATGCTGTTAGTTCACAGATCTCTAAAAGCAGAACAGTTTTCTATGAGACAAAAAACACACTATAAGTATTCCTGTAAGAACTTTTGTAAAGTATTCTCCTTTGCTCCTTTGATGTCAGTTAGTGTGACTAAATTATGTTGACGTTTTACTCTGACCCACACCGTCATCCTTAGAAGACAGACCTTGGATAGGATGTTCAAGCTAAAGAAATCAGAGCACAAATAAGACACAAAGACATAGGCATATCAGTCGGCACACCATGTCTGAATAACAAAAAAAAAGAGAGAGAGAGAAGTCCAGAATTGAAAGGCTATTTATAGGCTTTCAATTCTTGACTGAAAGCCAGTTAAAATATCTGTGATGTAAAATACACAAGTACTTGCCTTTTTTGACCCCATCAGAATAATTTTCACCCAGCTAGAAGAAATCCACCAAGAAAATTCTAAATTGTGCTCCTAATTTAATTAAAGTAAGAGGTCATGATATTTGCTATATATTTAATCTAGTTCAAAAGGCCATAATCAATGTAATAGGTAAATATCTTACTTCAACTGTATCACACAAACTCAATCTGATATTTTTTTTATGTAAAGAGTCACACATTACAGCAGTTCACTGACAGATTTGTAGAGGTCAACAGATGTTATGACAACACATGCCATATTTAACAAGCTATTTGAGTCCATGTGACACCCCTAAAGCAATGTTACCAAAGTGTTGAAGGACATAACCTGAAGGACCCCATCACATTCAGGACATTATAATTTAATGTCCTCTGTTCAGAAATAAAAATACTTTTTCTTCATATTGCTTAATAATATAAACATCAAACTGAATTTTTCTATAAGCACTTAATATACCACCCAAAATGTTCTAGTAGTAGGCGGGAAGTTTACTCAGTATGGAGCAAAACTTCTGTTGCTGTGATGAATGACTTGTTTACATCGACTCGCCCTCAGCACTTATAAATATTAATATGCTTAATTTATTTGTAGCCTCTGTATGATGAGCTATAAAATGGACTTGGTGCAGGTAATAAAAGGCAACAATGAATAGAGCTGCAACACTGTTCTGTTATTTTATGGAAAGCTGACTGCACACTACTTCTATTTTATTTACAAGGTATTTAAAAAGAAATATTTCCACTTCAGTTTTAGTTCCATACTCAGCAGGATGGTGAATCTCAGAGCTGGTTATCCATTTTCTTTCAGAAATGTCATGAGGTGATGCCCCCCTGGGCTCCATGACACTTCACCTGCAGCTGATGCTCAAGGGCAGCAGAATGCGTATAAATGAAAAATGATACTCGTAGGAGCGCTGCAGCTCTGAAACTGCTGTGTCATACTGGTCTCTTGCTGCCTTGGGTCAGTGAGAAGCAATAATTGTTTTTATGTGTAGAAAACTTTGGTTAAAAAGCAGCTTAAAGAAAAACAAGCATATTGTGAATATTATGTTAAGCAGATTACTATGAGCACAAGTTAAGAGACTAAAAAGATATATTTGGTGTGTCTTTCATGCAACATAGACATCACTGTGGCTATGAGGGAATTAAAGGGTTCCTTCACATTTTTTATATGAAAAAACAATCCAAACCAATTTTTTATAGTTTTGAGTTCTTTTAAATTAAACTTTTAAAGTCTAAATACAAATTAAATAACAAAAATAAAAGTACCTTTTGAATTTCAATTTCCAAAAAAATCTCTAAAAAATGTCCTCACTTCAGGCATTTACGAAATAGAAATAATCTAAAACAAGATAAGTTTAGTCTGATTTAGCTTCAACAGTGAGAAAAAAATCATTTCAAGTAAATGCAGGGTAGATGGAGATCGTGACCCTAAAAAATAACAGTGAAAACATAGCAAAATAACAAATAAAATATTTATTAACACATGTTGGCATAATTAGAAAACAACTTTAAATAACAGCTACATTGTCTTTTTAATGCAAAGTATCGCACTGTAAAATGTTTCAACAGGCTGAAGTTCACTGGACATAATAAGGATATATCGATAACAGTTTGTTTTTTTTAAACAAAAAACAAAAAAAGGCATCAATGGTAGCTAAGTTGCAAATTTGTTCCGGATGATTTCTCCACCTTCCACTTCCACCTGCTCGTAGAGCCACTTTCGGTCACAGCGGCACTCCACACCGCACTTTCTGGAGCAACACTCAGGGCAGGGGTAGAAGCAACCCATGCAGTCCACATCCAGGCAGTCGCACATGTCTTTGCCGTTGGACAGCAGCCGGCCCTTGCTGTCGTACACTCTGCTTTTGGCTGCGACGTTCTGCCTGCATGATGGAGAGTTAAAGGTGGCGTGATGTGATTTGTTCCCTGAGATGCAAAACAATCTGATTTCATTTTCTTGAAGCCTCTTCCTCCCACCCCTTCAGTGGCTTTCTATAATTACTTTCTCACTTGTTTTATATCGCACATTATGACTGTGTGAATTTATCACAACCAGATATAAACCATCCCTGCGTATATCTCCATTAACACGGCCATCGTCTAACACGGAGTGGCAATGTCGGCTAATATAAAGAAGTCAGTGAGGAGAGTAAAAACCTGGGGACAGTTTTGTCTTTCACTTCATTATGAAACAAGGATCAAATTCAGATTTCACTAATCTAATTAAACAAACCACGGCCAAAAGGAAAGTCCAAGCTTATGAAAAACTATTGCAGGAGTTTTTCATTAATCCATTTCTGCTGTACTGGAAAAGTGCCATCAACTTGTCAATTACAGGAAAGAATACAAAATATTCAATAACCTCAGAAATCTGTTCCAAGCAGTTATTCAGAGTTTCAATCAGTTAAATCAAGAAAAAAAAAGAAAAGTATGTAAAGGGGAATAATTTCCACATAAATCTAATGCTTAAGGCACATTTTGACAAAGCGATTTGGAATATTAACCTAATTTCCCAGAACCTTTCATTTAAACCGTCAGTCAGTTATTTGTGTTTTCACTGTCTGGTCCGAAACAGGTCCATTTATGTATATGATGCCGGCTGACAGTGAGCAGCTGCTCCTCTTAAAGGAAGGGCTTTTCTGCTGTGAGCATCAGCAATCTTGGGGGACTGATTACCATGCACCTTAACAGCAGAGTTTGGTATGAGATTAAAACTGTGAATCACACAAATACAGCAATAATACCAGAATGTTTTACGACAATGATGGTGCACAAGCAGCGTAAAACCACTCCAAACTTAGTGGAAATGTGCAGCTGGAATGGATTTTGAAAAATCTGACAGTGGGTGTATGTGGAGGAGATAGAAAAGCAGCTTCAATTGCAAACTTAAAGAAGTTGTGATTTTCAGCAGAACAATTATCACTAGCAACGACACTTTATGACTTATGCAGTCAGTCAAAATCTTTGAGAAATGTATAATCGTAACAAACTTTATATGAATATTCTCCCGCTCTTGAAGCAGAGTAAGAGATATGAGCAGGATCACATCTCTAAGTTCTAAAGCCGTGACTTTTCTTTGTTTATTTCTTACGGCAGTTACACTCTAGGAAATAAAATTCCTTCTAGCTCAGAGGAAGTTTGAAATAAACTACATATCCTCGTGAATAGAAGCCTACATAGTGTGTGCCAAGAGACCAGCACACCCCAACACACAGCAGCAAAAGATTATGCAGAATGCACAACTCTCTCAAACCTAAAATAGGTTAACGATGTACAACCTTGAAGGGTTAAAATAATTTTCATTTGATAAGACATTCTAATATAATAGATTTGGATCCATAAAAAGGAGCCTGACGACAGCGTTAGTATAGATCTTTTATCTCGGCACCTGTTAAGACTACATAACCATCTCTGGTCCCAACAAACTCAATAAGTGTTTATATCCCTACTGGTATATGTACAGTTTTAATAATGTCCAATAGAACTGTAAGAGTAGTTTCTAGCTCTCTGGATGTAGAAAATGCAGACCAGTTTTCTGCTGTTCTGTTTGGATTAAGTAATGCTTTTAGCTCTGGACCTGATCTAGAACTGGACCAGCTTCTGTTCACAAACCCTTAAAGTGCAGATACACAAATAAAAAAAAAAAAATAAAAAAAAAACAGCCTCACCTGTCAGACAGCTGTTTTCCTCCACGGCTTCCGCGTCCTCCCTGCAACATTTTACATTCTATGATATATCCTTTGGGTGATCTCAGTTAGAAATTTATGATTTACATAATTAAAACCACCTTGTTTGCAATAATTAAAATCATTAAAGAGGAAAAGAACATTACCTACAATTGAAACCAGATATTTACACACACTGAAGAGACGCATAACTTCTCTCTTTTAGGCCAACTGAGATTAACAAAATTATTTCTGGTGGGTAAATGTCAGAAAACTGATGGAGATTTTTTTTATTTCTTTCGTCAAAATCAAAAGTTTACATAAACTAAGATTATTATGGTCTAATATAATTTGACAAAGCCCATTTAATAATGCTATGGCTTCTCTAAGGTTTTTAACAGGTTAGTTTACAAGATTTAGGTTCAACTGAGACACGTGTGTAGACGTATTTTACAGCAACAACTCAAAAAAGCTGGTGTGTGTTATTGGTAGAATATGTGTTGTTGAAGTCTGACTTAAGGCATACAGCTTAAAAGACAATTTTATCAAATGCAAAGAAAATGTAAGCTAACTTCTAAATTTTAAGAAACTAACACATTCTAAAAGATTATCTCATTTTTCACACATTCAGCAATGTGTGAAAAACCAGAAATTATTTTGGTAATTCTAACGTGACTTAAAACAGGAAAAGTTGAGTCGTATCTAAAGTCAGACAGTTAGAATAGAAAGGCTATGTGTCTTTATATGCAGCACATCTAAATATCCAGTTACAAATATATAAACCAACACCAAAAGAAACTCACCCTCATTCCTCCTCTTTTTTCTCTACGCATGACTGTCTCTTTCATTCTGTCTCTGTCTGCCAGCGTTCCCATCTGATTTGACACATTTGCTTCTTTTGGTATTACTCCTCTTTTACGGAGTTCAATCTGTAAAATGTGCAGAGTTATTTGTTCACTTCATGTGGAAAATGCCATTTTTCAGCACAAAAACAAGAGGAAACCTGCTCCCACCTTTGAAGACTCCTGTCCTGGGGCGAATATGGTGGGCACTGCGTCCTCCCTCAGGAACTGCTTTCCGTTGTAGTCCCTGAAGCAGTCGGTCCTGAAGTGCTCAGAACAGAGGCAAGTGTTGGGGGTCGGGATGAAGTTTTTCATCCCCAGGCTCTGGACCCATTTGGTGGCAAGTTGAGGTTTGCTAAGAGGGAATCTGACAAACAGAGAAGAGGGGACATGGAAGGATTTCAACTTTTTCACAAATTGACAATACGTTTAATGGCAAACATGTCTCACTTTGACACAGCTGATCTACACTGTCACCACACTGCCTGGGCTTCATTTGATTATGTTAAATTTGACTGTATATCATTATAACAGCATGTGATAGAGCTATGTATGTCTAGATATGACTGACTATATTGTATGATAATACTACGTAGAACAGGGTTGTCCAAGTCCAGGCTTAGAGAGCTACTACCTTGCAGCTTCTAGATGGATCCCCTCTCCAATACAACAAAATCAATCAATCATTGTTATTCAGAGGCCTGGTAACAAGCATCCATTAGATTGAACAGATTTTGCTTAAACTATATAATATTGGAAAAAAGTTATGGATGGAGTAATTAAATATGTTCTTAGAAATTGATTAGATTAAATTCACCTCATGTTTTAATACTGCAATGCCTGAAAAGTCAACGATTCCCACTTATATGTTTGTTTACAAAATCTATAAAGAAAAGTTAGTGCTATAAATGATATTACACGGAAAAGAAAAGTCTGTTTCAACCACGTGATAAATTAAAATACTATTACTAAATCCTGACTAACTATTTTAAAAAGCAACTTACTGTTGAGAATGGTATTGGATTTGTCTATCACAAATATAGTGTATATAACTAGAGCGATTGCATCCTCCTTAAAAAGAATCTTCGTTCAAAGTTGCACTTTATAAAAGCATTTAAAACGAAAATACACCGTTTGTTTTTGACTACAGTCACAATTAAAGCTGACGTAAAACAGTTTTCTGCAGCACTAAACAAAATACCGTCCAATTTCTTTTTATAAGCGTTAAACCTACCTGTAAAATCTTATCTCCGACCCCTTAACAAACTTATTATTGCACCCCGGTGCAGCACAAATTACGGGCATGATGGGGTTTTTTTAAAGAAATTATGCAGGAAGGCAGAAATACACTAAAAACGTGCACAACATAAAGAAGAGTTGCAGAATTGTTGTCTTCCGTTTTCCTTCTTTTATGATCACACTTCCTGTTTGGTCTTGAAGTCGTCTGCCCTCTAGTGGCCATTTGTGTAGTTACATCCAATTTTTCCATCTACTTCAGTTTATGAACCTCCGATTAATTCCCATTAAGGCTGATTATAGTACATGTTTGAATTTAAGCTGATTTATGTCACCTCACAGCAGTTCAGTAAGATCAATAGAAAAGGCTTTGACATTTCCCTGGACTTTCTTTTTCTTGATTCTCCTCCAGTCCTTGGTAAATTTACTAGTGTCTTGTTTCAGTGTCAGATAAGGCTGGGTGTATTGATCTGAATATCAATACTGTCAATACCTGAGCACAGGTATCAGATCAATAATAGAGGGAAGAGATCAATACTTTTGGTTGCACTTTCTCTCCCATATGCAGCAAATTATTCAAATTTTTTTGAGAGTTCATGCCAGTGCATGTGTATGAAATAAATGGCAAATACCAAGATCTTACAATTTCAATTTGAGAGCAGGATTTTATGTCTTTGTAATATTTGCAGATATTAATATGGCTGAACAAAAGGTTTGTGTGTATCTATAGGTGCTACAGTCAACACTACAGTCAACACAGCAGACATTTTTTTTATTTCTCGTAAATAGCCTGTTGCTGTTTTTCTATGGACTAACATATGCACATCGATGTTTAAATAGTCCTACTCAGTTGCATGTTTCTTTTGATCTGAGTATGGTATTTTAATTTTTGTTTTTAATAAATGTACAGGATTATTTTTCCTATGTTGTAAATTTGACCCATCTGTTCAGTCTAGATTTTTCCCCCCTCCCCCCCCTGTTTTTTAACATTTGTACTTTATACATTCTTCCATTTACCTGTACTTGCTACACTTGAATTTCTTCACAGTGGAATAGTCAAAGTTATTCTATTCTATTCTATTCTATTCTATTCTATTCTATTCTATTCTATTCTATTCTATTCTATAGATAATAACAGAATATCAAGTGTCTGTTTTTTGTATCTGCCTGCAAGTCAAAACACAGGGCAGCAAACACCCCGTTGCCTAGGGGCGTCTGAGTCACATGATGTACTACGCTGGCTAAGGAGCTAACGTGTTAGCTTGGCTTGTCAAAGCCGTAGTCAGGAATCACGAACAGGACTGAATCTCCTAACCTATTGAACAGACAGCCCGTCACAGAGGCGTGAACCTCTCGGAAGGTAAAAAGTTAGTTGTTTTATGTCTTTCCTGAGTGTGTTAGTTGGGTTTGGAGACTGAAATTAGCTCCGGTTGCTAAGTTCAACTTGTTTTTGTCGTTACGTTCATGATGTTGGCCTTGCTGTGTGGGTTTACCATTAAGCTAATCTCCCATAAACAACCCCATTCTTGTTATTCTAAGTGTTTTAGGTAAATTGTCAAAATCTTGACTACTTATCTCGCAAAGGTTTTGACGTAAAGCAGCAGTAATCTTCTTTATGCTAGTTTCACAAAACAAGTTGTGTGTCAAGAGTCCATAACTAACTTAGCTAATGTTAGCAGCGAATGTGTGGTAAGAAAAATAAAATTGACAAAGTTCCAGCTTTGTCAATATAAACTCCAGACATACGAGTTATCTGTCCATAGTCAGTTGGCATGAAATTATACAGCACTACTTCACTTTGACAAAAGCCAACTATGTTATAAAGTATTTCTCTTGTGCTCATTGTGGTCGTTTCAGTTCTGTATGAACATGGTTGGGGTTAAAAAGAAAATAGCCTAAATGTCAGTGTACTACCCACATATTCAGACATGTGAAAGTTTGGAGTTTCTTGGTGGAAAAAAACTCCTAAAGAGGAAACAGCGTTTCAGAGAGTCGATAACGTGGGTAGCATGTATTACAATATGAAAACCAAGGAAAGTTTTGATGCACAGAAACAGGAGATCTACACCAGATTGCATTCTTACCATTTGTAGATATATTGTATGACAAAAATAAGTACTTTACAAGAAAGTGTAAACTTACTGGAAGTGGAATAACTTTTAAATTAAATTATACTGGGATCTTGTAAAAATATATTGCAGTGTTGTGCTGTATGAACCTCTCTGTAGCATTTAAGTAATTTGTTCAGATCTGATCATCTCTGCAAGTTATAGTTGTGTCAGAAGTTTAGAAATACATGTTATCCCTGAAACAGATTCAGGGGGCGAATCATGGTTGTGGTTTTAGAACATGTAGAGAAATGCATCCTGACCATGGAGGTGGTGCTACATATTTTTTGTTTCCAGTTTTATTGTTTGCAGTATTTTGAGAGAAAGGATGATGTCAAAGGATGATGATTTTCACAAGTATATATATGAGGGTAAATAGCGTCTGAAAATTAATATTAGACTATTTTAAAAGATGGACGTTTTTACTATTGGAACTTCTGTGTTTTTCATCTAAATATTTTGGAAAACCATGGCAATGCCTCAGAAGATCAGTGCTGAAATGCTTCCAAACAGACACTATACGACTGTCGGCTGACTACAAACAATGTCTAAAAGTTGTGACAGTTATTTAAATAATGGTATTATGTAATGCCAGTACATTGTGCTCAAATATTAATGACTTGGATAGTTTTTTGATTCAGTAAGAGAAATTACAACTAGGTTTCAAACCTACCAATTGCTATTATTTGAAGCTTTGCTTTTCTTATCTTGATAAGTCCGTTTTCTCAATAACGATCCAGATAATGTCTGATTCACCTGTTTGTTGACTTCCATCAACAATGACTTCCATCTTTTTATCATGTCCACCACCATGGTGACCTAATATACTTCTCTGCTCAGCCCCACCCAGTGTTAATTTTGCTAACAGGTCAGAAGAAGTAAGAACATCAGGGTGGATCTGCAAGCAGTAAATGAATCACTTCTTCTTCTACTAGGGCGTGCATGAGAACCCTAATTTTGTGTGGCGCCAGTGATTCCTGAAAATCAGCGGCGCCTTCGTTTCCCACCAGATTGTTGCTGAACATGGGAATCCCATTTTGCTTTTCGAGTGAGAGTTGGTACGCTTTGAGGAAGCCACATTTCCCTCCCAGTTTTGCTGACTGTTCCTGTATACCAATGCCCTGTGTATTTTCTCTGGGGTTATTTATGAAAAGTTTGCTGACAGGGAATTTTCAGAAGACAAATTTTGCAAATGACTTTGAGTGTCATTAGGTTAAAATCTAAATCTTTATAATCTAAACTCTACGCTTTCCGCTCAAGCAAAGTATTGGGGTCATTTTGATAAAAGAAGTGGAAGATACTTTTTGTTGCTTACCCATTTTAAGATTAAAGTCAATATAAATGGGGGGGGGATTCAAATGGTGAGAAAAAAGATGAAATAGTAAAAAGTAAAGTCAAAATAACACTGTTAAGGACAAGGACTTAAGAATAAGATTTATTAACAAAAACCTTTTTTTTCAGCTTGTAAACATTCTGTGGACACGTATTCTCAAAACACACCAAACCTGCTCTGAAAGAACACAGCAGTGTCAACATACCACCATTTGTGACTTTAATCATAAAAAGATTTGAAATTCTTTTCTCACATTTCAAATTTATTCTTGAAATGAAATTTGAACCATATTCTCTACATTTCATTTTTATCCTGTAACTGATAAGAAAAATAAGCTCCGCCTAAAGAAGATAAAATGTTTTCCCATTTCCAGTGATCCTAATACTTTGTTTCATTTGGATTTTGGTTTTGAAAATGAGTACAATCAGTCACCTAAATTGTGACGGTAACAACTTTGATATTTGGCTGTAAATAACTGGTGGAATTGTTTATTGTAGGGCAGGTTGATGTTTGTCTGCCCAGGAGTCTGGAAAGATAAGAACTTGTGGATTTCAAAATAAATGCTATTCCACAGTTTGGTTTGATTTGTGATCAGTAATTAAATTGACTAAATCAGACTTTCTTTATGTAAATGAATGTGTGGTTCAATGAGGTTGGCCAGGAAGACATTATTGATATTTGTTGGTGATTTTATTTCCAGCCATCTGTGGCAAAATGGAACATGGGCAAAGGTGAGCGACCGATAAGATGTTGGGGACATTGGACTTTACCAGTCAGATCAAGGTGTGGATAACAGGAGACATTATGCAATGCAGAGATGGTTTACTACTGCAGAAAGTAAAATTCAGTCAATAAACCATATCTCTAATTATTACACCTGCTGCCTTTTGAACGGGTAAGACCTCACTTTATCTACTTTCCATTGAATAAAATCAAAGTCTGATATATGATTTTACATGTTGCTAGCTTTCTTTTATTAAGAAAAAGCTAATATTTGGGGGGAAAACATTAGGACAACTGGTAAAGTCTACGTAAATACAACGAGCTGCTTCAGGAGAAAATGACCAAAGCACCTCAGTGCATTTTAATATTCAAGAGTCAATGACCTACAGTAACCCCTGGTGTTCTCTTTTTCACCCTTTCTCCTCCCTCCCACTCTGTTTTTCCTCCCGTCTCCCATAGGGCATTGTAGAAAGCCACTTCTTTCCTACTCGCTCTCCTCCAGATATCAAGTCATTAAAACCTCGGCACAATAAGTCAGTGGGCTCTGGGCGTCCCATAACGCCCACCAGGGAAAGCCGGTCCTCCATCAGTGCAGAGGAATCGACAGACTCAAGCTGTGGACTGGCATGGGCAAGATGGATAGGCAGTAATTGGGACATCCACTTCAGAGGTAAGGTCAGTCTCACCTGACACATGCTCACTTTTGCGAATATATTTGAGCCTAATGATGCTCTTTAGCAGAGTTGTATTTTTTAGGTTGTTTTGGGTGTTTTGTTTAGTGAAAAAGTTTTTCTGTTTCAAATTTAAAAGAGAAAATCTGCTTACAGTGTACAAACACAAACAGAAACCAACATTTGGTCAGCATTTGTAAATGCCAATATTATAAAGTTCATATCTTCTTCCTTATAATAACAAGCATATTTATTTGTTATATAATGAAAGTTTTTCTTTTTGGTCTGTGGAGGCTGGAGAAATGAATTACTCCCATCATCAGCTCTGCAGCCTTTCCACTGACTCAGTTTTATTCATCACTTTTCTTCTTTGTCAAAAGAACTGAACACGTGTATTCAGTGTTCCGTCTAAACTTTTACCATGTGGGACAGAAATGGCAGGTCAAAAGTCAAAAAAACTAAAATAAAAAAATAACCTTTTTTTTTACCTGTTCAACAATAAACCAAGCAGGCAATAATTGAACAAAAAGTTGTGAGATTCTTTTACTTTGCTGCAGGAAAGAGAAGTGTAAACCATTGTCAAAGTAAATCTTAAAAGAGTTTTGCACATTTGATTTATTAAAAGAAAGGCGTTCAGTTTACAAATTCTTTTGAGCTCAGATATAAAAAAAAAAAACTAGAGAAAGATTTAGTCTGTTACCAGCAATAAAAACAAGATTTGGATCTCACTCTTTTTGATAACACCTCTACATTCTGCCTGGTTTCATAAATTATTTAAAAACTAATTTCTTTGCTCCAAAGTCTGCATTTGAGTGAAAGTCGCTGGATAGATGCAATACATTTTATTGTGAAATTAAAGAGAATGAATAAACCTTGATGTTTCACTCGACAGATTTAAATTTAAAATAAAAAGTCTCTAAATTTCTATCATTCTTGAATTTCTGTCAAGAATGATGTCCAGCCCATGGACATAAAATCTGTCCATGGGCTGCAAATGGTCTCTGGACCACACTTTGAACAAACCAGCTCTTTAATTGGGAATGCACAATTTATTAACAGAATATGGTCAGATTAGATTATGTTTGAGCTATAGATTAAAGTCCGATAAGGAGGTTTCTTTTAGATCTGACCCGCTGATTCAGAAATACATTCTGCAGCTTTTTGAATACAGATAAAGACACATCAAAGTACATGATGTTCGTTAATCATTCCATAGAGCAAAAATGTATGGAGTTCTTAGTTGTGATAGATTTAATGATCTGAGGGAAAAGCTATTGATATTTATTAGTATTTGACCTGCTGATAAGCAATCAGCACTGATCAAGGAAAAATTGGCCACTTCTAATTTCTGCTAAAATTATTACTGCATCTATACTTTATATCCATGACATAAATTCACTTGGACATTTTTATGCATCTCCCTCTGTGTTGCCCCCGTAGCATTAAGGAGGTGAACATTATTTTTAAATCTGGCAAATGGCAGAAATCCAGTTTATGAGGCTCAGAGCTCTGACTCAGCTCGTGGTTTGGGTTGCTTTTGTGGCTTCCAACCGTTTTTTTTTGTTTTTTTTTATAGATTATTTAAACCAAGAACTAAAACAGTAACAAAATCCATTCCATTGTTAATATTTACAGGGCTTAACCATACTGCATTCTATCAATAGCGGAAGCCGTTTGATCAAGCCACAGAAATGAAAGTCGACAACAACTACTTCTTTTGTTGTAGCACTTTTATTTAAAAATCAATTAAATCCAACACAGGTTTTCAAGACTTCACCTTGAGTTAGGCAGACGTACTAAACAGGTTATAAGATAACCATACATGAATTTGTTTATCTTGTTTAGCCTTTCTTCACATATCAAAATTAACAATAGAATGCATTTTGTTTAAGGTTTGTCTGTCCTGCAGGCTGGTTAAGAATAGCCTCAGTTTATGCTGGTGTGTGTGCTGAATCAGTTTCCTGAAATATACCCTCTCCCCCCCAGCAGCACATGACAGACTTTCATTTCTGCTTTTGCATCCAATTGGGTTTTTTACACACTTTGATATTAGGAGTGTCCAACTACAATTAAATTCTTCTGGCATTTCAAGTCTTTCTAAGAACCACACATCGTTGCTTAAGATGCCCTGTCATCTCATTCTGTGGACCGCATCCCTTTTTTGAGTGAGAATACAACTTTTGTTTATTTACATCTACCCGTCTTATCACAGTCATGTTGAAATTCGAAAGTTTTGTGTGTATTTGTCCATGTCTTTGTTAGGAATCTTGCATATTTTGTCATCTTATTGACTGTTAAAAGATTTTGGAAGCTTTAAGTTCATCAGGATCCAAACTCTACCTGTCATGTCTGCAAACAAGCAAAGCTCTCTGTCCAACCTTACTTTAGTTTTTTTTTCTTCCTTTTTTTGAAAATGTAGTGGTACATCTCATAAAATTAGAATACAAAAAGTTTCAAGATTTTTTGGTAATCCTATAATGGAATAGAATGTAACATGCTTTATTTATCCCCAAAAGGAAATTGCTTATTTGTTGACAAGCTTCTCCAACCAAAGTGTTAAATATTACCAAATACAAGCATAACCATAAGTGATATAAAATTTATAAAAATATATATACATAGGTGTTGTATAGATTCATTACATATAATGAAATATTGCAATCCTTTTTTCTTTTAATTTTGATGATTATGCTAACAGAGAATAAAAAACAAAAATTCACTGACTCAGAAAATTTTAATATTGCTAAAGATAAACAAAATGTCATTCTAAACAGAAATGTGAAGATTCTGAACAGGATGTTCAATGCAATCAATATTTCATTCAAAAGTGGCTCATTTTGCACAAATCACTACTTCAGTACAGTGTAGCACTGAAGAACAGCTGTTTATCCCTTTTTGCTGGTGCACCTTTTAATACCACATGTTTTCCTTCCACTCAACTTTCTGTGCACATACTTGGATATAGCACTCTGTAAACGCATAGCTTTTTCAACAGTGACCTTTTGTGGCTTTCCCTCCTTATGCAGGATGCCAGTGACTGTCTAGTCAGCAGTCTTCTCCATAATTGTGCAGCCTACTGACCCAGACTGAGGCTCAGGAAACTCTTACAGATGTTTTTGCTTAATTAGCTGACTAGGGTCAGTCATGACACCATTATTTTCTAACATTGAACTTTTTCAAATATTCAAAATCTCTGAAATATTGAATTTTGAGGGTTTTTTTATCTGTAAAAATGGAGAAATACAAGAAATAAAGGCTTGAAATTTTTCACTTGGAAAACTGACTCCATTTAATGAGATTCACATTCTAAATTGACAAAAAACTTTGAAGTTTTGCATGATAATTAATGTTTTTAACTACCTGTAGATTGCAGCATATGTTTAGCCCCCTCCACTCTGTTACCTGAAATAAAATTAATTGTGTCTACCTACCTCTGGGAGTCACCAAATTAGTTCAGTAATTATAAATTTGGTCCTCACCATTTTAGGGAAACATTGCCATTGCTGAAAATTGTGATGGCTCTGACCAAATATGTGAGAGATTTGCAGGGCTACTAGACATATTACCTCCTACCAAATAATTATTCCATGCAGTTCCTTACAATTACAAACTGTTACAATTGTGATTTGATAGATTTTGAACAATTGTAGGAGGAAGCCAGAGTAGCTTTTTGTTTTAAAATATTATTTATAATTTTTCTTTTGGAAAATGTAACATGTTACTAAGCTCTTGATCCTGTCAAACTTGTCCAAGAGATTTTTTTCTTAATGGGTCCTTATTTTATTAATTAAATGAAAATAAAGGCTGTATACGCTGCAGCTTTTGAACAAAATCTGCTGGAGGCTGCCAAAGGCTTAAAAATGACTTGTGAATCTAAACCTCCTGCCAGAGCTTCAGGGAAATTATAACGATTAATGCATATCTGTGTGTTTATAGCTCAGACAAAGCCAAGACCTTACTCCACACTGGCAAGAATTTAAAAATTATGTTGTCTTCTAATTATAGTTTGAGCCATTTTTCATAGAAGAATGGGCAAAAAATTCAATCTATAAACAATCTTTTAGAAACATTTATTAAAAGACGTGACGTGAGAAGATGTGCAAATGGTGCTGACTATAAATTGGTGCAACAGGTTTCAGATGTTCTTTTTTTTTTTAAAAAAAGTTGAAAACCACTTCACAGTTACGCAGTGATACATCAGATGGCCAAAGCAAACATTAAAGTTTGTAGTTGTGACAAACCTTTGAAAGGTTTGTCACAAGTGGTGTTTATTCTTCTGCAAGGCAAACTCTGCTGTTTTAACTCAGTCTGGTTATTTTTATTCCACAGGTACACGTTGATTTCGTAATGACAAGCTGCTGTGCAGAAGATGTCCACGCTGTCTGTGACTGATATCCCAGATGTTGGTCATGGTAAGAGGAAAAGATTATTTCTTAAATCTGAGAGATTAGGCAGGATTATTTCTTCTTAAATACGCCAATGTCACTCTTCCAGTTAAAATAAATGTATATACTCTCCCACATTAAAAAATAAGACTAATTCTGCAAGATAAAAGTCATAGAACGCATAAGCTATGTTTTTATTTCCAAGCTTCCTCTAAAGGAGTGACTGTTTTTAAATTGTAATAACCATAAAGTTACTGCTGATTCTGTTAATTCCCTATCATATTGTTTACATTTCTCCGTTCTCTAAGAATTTTTTGTTTTGGACACCTGTTAAAACAGATAAGATAAGAGGAAGCCGAACAATGAGTCTTTGAGTCCAGCGAGTTTGTTTCTCTTTTGTCAGATGAGAGTAAGGTGTTTGACGGGGCCTCTGAGCTGCAGCTGGACTGCTTGGCTGAGGAGAGCGGTGGAAACACCACAATGAAGCCCGGCGGCCTGCTGTCACTGACCGACCTCACCCAGCCAGATGACTTCCCAGTCGCCTCCCACAATGGCCCGTCGCTTGCCGACATGAGCAGCACTCTGCCGGTGGAGCCAAGTGACATCAAACTGGATCCGTGTGCAGGTGACGCGTCTGGTAGCGTAGGTAAGCAGAGCAATAAAAGTTTCCTTGTTTTTGTTTTGAGTTTGCTTTTAAGAAACAGATTAAATGCAGGACCTTGCAGTCATCTGTTTCTAAGGAACAATTGCGATAAGTGATAATGTTGTTGTTTTCAGATCATTTTAAAGTTATCTAATGGTAAGGGCATAATAATGCAAGAAATTTAAGATGAATAAGCTTTAAATTCTAACAAACAGTTAACACTGGAACTAAATATTTAAATGTCTAAAATAAATAAACAAAACAACTGAAACTACAAATATAATGAATCATGAAGTCTCTGTTAAACCCCCCCCCAAAAAACAAATCGTCCTTCAAAGAAAGGGCTAGCTGAAACCAATGCACCAGGCTAAAAACTTTTGCCATCCAGTTTTTGGTAGAAAAAGAGAAAAACAATAAATCATTCAAATGAAATTATTGAGTTTGTTTTAATTTATCTTGCGATTAATTGATTTATTGTTTATTGTGCACGCTTATTCTTGATTTTTGTAGGACAAGTGGAGCAAAGATTAGTTATTGCTGTGTTTATAATGCACCTGGAGTGATGTCCAGTTCTGCCTAAATAATTAGATTTATTTAGGGGTTTTTCTTGCTTTCAAACCTCTCATAATCTCAATCAAGTCTCTTAATTTTGCAAAATGGTTCTGGAACATTAGGCTTGCTTATTATGATCCGTCTTCTCCTGCTTGGTGTCCCAACTTCTCTGTGGATTGTTATTCACACATGCTCTACACAGCAGGAGGAGTCTCTGCAGGACGTTCAGCAGGCCAGCCTGAGTTGAGCACGAAGGAGGCGGGACACGATGCTTCATCTATGTTGTAGCGAGTTCTCTGTTTTTGTTTTTAGCAATATGTGGGTGGTGGCACAGATAACCTTGTTGTGCCTGCAATGTTCTTGGAAAAAGAAGGATCGTCTTAAGATACATTATAAAAGAGATGGAAGTAAACAGAAAATAGTATTTTTTTCTTTGTTTTGTAAGAATTTCACAAGGCACAACTGAAGCATCTTTTAAATTATCATAACTGTCCTCCTTTTCTTCTTGGGGATTTCCAATCCCCTAATTTTAGATCATGTCAGTGATACAAAAGTAACAATAGATTCAGTATATAATTACCGGCAGATATACTGACGCAAAGGTTCTAAATATTTTTCCACTGGCAGAATTCATCATTAAATCAATTTGGTGCTTTCTTAGATCTCTTTTTATATTTTTGCTGGAAAGATCTAAGACTTGCAGAAGTGCAGGGTTATTATACAGACCTGAAACATTTAGAAAAGTATTCAATTAGCATCTACCTTTTTCATGGCTGAATAAGTATTGGGAAAATTAAATGAAGTGTAGATAATGTTTGCTTTTCCAGACTTTTTTCTTTCGCTCTTTCAAGGACAAAACTCTTAAAACGCTTTAGAAATCAGTGGATTTTAAATCTATTTTCAAATGACACACTTCATATTTGACTTGCTACATCACAACTTAATTTTTAAATTTTGTTCATTAAACTGACTGGAAGGCTGGTCATTTAACAACATATCAAATATGGACTTTTATAACAGGGCCTGTGGTTCCCAATTTATGCCTGTTTAAAATACCAACCAAAGCCTAAAAGCTTTTTTTTTTAACCGAGAGATGTTTCCAGTGTTCACAAAACGGACCCTTAGCATTTATAGTTCAGCTCACACTTTTATATACAATTCCTTATGTATAGGTTTTAAAATGGAGTTTATTTAATGTGAAACCCAAAAAAGCAGTGGAATACGCTCACAATACACTTTAAAGACATAAAGACACTTTTGCTAATGAAGCAGTCAAAACTGTATATTTTATACTCCAATTAAATTTTTTTGAAAATTTGAAACATGAAAAGTATAAAATCTTTAAATTAAATTTCTTTTAAATATGGAAACAGAGGAGATCTTTAATATTAGCATGCCAACACACACATGTATAACAAAAAGATAGTCACTTTTTAACAAGAACAGTTAATTCTGTTCACACAGGTTAGAACTGAATTGATTCGTATTCCAAGTACACCACCCAAACATTTTGAGCAAAATTCACATGCTCATATTAATTCCTTAATTTTTTGATGAAGCAACTTTCTGAATAATGTGTACACACAATGAAGCTCCTTTTATTTACATGGTTCCTTGTGCAGAAGGAAAATTGAGTACAAAATCTTGAAGACAACTTTCTAATTGGTAATTTGTATGATACTTCAAAAGCAAAGTAAGATGTGACATAATACAGTAAGTTGTGGTTTTACTCAGATCTTGTCTCTTTCAACCCCTCTAGATGGTTTCAGTCCCAGCTGAAACTCAGCATATTAAGTCTAGGAGGTCAGGGGATGAGCTTTTTGTTTATGTTAAGTTTAAAGCAAAGGAAGTGGCAGCAGCTTGATTATGACTCCTCGCAAAGATCAATGTGCTTAATAAACTGAACCACACGTGCATTTAGGTGCACATATGTGCAGCGGTTGTCTATCGCTTGCCTTTTGAGAGGACATATCTCAACTCAAACACTGCAATTGCATAATCTTACTTTAGATCAGAGCACATTGATTACAGCACACAGAGCTGCACCCATATGAAGTTATGATGCAAACATGTTATGCTGCAAGTGAAGATATTTACAGCATTGCAGGTACTGTAGACTTGTTGCATAATCTGTCAACTCCCTGATTACATCTGGATGATCACTGCAGCAGATGCTTTAGAAGATCTTTACAGTTTTTAAAGCAGAGTTTGGTTAGGCCCTGACACTTCTCACGTTTTTTACTCCAATATAGATCCATTCACTGCAACTGAAAAACATCATCCACCATATTCAGTGCGCATATACTGCTCATAATATTTTTTCCCTGCTAGGTGCTGCTCCTCTGCACCAAATCCTTCAACTTTCCATCTATAAGAATGTGTCCCCCCAAACTGCACTTATAGAGTATCTACAATCTAGAAAATAATCTGCAAACTTATCCACAAACATCTGTGATCTTGTGGCATTCCTTAGATGTCATACTTTAAAGTTTATGGTTTAATCTTTGTGAAAATATTTAACTTCCTACGAGCCCCCCTTCAGAAATCTAATATGTTTTTTGGATTCTTGTGTAGATGGGCAGCCGGTGAAGAGGAAAAAGGGTCCTGCTCCGAAGATGCTGGGCAACGAGGTGTGCAGCGTCTGTGGCGACAAGGCTTCTGGTTTCCACTACAACGTGTTGAGCTGCGAGGGCTGCAAGGGATTCTTCCGCCGCAGCGTCATCAAAAGCGCCCAGTACTCCTGCAAGAACAACGGCCGCTGCGAAATGGACATGTACATGCGCCGCAAGTGCCAGCAATGCCGGCTGCGCAAGTGTCGGGAGGCGGGCATGCTTGAGCAGTGTAAGTGTCTTCACGCTAAATCAACTCTTGACTTTTATATCTACTGTAAATAAAGTTGCCTCTTTGACTCTGAGATTGAGGTTTTTTGTGCAAACCAGCATCCTCTGTAACCCACAGGCGTGCTTTCTGAGGAACAAATCCGGTTAAAAAAGCTGAAAAAGCAGCAGGAGGAGGAAACTGCACACACGTCCACAGTGGTCACACCAACCCCTCTGCAGGAAGCACCCACTCTCGACCCACAGCAGCAGGAGATGATCGAGAAGCTGGTGGCCATGCAGAAACAATGCAACAAGAGGTCTTTCCTTGACCGACCAAAAGTTACGGTAAATGGACGACATGTAGTCCAACAAATGGTCTTCAAATGCTGTTGCTGTTTGTTTGGCATCGGTCTCACCAGACTGCTTGTGAATATTTCCAGCCTTGGCCCCAGAGTCAAGACTTGCAAAACCGAGAAGTGCGACAGCAGAGGTTCGCCCACTTTACAGAGCTCGCAATAATGTCCGTTCAAGAGATTGTGGATTTTGCAAAGCAGCTTCCTGGCTTCCTGGAGTTGACAAGAGAAGACCAGATCGCCTTGCTCAAAACCTCCACCATTGAGGTTCGTTTTGAGTTACCGTCATTCAAAGCTGCTTTGATTCAACGATTCTGAAGTTAAAATAATTGAAGCGCATTTTTCAAGATTCAACATCTTTGTACCTATTTTTTTGTAAATGAATGTTGGAAGTAGTTGGGTTTGTGGCAAAAACTTTGACTCTGCAGAATCAGTGTGTCACTCAGGTGTTTGACCTCCACAGATTATGCTGTTAGAGACGTCCCGGCGATACAATCCAGCCATTGACAGCATTACTTTTCTGAAGGATTTCAGCTATAATAAGGATGATTTTGCCAAAGCAGGTACATTTAGTCAATGAAAGAAATCATATTATGTACTGTTTTTCATTAAAATCTTGAAGCATTTTCCTATTAAACCCAGTTTTTTCCTCTTTTTACCCATCTCCTTCTTTTCTCTCCCTTTCCATTCCCCCAGGGCTTCAGTTTGAGTTCATTAACCCCATATTCGAGTTTTCAAAAGGAATGAACGACCTGCACCTCGATGAGGCCGAATACGCTCTGCTCATTGCTATCAACATCTTTTCTGCAGGTCAGAATGAATAAACTGCAGACATTGCTGTTCATCATCATTATATAGGGCTCAGAGTGAGCCAAATGCTTATAATCCCTTAAGGACGAAATGGTTCATTTAAGCTTGCAGACTGTGCATTTAGAGTAACATTTATCATATCTTAACAAAATTAAAAATTCTCCAGTGAGAGATTTAAGTTGCCTGTCTGTGCTTTGCTTTAATTTGTGTAGATCGGCCAAATGTGCAGGATCACGATCTTGTTGAGAGGCTGCAGCAACCCTATGTGGATGCTCTGCGCTCTTACATCATGATAAAGAGACCAAATGTAAGTTCCCGCCACATTATGTAATCTCTGCTCTTGTGACCGAGAGTGTGTCAGCACAACAGGCACATAAGATCATAACTGAGGTCATATTATACTCCTGATATTAATGGTGAAGGGTTGAATTTGGCAGTTGTCTGATTTAAAAGGTTATGCGGACTTTAGATTAAATTTAAAGCAAATTGTTACATTAAGTATAATCTAAAAGGGCTTCAATTTGATGATTTGTTTAGAAAAATGTTCCCCTAAATATGGAGGGTTTGTCAATATCCTCTCACAATAGCTTCTCTACTTTTAAGAAAGTGAGAGACTTAAGTCAAAAAAAATAAGAGGTGTAGTTCATAATTTTATACACTTTTGATTTTAGTAAGAACATAGTTGGAATGTTTATATTTTGAAGTATCTGAAATGTTAATTATGCTCAATTGTGTAGTTGTTGAATTTGTTTTAAAAAAGTGCTTAAGAAATAAACCAAGCAGCCAAAAGTTGCTCAAGAGTGTGTCTCATACAGAACACCAAACTCTGGAATCAGTCAATGGCACATTCACCGCCCATGAAGAAACTGTAAATTCATAAGGTTTGATTTTGCTACAAAGTTGTTGAGTGACCGCTTGTGACTAAAATCCTAGTGCAGAAAACTAGAAGTCTTATAGCCAAAAATGATGTTTTCATTTTTGGCCCAGTTGTGACCAGCATTGTTGTTTTGATTTGAATGTGCCGGATCTCTGCCAGTGGAACATTTGCATAAGTGAGCTGTGTGAAAACTAGCAGCAGTGAATGGAAGCAATTGAAAGTCTCAATTTTCCACACACAATCAGTTCCTGTTTTGCTTGTGAAGGTTTAACTGCAGTACAAAAATGTAGCTGCCCAATTATTATTCCCAGGACATTGTATGTCACTACCCCTATACTTAGTTTGTTTCACAGCATATCTTTTTACTCAAAAGGTTTCTTATCATAATGCTACACAAATACTTGATAGAAGTTATCCGGACTTAAGCAATTACTTTTCTCCTTTATAAGACTCAGGCAGTTCTTATAAAATGTGGAGAGAAAAAATCATTTTTTGTTTGTATTAAACATTGTTAGTCCTGGTTCATGTCTTTAAAAGATCTCCTTTGCTAACAATGTGCTGTGAATTGATAGTTTTTCAATGTTTTCTTCAGGATCACCTGATGTTCCCCCGTATGCTGATGAAACTGGTGAGCCTTCGCACATTGAGCAGTGTCCACTCGGAGCAGGTTTTTGCTCTCCGCCTCCAGGACAAAAAGCTTCCCCCGCTGCTGTCTGAAATCTGGGATGTCAATGAGTGACTGTGGTCCAGGTGTCTCACTTCGTGGCTTATGGACCCTGAGAGGGACATGGCTTCTATGAAAAGACCGCCAACTCCTCTCTTCTCCTGTGGTCAGGGACTGGATATTGCCTTGAGATTTTTGTTTTACCCTGAAGGGAGTAGAGTGCTCTAACCCTTTGCTCCCTAAAAGACTGTTAAGCAGCATTGTGTGCAGTGGAGGAAACATGCACACAAACATTTCTTTTTCTTTCTCTTCATTGTAGATGCTCACATGATTGTGGTTAAGTTTAGGCGTTAAGGATTTTGAGACACTTTTCTTTGATTCAGTCTTTGCTGAAAGTTAAAGTCGGTCACTTTCGTGGTTCTGTACCTTTCTTCTACTAATTAAAATCAGGAAGCACTGAGCAGGTCTTGGCTGTTACTGTCTTAAAAATTGCAATGTCTCATTAAGAGGAAAAGATTATTTCTGCAGCTGTGCAGAGGCAGAGACGCTTTTCTGCCTGTATTTTGTCCTGATTCATGTATGGTAACAACTAGTTTGCATTTCCTTCAGAGTAAATTCAGAGGTCTTATGGTTGAATTCATTGCTCAGGTAAAGTAATGTGAAGCAGACCTCTGAGAAGTAGAGGCTTCTTTAATTTTAAGTACCGTATATTACTCTTTTTTTTTCTTTCTCACTGCAAAAAGGGACCTTTTTGGTCATTAACAAATGGCCATTAACGTTTATGAAAGTTGAACATCACATATCCATAAGAATGTACAATCATTACATCTAACGAAATCCTAAATTCCTTCACGTGATGTCAATAAAGTCGATGAATGCATTTAAATTACTGTATTCTCAAAGATTAGTAAGTGGATTAAGGAAGTGTCTTTACTAGACTAGGCTCCAGTCTCATTTTAAAGAATTCCTAAATGGGAATCTCATTGTTATTCAATATTACCTGTATGACATTTTGTTTTATTTGTGATTTGTTTTTTCATGAAAAAATACTTTTTTTCATGAGAAATACCATGAAAAAATTTATTTTTTAAAATTTCAGTTAATAAAATTTTGCAACTGCTTTTATTTAACAACACACTGAAAAAGAAAATGTAGTTATAAAGCTAACTTAAAAGGTCTATTACATAAGCATTCTTGAACTTGATACCAGCATCTATGCTGAGAACCTTCAATAAAAAGGCACCAAAATTCAGCAAAGAGCAAAGACGTTAGAATGTAAGTTGTATTGAACTTTATAATTACTGGGATTTGGTTCTTTTGGCTGTTCTCCATGAATTGCCTGTCAGTGTGAAGTTGAAATCTCAGATAATCAAAAACTTAAGTGTGAAATTGGTGGAGTTTATTTCTCAGTGTCCTCTTTAGACGGCATAAATGTGAATGATTGAATATTGTGGGTTAATTAGCTCTGGGCTTTTTCCCATCTTCAGATGTTCCTAGTTGCGTTGCTAATTTAAAAGCCACTTGAATAAAATCCCAAACCCACCGTCTGTGAACTGATTTATATGGCATGCAAACAAAGCTAGACTGGGTCAGGACAAGCATAAATGTAAAAACAAAGAGTCTGCGTACCGTGGTATTTTTCTGACCACATGTTGATTCAGACATTTTGCTTTCTTCCTCAAAATGTAACTGTGTTATTTTTGTCATTTTTACAACATTTTAATTCTTTGAATTAATTATATTTTCAGAAAGAGGTCTATTGTTGAGAGTGCACACAATATTCTTTTGGTTTGAACATTTTGCTTTTGTGTTCCTTTGCAGCAGAATTTGTGAGATTGTTTCTTAACTTTTGGGTTTGACGCCGACAGCCAAACACTAATTTCTGTGTAAGGGATCCAGGGTGCCCCAATCAAATATCCAACCCACTGACTGAGGGGAAAAAGATAAAACTGAAACTATCATGGCTGAGTGTGCTGTAGTGTAATCAACTCAAAACAATTTTTGTGTGTGAGTACATGTTAATGCTCTAGCTATCAAAGTTAATTTTACTGTATATACTGCAATTGTAACATCTGATCTAATTCCTGTCTTCAAAGGGTGACTGTAAACATTGATATATAGAAATGCAAAACTATTTTAATACTTGTAACTTCTAAAGACAACCTGTTTTGTATGTACAGTATAAATTAAAGCTCTGCTGTAGTGTTAATGTGTTGGGGTTCTTCATTTCTCAAGCTTTACATTTATGAAGTTAAAAGTATAAAACATTTGTAGCACTTCATCATTTTAACAATTTGAGGCAAAACTAGCAGTGGGGTGCTTCTGATGTTGCAGTACTGTTAGCCTCATGTCAGCAAAGTACTAAGGGGTTCCTGCTGCAGTACTGCAACAGGTCCTGGATGAAGGGTAGGAACACTCCCAATAGGTTTCTCAGCTACTTTCACCATCCTTGGCAGGAGTCTCTTGTCTGCCAGATTGCAGCTGGAGTAAGATGCTGTGATGCAGTACAAACACATATACTAATCCATACTGCTGCAGAATGTAGAGAGAGGATGCAAGTAGAAAGTGGGACCTGTTTTAGTTTCCAAGGGAAGCAGTCTCTGCAGGTCCTGTTTCACAATAAACAGGAAATCAGGAAGGGGGCAAACATTTTCAGACCACTGTCAGTATAAGGGCTATAAATGATAAGTATGAAAATATTTCTGAGTATTTGCATTTCTTAACCTATGCTGTGACTGAGTTCCTTTTGGGGGCCATGAACAGTAGGGGGCTCTAAGCAGTGGCAAATATTGCATATATGTTGGGCTGTACCTGTTCTCACCTATTAGTACAATGTCAATACAATGCATTTTTGTTGCATGTTTTTTTTTACTATGATTAAGCACTTGTGATGTTTAACTTTGGGTAATTCACTAATTTATCTATGTGAATTTTACTCGCAGGCAATAATAAACCCAGATTACTGTCTGACAGGTATAGTGACTTATAAAATCGGTCGCTCCATTTAGTTGAAAAGCAACAAAATCAAATCAGAAAGCAACTGTGGGAACAATGCGTTTTTTTGTGTGTTTTCTTTTTTTTTTTGCAAGTTTAATGCTTCCTTTAAGTTGGGTTTTGAGTATGCGGAACTTCGTGCAGACTGAAAAGGAGGAGTAGGGTGTTGTGAAGGCAGGTTGTAACTGACCGAACCACTCGTTCATCCAGTAGGGAGGCGGACACACGCATTTCCATCATTTACTACGCTGTCAACCAGTCACACTCAGTGACAAGCCCTCCCATTTATTGTTCGTGTCCGGCTTTTTAAATGACCAACCGTAACCTTGAGAAAACACGACATAACTCATACAACCACCCCTTCCTCTCCAGTCTCTGTGACCGAGAGAGGCATTCAAGACACAGGCCGTCGTCTTTGGCAGTTGGTTTCACAGCGAACGTTAGCGGCTAGCAGGCTAATGTGAGCAGGTAAGGATGTTCTACTGCTGCTTGTGAATTAAAACCCACATGGCGTATTGGTTGCATATTTCCTGGCTGATAATTTTTTAATATGGCCTCTTGACGTGGGAGTTGGTAGTTAAATATTTAGAGGTTCAGCAGCAGAGCTCCGGTTAGCAGTGGCACAGCTAGTTAGCCTGCTAGCTAATCCATCGGTGGCGTAGAGAGCACACAGGCAGCGCGGACAGGAGGTGAGAGGATGCTTATAAAGGACAAACAAAACATGGACTGCATGCTCTAAATATAAAAATATTCAGTTATACAGTGGGCTGTCAAGAGGCGTTGGCATTGCCTTATTATATTTGTTAAAGTATTAATCTATGACAGCCAATGCCCTTACACTTATCTCCTCAGTTAGTTTAGTATTCCCACTACAGCTTATAACTAGCTCACAGTGGATGGTTTTTCACTCCGTTATTGACACAGAGGAGAGTTATTCGAACATATTGGGTCACGAACTAGCATGTGGCAGACTTCCCGAAAGGTCCTGCGATCAGGCAATTAATTTAAAAGGATTGAATGGCTGTTGCAGTTGGGTAAACATGTACGTAGGCAGCTTTTTAACACCCGTATTCAGAAACGTTGTAGCGTCACGTTTCTCTGTGTTTTCATTTACATTTTTAATGTATGATTAAATATGCTTTGTCGGGTTTAATGAAATATAATGCGGAAGACGGGTTTTGAGGACAGAATGTACACAGACACGATAACTACAGGAAAGGAAGTATCAGTTTAGTACATTATGGAATGAATTATGATGCATTAATGCATCTATTTCTGTGCCTTGCAGCCTCTGAGCACGATCTTCCTCTCTGGTATAAAATAAATGACATTTTAGTTATAAGATGTGTATATGTGGATGAAACATTTATACTAGCTTGTCTCACACTATTAGTCTGAACAGCTTGGTGTGTGCATGACCCCCGCACAAGCTGTTACCTACGTAAATCCATCTATCACTACTTATTGAGTTCCCATGCAGCATTTCATTTTTTTTCCAGGTCTGGATAAATTTTGAAAAAGAATGACGGAATAGTAGTTGAGTTTTCACTATCCATTTGCCCATCTATTATTTTAGCAGCCTTCAAGATGGGAATTTTTGGATCCATATGTAAAGACTGGCTGACAAACAAGTTCTATATTTGAAAGTAGATCAAAGGATGGACTAAGAACTCTGTAAATCTAATGGTGGAAAAGTTTTTGACTATCTAAATATATTATTTTGACTTGTGTGGATGCACCTATGACTCGTATTTCTGGAGGTGTAATTAAGATTCCAAAGCAGGAGCACTTAGAGGGAATACTTCACTTTTATTTTATGTCTTTTGATGTCCGAGAAACATCTAAACGACATTAGTTATCTGATAACCATCTTCTCAGATACAAGAACAGATTTATTAAATATTAGTGTTGAATAGTGAAGGTCACTGCAGCCTGATGAATCACATTTTGACCCATAATGGATAATTCATATGCTAAATAAGATGTGAATTTGAAAATATTGAACAGGATAAAATAAAGCAATGAAGTGGTGACTTTTATCCTCAGGATCAAAGGCAGCGGCTTTCAGTTCAAAGACCCATCATGATATACACATTGAATATTTTTCTTTCATCAGCCTGGAAAAAATTTAATATTTTTGTCATGGCTTGAAAAACCTTAAACAACCTCACATAAGTGAAAACCCAGTTTGTAGTTGAATTGTACGCACCTTTTAAAGCTTGGTATCTGTAGATAGACCTTTAAGCTATCTACACTCTAAAACTCTAAAACACCTGCTGTTTTAGAGTTTTTCTACTCTACTTTTACAAAAAAGGCTACATCTGTGCCCTAATGTTAAAAATTTTTTACAAGTCTAAAGCTAGCAAAAATGTTTAAATATCTGTGGTGACAGACTTACATTTAACAGAAAGCGTTACTTAATTGCTGATGCAAAAACATTTTTTTTGTTTTAAGAGGAATAACTAAAATAAAAATGTGCTGTTTTTACATTGTGTAATTTGATGATGCCATACATTGAGAGTCATCGATTAACAGTTGACTCACAGTTGAGTCTGAAGAACCCACATTTTTTGTCAAAGGGCTACTTCAGGTTCTGGATGTTAAGTTTGCAATATTAATAAGCACACAATTCTAGTTAACGTGTACATTTATTTTAGCTGAAAATAAATGAATAGGTCAGTCCTCTGGTCGTGTCAACGTCAAGAATCCAAATGGTTGCTTGATGTTTTTAAGTTTTATTTTCCAGGCTCTAAACGATACCAGCGCTGCTCAACTGAGCAATATTTTGATGTGATGACTGATACTTTTTGAAGCACACGTCGTCCTTCATGTGTTTTAGCAGCTTTGTTGAGCTAAAACTACTCCATCACTTTGCTTTAGTAGTTTACTTTGACTGGAAAGAACTGCAACCCATTTTGAAAGGTCTGTGAATCAAATCCGTCTCTCCTCTCTCTGCTTGCATAACCAACAACTGGCGCCTGCAGTAATTCTGAAGAGATCCGTGTGTTGTGTTTAAAATGCATTATTCTGTTGCCTTTGAAGACTGTTATTGCATGCCTTGATTCTCATTTCCTTTACTGAGAGACAAATGGTTCAGCACCAAGCCCACTTATTCAGAACCATCAGTGAGGTGGCACCGACCTTCCATCCTCATCTAAAAATAAATCTGTGGTTCTGTTCTTTGCGCTGTGTGCCTACAGCTCTGCTGCTTCATAAAACAGCCATTTTGGCATTGCACCAGGAAGCCTTCATGTTGCCAGACCAGCATGTAGATTCATTGTCCTGATGCTTTTGCAAGATAAAGATGACTGGATAACAGTTTGTTCAGGCCCAGCCCTGCCTTGCACAACATTTCCTAATAGCAGGCTTATTTCTTCCTACAGTTTGACACATGCTTTAGGAAAGGTGGATCTTATTGCAATTTGTAAATTTAAAATATCACCAGTCCCTTTTTAAATAATGTATGAATCTACAAATTCTCTGGATTGATCAAAAATATTTCAAGAAGAGTTGACCTGTTCTAACACCATGGTCCTGACAATCGACAGTGTTCATAATCCAGTTAGAAACTCTATGGTCTCCACTGTATTTGAATAATTACACAAAGCCTAATGACATCTGATATTAAGCTGACTCCATAAAACATTTCTGCCCATTTTTTGTGCTTTTGAAGCCACTCACTATAGCACACCAGATATCCAATGCTGAACTTGGCTATATGAGAAAATTCAAAGATTAGGATTTCAGCAATAACAAATATTTTAATCTTTGAGTATATTCTCAGTGAGTCTTCCACAGATAGGTGTTATATTCAAGTGTAAATGGCCTCTCCACAGCCAAGGAGACCCATTAGTGATAATTGGAGCCATATTATAAGTGAGGCAACGTGTGTTAAAGTTCGCCTTAATGTTCTGATGTCCTCTTCGTACAGCTGTGTCGATTACTAGTTCCTTTGTGGTTCCTGGTTAATGACAGCCCTGGCCGGGATGTGTGTGACTGTAGGGTCACACTCCTGATTTATGTGCTGCTCATTTTGCTCCTCTGTTTATCTTGCTGTGGTGTGTCTGACAAGACAAGCCCATGAGTTTTTCTACATTTATTCACATTTTCATATCCAATGTCTTATCAAAAATTCTTTATCTCTATTGTATAAAACAATAGAAATGTTGATTTTGTAGATTTGTGGTTAGAATCCCCAAGACTTGGAAAATGTAGAAATTAAAACTTAAAATAATTAGCTACCCCTCAGTAGTTAAAGAAATAGGTACAAAAATCTCAACTCATGATTAATTTTTCCAATCCAAGCATTGTCAAAATTTTGCACACTGGATCAAATATTTTCATATACTCCCTGTACTAGTTGTGCCTTAGCAAGTTACAGATAAACCGCACGCTTGTTGTTTCTATTGAAAAGTCAAGTTTATTTGTACAGCACATTTCAGGAACAAGGCAGTTATAAAATGCTTTACACCATTAAAACATAACACAGTAACCAATTATGAAACAATTTACAGTATATTTTGTCAAATGCCATCATCAAAATCGTCAATCAGATATATTAGTCAATTTCCTGTTGTTATGAATCACAGGTAACTCTAAACAGGTGACTTTTTAGAGTTTGTTGAGGTTGGTTGTAGATGTTGGATTCCTGGCAAAGACTCTCTCCTTAAGCATAGTTCTGCACTTTTCTGTAGAAGTGAGTTTGAGGCTGTCTACTTTATTCCTCACTAAAACAGTGTGGATGTCTGTATCGGTTTTCCATTCCAGGTTTTGCATAACAGATACCTTTTCAGTCCCATGTCAGTCAAAACTCTTAGTGAGCTGAGGTGACTCCAAAAGACGAACAAGATTGCCAACTACTGATCAGAGGAGAAGTCTTAACCTCAGTATTTGTGTTTGAAACCCAACATCAAAGTTTTATCCATTCAACTTTACACATTTCCCCTCTGTTGTGATACTAACACTGAAAACATCAAACAGTTGCATCTCAGCAAATGTAGAAAGAAACTGCTGATACATTTATTATTATGGGACAGTAATGAATTTGGAAAACATTTCAGAATAAATTGAATACCTTGGATGTCTACCGTCCTACCTACCTCTCGGCATCTGTCTTGGTTAGTATAAATAACTGTCTCAGGCAGTGAAAAACAGTAATTCCAGTAGATTTTCTGGCATATTTAAGGCTAGTTCATTGCTTGGTGTGTTAGTAAATGGCATCATAATGTGTGCATAGGTAAATGGATAGCTCCTTGACCTTATCAGTGCAGGGTAACATCATGCAAGCATGTTCTTCCACTTTATTGTTTGCTTTTCAGGGTGGCATTTCAGGGGAAGAGCAATGCGGTGTTTGTTTTTGCAGTAAAGTGTGTTCACCATGGCATGCCGACTGCGAAAGCTCTTGTTACTCGAGAATATATGCTTCAGAGACATGTTGCTGTTACTATAACAGGAGAGGCCTTAAAATAATTTCCCTCCTCTTGTTAGCAGTTACTGGTATCAAGGTATTTTAAAAAAGTTCTAAAACCCCTAAAAATGTAAATTACATAGTTGCTGTGGTTTGAACTCCTTTTGTGGAGATGCCAGAAAGGAGAAAAACTTTTTTACCCCATATATTGCTATGTACTGGCTGAATCAAGGCTTCCATTCTTATTCATCAATAATCATTTTAAAATGGCGACCATTTTGTAGTGATATTCATTTCCGCACTTTCAAGGAGCGGTATGGCTTTCTGATCACTGATAGATTTCAGCTGGTTTGGCTTTCCGTGCCTTTTTTCACCTCCCTTTCTCTATGTGATCAATATCGTTTTCCCTCTGCCATTTCACATTATTACATACAAGTTCTGAATAATAATTTCTGAACTTATTTGTTTAGGTTCCTTTCTCTGAATGGATTACTTGGATTAACATTTGATGAAAATTTCATGTCACTAACAGTACCTTTAGGAATATGCTTACAATGAAAAATTATGATGTGTTCAGTACTTATTTTACTCCTCTGTACATACATAACAAAATGCATTTTTCCAAAACAAAAAAGTAGCTCAGTCAATTTAAAAGTTGGATCATTTTCATAAAATAGCTTTGCAGTTGTACTTGCCAAAAATTTTTGATTACAGGATCTTAAAGATCCTGGCTTTAAGAGTCAAAATAAAGCTGGTAAATGGTGGTAGATTTATGTTTTGGTGTTTAAGTTTGCTCCTGTTACCTGTAATTCCCAGGGCTTTAAGGGCCATAGTGCACGCTCTCAATGGTCCTCATTCTCCCAACAGCCTGTAAGCTGCTTACTACATCAGCGAGCCTCTTTTTATCCTCCAACAACAACAACCAGCCGGCACAATAGTGAATAAAAATGACTGTAAAACACACAGCGCTAGAAGTGCAGTAGGGATTTACAGTGTATTTCTGAGTTGAATAATTATTAAAGGGATATTGTTGAATTGGGGAGGAAAAACAACAGCTAGAAATCTCTTGTGCTGTTCCAGGCTTGTTTCTTTGTCACGTTCTTTGTCTAGTAAAAATAAATTTAGTTCAATATTGTGCATTGTGTTTTTAATTTCCTGTAAAGGGAAATGTGAGGCAAGATAGTGTTGAGCTGTCATCTCCTGGCACGGCTGTAATGCTGTTTAATCACAAGAATGCAACCTGCAGCCGATCTCTTGGCGTAAATGTTTGTAAAATATAAAATTAAGGTCCTGCCAATCACCAGTTAGCTGTTCAAGCAGAAAATCTGCCTATTCCGATTAACTGCCGATTTCTTCACTCTTTTTTGTATTTAGTTTTCTTTCATAGTAACATGCATATTCAAAAATAAACTGTCAAATAAACTGTCAGGTTGATAATGGTCATATTTTCCTGCGTTTTTACAGGTTTGTCTGTAGTGAATGGACATAATGATGACAAAGGATCTGAATTTCAGCTACAAACCTCCTTTGATGAAAATACACCATTGACACAGAAGGGAACATATATCCTGGATGTCTTGACATACAGGATTTTAATATTCCAAAATGGAGAAAAAGAAAATATGCCCACGTCTTCTTGACTACTTAGTGGTTGTTGGAGCAAGGTAAGCACTGATCCTGACTGATGAATCTGTTATTGTCTTAAATGTATCTGAGTCATAAGAAGAGTCATGGGGGAGGGTGCTGCAACACATAGGCCCCCACAAAACACAGCTCCGCCTTACCATCTGCATGCCAGAATGCAAAGTTATCATCCTCAGTAAAGCTTGATCCTTTAAAAATGTCTTTATGGAAATTTTTGCCTAAGCCAGTTGTTTTTAGATTTGATTTTTTTCTTAGAAATAATTCTGTTAAACTAAAATTCAGAAACAATGTTTGAGATTTATTTGGTACTATTCAGTTACTTATTTATAGTTGCTTTTCAGTTTCAAGTTATTTCTGTTACTGTTGTGGGCTTTTCTAAGTTGGGTTCTGGCCCCTTGCAGGGCCACAAATTAAGTATAGTTTCTTAAGATTCCCTTAAGACGATTTAATTAAATAGCAGAAATGATAATGAACATATTTATAAGTATTGGAACACATAAAGCTGTCCTTTCACATAGATAAAAAAAACATATTTTGGGATGTGTCACACCTTGTGTTGTCATTATAGCCCTTTTTACTTAGTAGAATTTTGCCAGATCACTTGGTATCATTTCTACCTACGGTAAAGCGAAAAATTAACAGTCAATCCAGGCGATAGGCAAAGCTCGGTGATCGGCAGAGATTGGCCTCATGGGTGATCGGTATCGGAATTGGCAGCAAAAAACCTGATCAGAGCATACCTATTTGGAACCACTTCTTTGTGGGTATGAGCAATCCCCCCCCCCATGTTTGTTGAAAAATTTGTTGAATTTCTAGAAAACATAATGGACATTTTAGACATGCTCATTTTTGATTTTCTTTATCAGAGCTTAATTCTTTCCACCTTTTATATCTCTGGTTTTTGAGCTACTGACACACACTCAAAAACATCCGATATCCCTACTTGGATTTGCCTAGAAGTTCACTTCTTGAATAGTTTAGATTCCTATCAAAGCATTAAAATTTCCTAATTTCTTTTAGTTTTTGCAAATTGATGTTGTAGCAGTTATAAAACCTAAGAGAAACAAAGAATTTCCTGGCATGTTTATCCATCTGTTCTTCAGGCAACCAAGTAGTGACAGTGTGGCCCAGACTCCACAGCTTCTCCGACGCTATCCCCTGGAGGATCACCACGACTTCCCGCTCCCGCCGGATGTGGTGTTCTTCTGCCAACCAGAGGGCTGCTTGAGCATCCGCCAGCGCCGGGTCAGCCTGCGTGATGACTCCTCGTTTGTTTTCACGCTGACCGACAAAGACTCTGGAATCACCCGCTATGGAATCTGTGTCAACTTCTATCGATCTTTTCAGCGCGGGCATCACCGCCCTCGCGACAAGAGTAGCCATACAGAAACTGCAGCGCAGGCAGTGGAGAGTACTAATGAAGCATCTGATGGAGGCGGTGGAGGCCATTTTGCTGCATCATCCGCTCCTGACAACTCCAAGTCTGAAGCCCCGTCTTCATCCGGAGAAGAGAGTGGGCAACCAGGTCCTGAGCAAACCCCTGGCAAGTCTCCACAGCACAAACGCAGAGCTGCCAAGATGGCTGCCAGGAACCGCAACAGTACACTGACCTCGGTGTGCATACTCAGCCACTACCCCTTCTTTACCACTTTTAGAGAATGCTTATATATTCTCAAGAGGCTGGTGGACTGCTGCAGTCAGAGGCTAACCCAACGAGCGGGACTCTCTCGTGCCACCCAAAGGTGAGACTTCTATATTGTTGTTCTGGAGGTCAAACGCTAGATTTTCTGTTTTTCGTTTATAAATAACAACAAAAAAACCCCCAGAAAAGGTAGCTAACCAAATCTTTGGTTAGCCAGAATTGCAGTACTCGAGCTTTTTTTTTTTTTTACGTTGTTTCCGTCTGAATGGACTTTTTATTCACAAAATTGATTTTTTTTATTTTTTATTGTTAGCACAATGCTCAATCTACTAACTGTTGTATTGACTGGTGTGCCTTTTACTGTCTCCAGGATAAATACTTTGCTGTCAGCTCATCTATTCACAAGGACCTTTTAGAAAATGCCAAGAAAATAGAGCAGTACTACTCAAAGAGTAAACAGCACAACAAAAAGGCACTGGCTTGTGTTTTTAAATAGTTTGCAAGCACCAATCAGGCTTTTCCAGACCAATTCTGACTTGTGTGTGGTTGCTGATTTTTTTTTTTTTTTCATTTCCAATTTTTAAAATCTGGATACAAGACATTGTTGCAGTTTTTTGACAGAGGGAGTAATTTTGAATCAAACAAAAATGAAATTAAAGCCACAAGCGGTGTTGGAGGCCCTCGCAGCGAAGTGCGCCTCGGGCCTCATGGCGACTGCGGGGGTTCCAGCAACACCACGCTCTCGCCACCATCGACACTCTCGCGCAGTTCCCGCAGCTGTCCGCCTGGCGACACACACCGACATCTTAGGCAGCGCTTCCTGACAACGGACAAGCGCAGTCGAATTGCAAATTGCAAATTCAAGCTAATGGGTTCTTTAGAGACTAACAAAGGTCAATCCTAGCAAGCATGTATGATTTACAGCAGTCTTACCCAAACTGTGGTCCCTGAACCATTTGTGGTGCGAGGGCACCCCGCAGTGGACAGAAAAGAACTCCAGGACTACTTGTATGATAAGAGGAAGCTAAGTTATAGCGACTGGAACCGTTAGTGTTAGGAATCGTTCCAGTTAGTCAGAACTGCTCTTTGCTTGGTAATGAATGATTCTCTGCTTTCAGGTAAAGAATTAGAATTTGCTATTCAGCCATGCCCACTTGCTCCCACCAGCAGCCATCATTGAAAGAAGGATTTAGAATAAGGAATTATTCTAATTCATTAAACACAGTTGGATATCTGCATGAAGTAGAGATTAGGAGGAAGAGAAATAGTAGGAAAACAGGTGACTTCCTGTTGGAAGGGGGCGGGTCTAAAGTGATGTCACCAATTGACCATTTGAATGTGATGATACAAATGAAGTTTGATGTAGTTGGGAGCTTATATGGGAAAGTTATTCCATCTTGATGTTTCATGGTGAATGGCCAGATTTGAGGCTTGACCACATGCTTTGACATAGGAAAATTCCTTTGATAATTTTTGACCTTCAATGCCTCAAGACTGTGCTGACTGAGTTTGAAGCCTGGATCTCAAAAGCATTAGGACGAGTTCACTCAGATACGACATCAATAAAATAGACAAAATGGCGGCTTTGATCCAAAATCGCTGACTTCCTGTTTGGTTTGGACTATGGCTCCAAGAGACTTTTTTGTAGGTCCTGACATGATACACATATGTACCAAGTTTCATAATTCTGGGTTAAAGCATGACTTGGGGCTGATTTAAAAAAAAAAAAAAAAAAGAATTCTAGGGGGCACTGTGGAGGAATTAGGCCACGCCCACTAAATATTGGACCGAATTCCTATCAGGGGGTGGACAAGGATTGATCTCAGTGAGTTTGGTGCAGCTGAGCTGAAAGATGTCACAGGTCACGTATGGCAGTGGCGTGACCTGTGACCCGCCCCGCCCCCGCCCACCACTGAAAACTCTTGGCGCTTGAAAGCAAGTGAGATCAACTTATCTGTCATCTGACACAAGATCATCTTGATTAGGTCAAGAGAGCCAACGATGCAGCTTTCCAAGTAAAAAAAGTCACTTCCTGTTCTGAGGGGGATGTGGATGAGGGGCAGCACTATGTTATAGTCGATACAGCTGGTGATACCTTGATTTACTCCAGGGCTTTTTATTTTCAAATATTCTATTTGGGATATCTCATGCTTTCAGTGACTGTGCATACATTTGAATAAAGAAATTATCTAGACTTTAGCTTTTAAGCTAATTATGAGTAAAAATACATATTTTCTTAACCTTCAGTATTACAATTTATTATTGTTTTAATGCACTTCTCTTTCAGTAAAATGGTCCATTCTGTCTAGTAATTAGCATCATGAAATTGTGGTTAATCGTACAACCTCAATGAGTGTATTGAAGCCAAATGCTTAACATACTTGAGTTGTTTTGTTATTTTATTTCCTGGATTGCCTGGTTGAAATGTTGGGTTGCGGTGACAGAGAAAGAGGAGAGTCATTGTATAATGGCTTAGAGCACTTCTCACTATGGCAGCTCTGACAGATTGAGGTCTCCAGCTGCCTTTGGGCAGCAGCTGCGAGGTGGGAGGGCTCTGAAGGACTAATGGTTTACCCTCACTCCCCGCCTCACACACTAAATATACCCTTCAAGAACCAGAACGGTGTCACGTGTGTGTTAAGTTGAGCCTTTTCAAATCAACATTTTGGTGATTGCCAAAGAGGCTCTTCTGCGTTTCAGTATCAATTACCCTTCAGATTACCAATTTAACAGTTGGTTTGGTCATGCTTATTGGTAGCTGTCTGCTGCAGTAAAATTAGTCATCGCTTATGTGCTTCAAGATATTTTTATCATTAAATTTATTAGCAAAACTCTGTATATTTGCCATGTCAATTAGATGATTAAGTTCTCTTGAATAGTCGTATTTGTATCATTGGAATTTAAGTGCATCTGTGAAATTTAAGAATAAGTATTGCATTCTCTTGTGTGTGAAGAAATGGCTTTTAGCAACAGGAGAACATTTCACCTGTATTTGTTACGCCAGTGTTCTTAGAAATTGTTTTGCAATTTAAGCACAACTCTTGCACAGTCAATTAGGATATTTTGCGATTAGCAGACATGCACTAAAAATATTTAAGTTGATTGCAAATATTTTACCGTAATTTAAACTATTTGAATCCAGCTATAAAGAGGGAATAATAACATAGAAGTTGGTTTAATGTGTGTGATCTGTTTGTATACCTATGCAGGGACACCATGTGGCGGGTGTTTACTGGAGCGCTCTCTGTGGAAGAGAAGGGCAGTCAGCTGCTGGTCGACCTACGGGATATCGAGTCCTGGGTGTACCGACTGCTGCGCTCCCCAGTGCCACTGGCAGGTCAGAGGCGCGTGGATGTGGAGGTGCTGCCCCAGGAACTGAAACGGCCACTCACCTTCGCCTTGCCTGACAACTCTCGTTTCTCCTTGGTTGATTTCCCGTTGCACCTGCCCTTGGAGTTGCTTGGTGTTGACGCCTGTCTTCAGGTCCTCAGCTGTGTCCTGTTGGAGCACAAGGTAAGCATGGGAACAAGTCAGGAGTTCAAGATATGCTCTGGTTATACCTTGGACCTTTTTATATCTGTATTTGCATTTTCAGTTAAGGTAATTTTCATGCATAAAATATGTTAAATAGAACCTCAGAAGATCAGCAAAACACTGAACACAGTTCTTCTGCTGTGAATTCTAGTAAAAAACTGACCAAGCTCTACAACCAGGCTGTATACCTCATAATTTATTCATTTCTTGATAAAGAAACTTGATTTAATTATTTTCTTTAGAGTGAATGAGTTTAACTTAACCCACTCTGTTTTCTTTAAAGCAACTAGCCTTACTTAGGTTTGCAAGCATTATGTTTTGCACCTCTCCCTTAAGACCCAGCTCTATTGCAATTACCAACTAGTGACATTTTATCTTTGAGCAAAATACTTTTTTTTTTTTTTAAATCTGCCAAAATGAGTAACGTTTATTATTCAGTTTCTGTTTATGGTTTTTATAGCCATTTAGTTTACACAAAGCGCAAGAGAGAGGAAATGAAAACTCAGAGGAAAGCATCTCTTTTCTCTCTGTCATCTGCTGTCTTTCACCCCTTGAGCCATTGACTTGAATGTAATTGGAATCCTTGTTCAGATAGCTGGCGTAATGTTACTGTGGCACAGATACATAGGCTCATTCGAAGCATTTCCAGACCAAAACTTGTGCTTTTAGTTTCATACACAATGTTGTGAAGCTCCTCTGCTGTGTAACCTTTTTGTGTTTCTTTTGCAAATTTTATGATCTGCAGTAACAACTTCCACACCGAAGAGTGTGGTTGTTTTTGTGACATTGTAGTGCTTAGAAATATGAATTCTCTAATTAGAAACTGGCTGAACAAGGTATCATTTAATCCCAAGGTATCATTTAATCCCATTATAATCTTGAACCCAGGTTCAAGATTATAAAATATTACAGGATGCATATAAAGGCATTGTTATCTCAACTACTAAAAAATACAACAAAATAAAAGTAAAGTCATATAGATTAGAAGCTAACATACAAAATGTTTGTAAAATAAAAAGTCAATATGTGTAAAATTTCCTTGTGCTCATCTGTTTGAAAAACATTTCACATTCTTATTTAATCCAGCCAAGCTGAACTAATTGAAAGCTGTCACACTGACATCTCTTTTGAGCTTTTTCTTCTCTCAGCTTCACTTGTTCTTGAAAGTCGGCTTTTAATAATGCTGTTACAAACTTGAGACAAAAACGGGCAGTCTTGCATGCGAGTTAGATAACAAGGGAATAAGAACAAAGCAGCGAAGTTATTAAAAGACAGACATAACTTGACAGTTTTATATTTGTAAAGCCTTAACATAATAGGAATGAGACATTCACTGCTTGAAACAGGACTAGTAACATTATGTCAAATAACATTAATTGTGTTTCTTTTTACCGTTATTTTCCTTTAAGGTCATTCTTCAGTCACGTGATTACAATGCTTTGTCCATGAGTGTCATGGCCTTTGTTGCTATGATCTACCCCCTGGAGTACATGTTCCCTGTTATCCCGTTGCTCCCTACATGTATGGCTTCTGCTGAGCAGGTAAGTGTAAAAATGAAATGCATGGAAACAAGTCTGAGAAACGTTTGAAATTAGCTGCCTATTAAAATTGTAAACACCATCTGTTGTTGGAATGCCAACTTTATGTACAAACTGGTTTTGCTTTGTCCTCCTCCCAGCTTCTTCTGGCTCCCACTCCCTACATTATTGGTGTTCCAGCCAGCTTCTTCCTCTACAAATCAGATTTCAAAATGCCAGACGATGTTTGGCTTGTTGACCTTGACAGCAGTAAGGTGTGTCTGTTAACACAATGTTTTGCACATCCTGTCACTCCAGTGGCGTGTTTTTACCAAATGCTGCTATAAGACGATGTCAAAAATAAAGCAGGAAATTGAAGACGAACTATATAATCCCATTTTTTGTGAATTATTTCCTTCCTATTTAGAGATTATGTTAATAAAGTGAATTTTAATCATATGTCTTATGTGGCTTGCAGGTTATAGCACCCACTAATGCAGAGAATCTGCCCCCTCTGCCAGAACCTGAAGCAGGGGAGCTAAAGAAGCATCTAAAACAGGTAATCAGCACTTGTTTTTTAAAGTTAATTTCATTCAACTGCCCTGTGGCAACCAGAAACCAGTGATCCCAGTATAACACAAGTGTTTTTATATGGCTGTTTCTTTTTACTGTGACTTGACCACACTCTTGTATACATGTAAAAATTCTCTTTCAGCAATTTGAAGAGTAGGTGGCTTCTTCATCATCTCGGTTGTATGTATTGTAGATGAGTGTGTGAGATTTTAAAAGGGCTTGTTTTTAGTGCACTAACATGTTATTATTATTTTTCTCTTTTCTTTTTGTTTCCATTTTGTTTGCATGCTCTAGCTGTTGGAGGTAAAGTCGGATACTTGGATCCAAATAAACCTTTTAGTGTTACTGATGGCACAGTTACAATTTCCCCCTATAAGTCTACTGAACAATTTCAGAGTCTGGTTCTGATTCATGAAAACAGCTTTAAATTCAGTTCCTTTATTTTTTCATTTAACAACCACAAACTTTCATGGCTTTTACTGTGATTTTACACATGTAGTGATGCTAAAGGAAAATTGGCTCTGGTTTTTGAAATTTTGTACAAATACAAATCTGTGAACTTTGGTGTGTGTATGTGTTCACCAGATGATACCCCTAAAGGAAATTATGTCCCACTGATTGTCTTTTGTAAAAATAGTAGCAACACAATTTCTCAACATCTCTGAACATCTCACAAAGCAATATTCAATTCATCTGAAAAACTAATTGCAAACCTAGGAAGAAATTGACACCCATGTACACTGGCAGACCCGAACAGGACAGTATTAATTAGAGAAGCCACTAAGAAACCAGAGATAACTCTGGAGGAGCTGCTGAGATCTTGAGCTCAGGTTTACACTCCACAAACTTTCTTTTTTTTATGAAAGAATGGCAATAAGACAGCCATTGCCGGAGGGAAAAAATACACTTCCTTCTACTGCACTTGATCCCAAGTCTATCATCCCTTACGTTAAATGGAGTGGTACAAGTATAATGCAGTGAGAGTACTTTTCTCCTCTTCAGCAGACATACAAGTTGGTCACTGTTGACAATAAGGTGCCTGGAGCAAAACTTAACTGTGACAAAACATTTGATCTCTTGGTAGAGGTTCACATTCCAACAGGACAACAACATCAAACATACATGTGTTTGAAAACCCATTCAAAGTCCAGATCTAAGTCTAATTTTGAATCTGTGGCAAGACTTTAAAATTAGAGAGCACTGAGCAAAAATGTCAGCTTCTACATGTGCAAGACTTGTAGAGATAATACCCCCAAAATACCTGCAGCTTTATTTGCAGAAACAGGGGGTTCATCTTGCATTGACTTGGAGGGGCTGAATACATATGCACACCCCACTTTTTTCAGATTATTTCTAAAAAAGGTTTCCTTCCACTTCCAATTATGCAGTACTTTGTGTTGGTCTACCTCAAATAATTTCAATAAAATAAATGGAAGTTTGTAGTTGTAACATGAGAAAATTTGAAGAATTTTGAGGGGTATAAAACTGCTGCAAGGATTTTAGTTCCACAGTATAAACGTATAATGGCCAAGTTTTAAAATTGGCCATTATAAAATTGTCTATTACTCCTGCACCCTACAAACAAACTTTATTTACCCTCTGTAGCTGTTGTCTGAGTCTCAAATGAGTTTGAAAACAAATTCAAAATGCCCACATCTTATACATGCTTGGCTCTGAGTTTTTACCCTTTGTCATCCTATATTAAACCTGTACAAGCAATGAATATGGGGCTGTGGACAACCCCACCTGCTGATATCCTTCTCAAATTTTCCTATCTATATTGGTTTGATATTCATAGTATGTGCTATTTTTAATTTAATTTTTTTTGGACTTACTGGGATTGCTAATTGGTACAGCTATTGGTGCAGCAGAGACATTGTTTTTTGACGTTTTTGTTTTACAATCTCACAGAAAAGTAAAATGTAAAAAAAAAATTAAATCTGAATTTCCTTTAAAGTATTTGAGTTTTAAGTGTTTACATGAAGCTTTGACTTCACATAAAATTTCAGAATCTTATTTTGTTTAAGATTGTTTTGGAGATGGCTTGTTGTTTTTTTTATACTGCTATATGCAAAGCTTCACAACTCACTTTACTTGATCTAAATACACAAATTAACTCAAGAATCTGCATACATTTTTTTCCACAAATGCAAGATGTCTTCCAACGTACTTTAAGATATGGATTGTTACTAATTATACCAGTTCTATCTATATCAACCCACTTTACTGGGAAAACACTGTGTTTAGTTGCTCAGAGACTGTTTTGCCTAGCAAAATTTTCACAGGATAAAACTCAATTTGACTATTCATTTTAGTCATCAATTGGTTTCATCCACCTTGAATCAGAGCCAGTTTTATAGCAGTGTGTGGTTAGCAGCTCTTTCTTTGTGTGTGTGACTGAGAAGCTGGTTTGTAGGAGTGTGCTAAGCCTCAGTTTTTGCTAGCATATATTTGGAAATAAGCTCACAATGTTTTTTTCTGTGAATGTAAAACATGTCACAGAGGAATGTTTCACTGATTTTTCTAAAAACTTGGATGCCGTAGCATAATGCTGCTTGTGTGAGAGCCTCTGAAAATACTTGCACTCGACTCTTCATTTTACAAATAAATTAGTCCTGCAAGAGACTGATTCATTTACTTTTGCAAATCTCAGATTGTTTTGTTTTTTTTAAGAAAATGGGAATTAGTTTCATTTTTTCCATTTTCTGTAGATGCAGAGGTGTGCAAGCATTTTATGTATTTCTGAAAAGATCTGCTGTTTTGTGCTGTCATCTCCTCTCCATTGTAACCACTGGGTTTTCCCTGTTGGTGACCATGGATGTTTGTCCCGTCTCTCTCAAAGGCTGGATTCTGATAGTGAATTCTGGTTTTTGATCAAGTTATTGATTTGTCGATTTCTCAATGTCTTATCATATTTGGTATAAAATCATCTCAACTTTTTCATCAGCCTTTTTTTCTGTCTTGCTTTCTCAATGTCTCTCTAAATTTAAATCCTCTTTGTTTCCAGACTCAATAAAAATATTATCCAACTCAAGTCAGTTGTAGAATCTAAAAACGAAATGACAGAGCTAGAGTTGTTTCACTACAAAACTCTAGTATAAACCCTTTTCCTCACTACTGTAACTTTAAATTACTCACATGTTGGTGGCAACAAAATTTACTTACTTGCTGTCAGCTGAGCAGAAAAAGTGGGAAGTACTTTTAAAAGGAGGCAAAGAAAAGAAAGTGAAAAGGCAGATGCTGTTACCCTTCCATCATGTGATGTTCCAGTGTCTGTCACAAAACTGTCATCTCCAGCCTACATGTGATTCTCCTGGCATCTCTCTTATTCCCCTTCCTAGTGTCTGGTTAGATTGACCGTGATCACCCAAAAGCAGATCTTCTCCTCTGAAAATAAGGTTACTCATTTCTCCTCCTGTGGAATGTGTAATGCCCATGCACGGAAATCCTCTCTCACACATTGGTTTGCCTGTCATTACTTATTGTCTCTTGTTCTCTTGACCTATAGAAAAATGCTAAAGAACATTTCAGAATGTCGCTGGACACTGTTTCTGATACACTGCTTAACTCTGGCTTGAGCATGTATGAATGTGCGTGCATCTGTTTTTGGCATAGTGAGTGTTCTCTTAACCAAAATAAGACAATAAAGGCTTATCTGTTTATCCCTTTGACAAAGTTAACATTCATCCTGACCCAGCAACTAAATGTTCCATTATGCTAAGCTAAACATTGACACTCCTGAGACTGCAGCAGTTCCCTCTAAGCAAACCATGCATAGTGACTTACTTTCTTCCCGTTTCTCCTCTCTAAAATGGCATACCCACCACAGGCATTAACATGTGTAATTTCGATCTTTAATGACCTTATTTATTGTTGAGTCAAAACCATAAAGATGGGGAATCTTTGGATTGGGACTAATTTATAAAGTTGTACCTACAATTATGCAGCTTCTACTTCAAATTAAGTTTGTTGTCTACCTTCGAAATTGTTTAGGTGTTTCCAATAAGCAAGACGTAACATTAGTTTAAATAAACCTCATATTACCAGGTTTTAGTGTAGAATTCAACACTATTTCCAATGACCACTGCTGTCTTAGAATTACTGAAATAAAGGCTTTATAACAACACACATTGCAGACCACACATGTTCTCAGTCACCCCCAATACAACCAATGAAGGGTTTCATTGATGGATGGAACTAGATAGTTGATGGCGACATTTCAATACATGTTTTAAACTGGTCAAGTCAAATAAATTGTTCAATTGATCTTACAAAAAAGGTGGACAAGGTCCTATAGTGACAGCTGGAAGGATTCACCTCCTGAAAGCTATCAACAACCGCTATGTTTTAAACCGCAGTTTAAAACATTTCAATACATGTTTTAAACTGGTCAAGTCAAATAAATTGTTCAATTGATCTTACAAAAAAGGTGGACAAGGTCCTATAGTGACAGCTGGAAGGATTCACCTCCTGAAAGCTATCAACAACCGCTATCAGATTCCCGTTGAGGCAGAAACAATTATTAGGCTGATAAACACCTGTGGCAGCTGGCACTGAGATTTCGGTTTTCACAGTATGGCACACTTGAAGATCTCCAGGCGTACACCATTACTGACTCAAAAGCAAAAGTTGGTTCTGCTTTAAATCAAAATAAGGAAAAGTGGTATAAGCATATGTTATCAAGAACACTGTGTTTACTATGAAGCAGGGCAGTAGCCCCGTGATTCTGTGGATGGACTTTCCATCATCTGACATTGGAATCCTGCAGCATTTAGATGACAAGATATACAGGGATTGAATAATTCTAAGATGGCAGTAAACAACACAACAATTGTGCAACACTGGTTTTTATTTAGTTTGTTAGTTTGGGCACATTGCCAATAAGCTTAATTTGCAGTGGGGGTTGAATAATTTTAGATGCAAAGATATTATCTCCCTTGTTGGTGGTTACAAATGTACCTACATTATATTCCATTAAACACAATTTCTAGAAATTGTTGATGCCTGTAGTGGGAGTAGTTCATCACAGCATTTTTATTAGATTCATAGCATCTTTTGTAATTTGTATCACTGGTGCCTTTTAGGCATTGGCAAGCATGAGTTTGAACACACAACCTATTCTGAACCTGGAGAAGTTCCAGGAAGGCCAGGAGATGACCCTGCTCCCTCCAGGACGAGACAAGGCTTCGCCATCCTCCACTGAGTTCAACCCTCTGATATACGGCAATGACGTTGATTCCGTTGATGTGGCTACCAGGCAAGTAGTAAACTTACGTTTTCATAAAAATCAAAAGTTTCAAATTATCCATGTGGATAGAGGTGAGGTGACACATGGTAGGGATCCTACTTTTAATCAAAAATACAAATTGGAGATCACTTCTTGTTCTTTGATTTATTTTTTTAAAGACTGGCAACACTACTTCCAGTCTACAACTACTGAAAAGTACTACAACTTATTAAAGATGAAAATTAAAGATCAGCTATGACAAAAACAGAAACAACAATCTAGCAACTTGGTGTGTTTTCTACCACTTCCGTTAGTGTGCTGCCACCACCTTGTGGTAGTAACAACACATTACATACAATTTATGTTAAAAACTAATTTAAGAATTAACTTCTGTGCCTAAGTTGGCTAAACAGACATGCCAGAATGACTATTCAAAACTTTCAAAATCAGTGACAAGTCTTAGCCCAAACACGATTTTAGAGTTTTTCGGGTTAATGTGCAGCCTTATTTTTTATTCTAACATTGTATCAGCTATAATATCACATAACATGATTTACCCTTAATTAAAACATCTTAATTTTCTTTTTTTATTTCAGGGTTGCCATGGTGCGATTCTTCAACTCTCCCAATGTCCTCCAGGGCTTCCAAATGCACACGCGTACTTTGCGGCTCTTTCCGCGACCAGTGGTTGCTTTTCAGTCTTCGTCTTTTCTTGCGTCTCGCCCACGCCGCTCCTGCTTTGCTGATAAACTGTCCCACACCCAGGCGGTAGAATTCTATGGAGAGTGGGCACTCAATCCCACCAACCTTGCTTTTCAGAGAATACACAACAGTAAGACTCATTTAACATGGTACCGGTAATAATCTGTTGATGAATCGTGTTGAGTTGAACTGACCACCAAGCTGCTGTTTCTATCTGTTTTAGATGTATATGATCCATCTTTAATCGGAGACAAGTCAAAATGGTATGCGCATCAGCTGCAGCCAGTGGTCTACAGAGTCTATGATGGAAGCTCCCTCCTGGTGGAAGCTATGGCTGGTCCATTGGAAGATGAAGGCAATGAGTCTGATCCTACAGACAGGTTAGGAAACCAGGTCCATGTCTGATCTGGCTCATTTGTAACATATTTGTTGAGCAGCTTCAGATATTCTGTTCTTGGTTTTGTCTCAGTGGTAGTGACAGTGATGGATACGACACCTCCAGCTCTTCCTATTCTTCACTTGGGGACTTAGTGAGCGAGATGATTCAAGGTGATATCCAGGGGGATACACCAAGTATGATCTTTTGATTCAAAATCAACTCATGCAGTATGAATAGTTTCCTTTTTTGTTTGGCGTTTTCATCGAGTAGTGTGTCTTTTAGGTTTGGATCCTCCAACTCATGCTGCACTAGGCGATGCCAGCGAGGTTGAGTTTCAAGACTTACACGATTTAAAGGATAGCCATAGTGTGGATGGTCCTTCTAGTGGGGAAGGAGCTGCTGAACAGTCAGACGGACAGCCTCTTCGTTCAAGCTCCAGCACAACTGCAAGCTCAAGCCCTAGCACAATCATCCAAGGAGTCAACCATGTGTGTGACTACTTCATTCAACTTTAGAGATTATCTTCATACAACTCTCTTATGTGTTGCTAATAAGAAATGATTTACGCAATGCATATGTATCTGTGCTGACAGGAACAAGCTGAAGCACCTGAGATTGAAGCATCAGCAAGCGCCGCTTTGCAGAACCCAGTCCCTGGAATTGGCAGTCAGCCGTTTCTCAGACCAGCAGCAGATTCTGGTCTGGTGGATTCTGTCAACAAAAAGCAAGAGTATGACAACCCATACTTTGAACCTCAGTATGGCTTCCCCACTGAGGAAGATGCGGAAGAAGAGCAAGTGGAATCCTACACCCCTCGGTTCAACCAGAACCTCAATGGCAACAAGTATGTACATGCAGCATTCAGATGCTCTTTCTTTCATCATCCAAGCTATGTTCGTGTCATGGATGTCTTGATCTTACTGTCCATTTTTGCGTGAACCTGTGTGTGTGTGATTAAAATCTCATGTGACCTTTCTTCTGGTTTCAGGGCTCAGCGGCCTTTACGTCCCAGTAGCCTGAGGCTCCCAGGAGAGTCTGATGGAGAAGGAGACTCGCGAAACAGCTCCCCCAATTCCACCATCTCCAACAGCAGCAATGATGGATTTGGTGGACTTATGTCTTTTGCCAGTAAGAATAAATCAAGTATTAGTGTAGATGTACTGAATGTAGCTTCAGTGATTACTATAGAATCAACAGAAGAAAGTTAAAACTTCCAGATGGAAAAATTGCTCCCTTGACAGACAAGATGGCTGGCAGTTCTCTTGTTTTGTTTTTTTATAATGATGATTTGTTTGTTGTCATAAACAGCATCCAGTTAAATGTATCAAAATGGCAAATTTACAGTTAGTATTGCAAATGCTCAATTTAGTCTGTTAAATACAAAACACCTTTCATGGGATTAAGTTTTGTATTTTAAGTTAAAATTGCCTCATTACATTTCAATGGAAATGAAAAAAAAACCTTTTTATTTGAAGACATTCCCACTGCTACCTATATAATATAGTGTTGTTCATTATGTTTATTTTACATTTTAGCAGCTAACATTTTTTATTTCCATGCATAGCCTCATTCATACCAGAAATATTTCTGGTTGTGACAAAACCTTTCTTGGTGAAATGAAAGAAGCTGGGGCCGTCCTTAAGTTAGCTGATTGACAGTGCGCAACAACAGGCAGGATGTGGTGATATTTCAACCCAGAGAATACCCATGTCACCAATCAAGTCTATAGGATCTCATTTAATGGACTTGAATAGTACCAACAGTATTTGATCATACTTTGCTTTAGTGATTGTCTCTTTGGTCCTTCACCAGGTAATCTTTACAAGAACCACGGCACCAGCTTCAGCCTGTCCAATCTGGCCCTTCCCAACAAAGCAGCCCGGGAGAAATCAACACCTTTTCCCAGCCTGAAAGGTAGGAGGGAACTAATGACAATTACACAGATTCAAGTTGTACACAAGGTCTGTTTCTGCCATCCTAGGATAAGTCGATCCTAACTGCTCATTTTTTTTCATATTTATGCTACAGATTTTAATATATTTCCAGCTGTTACAGATTAAGAGCTGAACTATGTACACTAAATGTCAAAAGAAAACATTTTTATTTGTTTATAAATTTGTTTGTTCTTTTCTGCCTTCTCTGACATTTTTGGGGGTGTAAAAGAATATTTTAATTTTGATGTTGAGGAGGAAATGGAGCAAGCAGGTTTGTAAAATGATTTTAAAGCTTTTCTCTCCTTGCACTGGATTGCCAAACATACATGGCACTATTTAAAGGAGAATATTGAGGAAACGTGAAACATTTTCTCTCAGGAAAATCCACTCCAAAGCAGACTTTATTATGTTGTCAAAAGGAAAAACTCAGCATTTCTTTCTCTTGTATAGCTTTTTTCACTCCACTGACTCCTAATTTGTAGGTGTAAGTTAAGGTGGAGAACTGGGTAATATGGATAAAGGAAAAAAAAAAGACAGTATTTCTTCCTGTGTTTAAAAGTTCCAGTAACTATCACAACACAGTTTTAAATGAATCAAATTTCAAGACAAACTGAAACAAAACATTGTGGGTAAAAGAATTACCAATAAATTGATGAACATATCACATTACATACTTATAACATAGTCCCTGTCATTTTTCTCTGGGTTAGTATAAACTCTGTTTAGGATGGATTTTCTCTTCTACTGAGAGAAAACAAACAACAGATGAATCATGGTAAAGATACTCAATAGCTCCACTCAATGTGGAATAGCTGCCATTAAAGGTGTTCTGTTCCTGTTGATTGTGATTTGTTTTGTCTTTGTTGTTCAGATTCCCCTGACAGTCCGGGTATGTTATGTCTGGTGTGATAGTTTGTCCTTGACTAGACATTTCTGTGACCTTACAAAGTGACAAGTGACACGTTCCTGCCTTGCATCCTGTTCTCAGAGTAGGACTGAGATAGAAGATAGAAGTTACACCTTTAGTATCCGCTACATGTTTATGTTTACCTTCCCTTTTTGTTCCTCTGTTATTCTGTTTGTGTCACTGTTGAAAGTCTTTTTTTTTTCTTTTCTTCTGTGACTGCAAACATTTCTTGATGTGGCATCTATATCTTTGTACCTTAATTATATCAATTAATAAAATGCCATTGGCTCTTTAGTTAATGTTCACAGAAAGATCTGTCCATAGTTAATGGAATAATATCAAACCTTCCCTGACATTTTTTTATTGTTGCCTTATTTGTGTGCTTGGTGATACTTGCTCTTGATTATTACTAACCATCTAAAAGCATTTGCTTTTAAGCAAGATAATTAATTTAATTAGTTACTCTACTGCTTATCTTTTTGTGTTTTGTTCTCATTAGAAGCCTGTCTCCCTTATTGGGGGAAGAAGAAATATAAATGTGAATACTTTCTAAGGATTTGTTCCCATTTATTGTAACTGTTACAATGTCCAGCATTATTCACACAGTTCAAGTAGTGTTGTGTACATTGCCAACATATTTACAGTGTACTCACCAGCTGTAAATGATAATTGTCTTACTAAAAACTTGATTGTTATTCACATTTTCAGCCACATCCAGGTTCATGAGTTCATGCTATTTCTTTTTTCTGTTTGCCTTCTGTTTTTTAGTTGCACTTTTGCATCATTTTAAGTATGCATGTCTGTTTGTTGGGTTGATGTTCGGACTGGTTGTGTCTGGGCCGGTGTCCCTCTTTCTGTTCACCTTTTCGCTGCACTAATCCTGAGTTTTGTGTGCAGTATTTGGGCTAAATTCTCTAATGGAGATAATTACAGAGGCTGGCCCGGGGAGCGGAGAAGGTGGGTTCTGCCCCTTATTTTGAGTGAGCTGCATGCTTCTCCAAGCCAGTCAATTACATCTTTCCCAGCATTTCCACCGTGTTTTCCTCTCATGTCAATCACTGTGTGCCTCATCAGAAGCCGTGAAAACTGAGTGTTTTGTCTGGTCAGTCATATTGTCATTTCTAATGACTTTCCTTATTTCAGTCTTATTTCACCTCATAAAGTGTTTGGCTTCATTTCTAAAACTAGCCTTACCACAGTTAAGTCGCAGAAAAATAATATAACTTTAGATTTAGGCTCTACATTAAGTTGGTGAATAACCCACCAGTTAGCCATCAAGATAAAAATAACTTTTAAATGCTGAATAATAATATTAGTGATCTACCATCTTTTGCTACTCCTTTCTGCTTCGTGCTCCTTCAGAGTACAAAATGTGGGGTTTGGCTGAATCTTGCTGTACTGTAACTGTTTTGAGAACAAGAGGACATGACTGCAGTAAAATAAAATAATAAACTAAGCTAAAGTCAAGGTTTTGTTCAGCAAGATAAAAGCAAGTGGTTATTTTGAATTCACCTCCCACATCTCAATTCCTGGAGGGATTTGGAGAACCGAGGAAAATGCTTGTTTACAAGACACACGCAAAAACATTCTTCAAAAGGTTTGGACCAATAAAACTATACAGGGGTATAGTTTTATGAATGTGCTTTGAGATTTCACTTTCTTGTATGTTTAATTCTGAAATGAATACCCTTTTTATATATACCCTTCATATAAAATCACAAAGGCCCATTTAAGTTTTTTCCCCAACAAACATCATCCTGATCTCCCAGACGTTAGGAAAATATTCTTGTATGGCATCTGAAGGATTTGTAACCATTAACTCTTTTCTGTCAGAAAATCCTGAAGGAAAATGTCTGACAATAAGTTTGTGAAGTTCAGCTCAGTCACACTGGGGTTCTGCAGGAGAACAATGATCCAAAGAACACCATCAAATCCAATTGTTCGGAAAAACAAAATGAAGCTTTTGGAGTGGCCTAGTCAAAGTTTGGATTTTAATCCAATTGAGTGTCATGATGTTAATGATGCCTTTCTTGTCTGAAAATACTGGGTCTAAATCAAAACCAATTATGGAAAGAAGAGAGGGTCGAAGTTCCTTCACAGCACCTGAAAAGAGAAACTGCTCTATATTACAAGCTAAATGCCATGACTGTTAGGCTTAAGATATAATTTCTTTTTTCCAGGTTGGTTTGGGTAGTTTTTTGTGTAAAAATTGAAATGGATGGATGCAGATTTAGAAAATCTGTAATTTGTTTGTGTGATTTTTGTCTGATATTAAAATTAACTTGATCTAAAATATTAAAACATAATCAGGGCACCATAAGCTCTTCATGCTGCAAAGGATCAAGAACCCATCTGTTCACACAGGAAAATGTTTTGTCTCTTACTATTTGTAAAACCTCTGATTATTATTGTAATAATGATGATAAAGTAATTATGAAAGTGTATTTTCTGCACAACACTGCATGCTTTTAATATCTTAGCTTTTTTTCACAATGAGTTTTGCAGTGTAGCCTCTAGGTGTCGCCAAATGGGCCTATAAAAGCATAGACGAATGTTCGGCAGCTTTGGCATTGCCATGAGGCTGTGCGCATTTCTGTTATCAGTTTATTATGTATTTAAACTTTAGCATGGAAAAGTGTTCAGCAAAGACAGAGTACACTGTTTGTACATTAGGCTCTGATGTTGGATTTTAGTCTTATAAACAGATCCATATTGGTAAATCCAAATATTTGCATTGAAATAACTGTACACAAATATATTTGCTGTACTTATATTTGATTGAGTCATATATAAGTCTCATTAGCTGTAACTTGAATTAAATAAAAATAAACCAACTCAGTGCCTTTAAAGCGATAGAAGTGTCCCTACATGGAAAATAATGTGGATGATACTGGATATGAACTCTTACATCAGTTAAACCAAAAAGCCCATGAAATTATCTCTATGACCCTCATTGGAAAAGCAATAATGTTTTTTTCCTTTGCCCTAACTCTTTTTTTTTTTTTCTTTCCAGTGGAGTACTATTCAAACCAAACGTATATACTCTATTTTAGGAAAATGTAGAGAGTTTACTGTAGAGTGATTGACAAGATGCAATGAGCCTCTTGAAAGCAGAGATCTGCCCAAGGCCTGTGAGGATTTTGTCAAATGCTTGAATGACTGCACTTTGGTTAAAGAAATAACATGAAGGTGGCAGCTGGAATCCTTGTTTTTTTTAGTTCTTTATCCTCATTGAAATAAGTAAATGAGGGAAGTGATACTGGCTGGCTGGAAAAGAGCAGAACACCTAGCAGAAATGCTGTGTTTATCCTGAGGATGTCAGACTACAGGTCGTAAAGGGTGATCCACATTTTCCACTGGATAAATGAGAACTGAATCATGGCAGTTATTGCTTTCACTTTCAATAAAGTACCAACGATTTTAGAAGACAGGTTTATATCTAAGGGAGGTGGAAGAGTCGTGTTTTGGAGGTGTGTAATAATTGCTAAGCCAGATTTATCACAACTGACACATGAAAGAGGATAAGAATATTTGAAAAAATGTAAGATTAGCTTCTTCATTAAACTTTTATTCTCTCGAACTTGTTTGCATCTCTTCAAGTGTTTGGCAGGCAGCCTTAATCTAAACATTATTTAGTGCCAGCTGTTTGCTGGTTCTGTAAAAGTCTAATGGCAGCAGATGCTCACACAAGACACAAATGACACTGTCCAAAATGCTAAAGGTCAAAGTTATGGAAGCACAGATGAAAAAGGGAGGAAAGAAGAAAACTGACATATGTCACACCTGATATTATCACAATATTTACCATTATTGACATTGCAAGATTCATTAATATTAAACAGCCCTTTCGCTAAGTGGCATTTATATTTAAGTAGACTGAATGGTGTTAGTTACCCGTATATGGATGGAGACATAAGTTGGATTGAATTGTTCCCCAGTCCTCATACCTTTTTTGTGTAAAAGTTTTACATTGTTGATTTTGATATTTTCAGGACATCCAAAAACTAAATGTACACAGGGCAAAAGTTAGCCCTGTGGTATATATGGTAACAATTGTTTACACACTGGGAATTTTTATAGCAATTAAGTTTTTATTACTGGTTTTAAGAAATAAGAATTTTACTTTTCATTTTTATACACATTAAATTGAGGTCTGTCAACAAAACTAACATCAGTTCTAAATTTACTTCCAGCCTGTAATTTTATGTGTCTATCAAACTGTGGCATTCATATGAATTTGTCTTTTATTTAAACTTGTTCTAATTTTAAATATGGCTGCACAAATGAACAGATATGCAATAGTAATTGTAAATGTTGCGATAAAAAAATGACTTGTGATAAATAAACTAATAATTAACATGTGTTGTAGTTCTACTTTGGGCTCAAAGTAAGCATAGAGCCCATATGATGAGTCTCACCAACCACTGGAAGAAATTACATAAAATCAAAGATATTTATCTGGACAATAAGGTTTTATTACAAAATAGTTTTCTGGCTGCGGTTTTTGCATTGAAGCAGTTTAACTGTAGCTTTAATGACTTGATGACCTCATAAACGCATACCTTTTAAAACAGTTTATGCTACATTAAATAATTTTCACAAAATGTAATGCAGACATAAAAAGATGCTTAAATACTTAGTAAAACTTTATTGCAGTCCATGCAATTTGCGATATGGATTTTGTCTACAGTAATATTACAATTATAAGTTTTTAATATATATAATGTAGCTATAGTATAGATTATTAATTATAGTATGGTAGGGTTGAGTAGCTTATCGTGGTGTAGAGTTTTGTGTAAAATTATCTAAATCAAAATATCTTCTTACTGTGAGATGAGAAATAAAACTGAGAGGTTAAGCTTTAGGCTTTTATTATGATTTTTTTTTTTCTACAATACTTGTATTTGTAAGAAATTATGATAGTAATCCTCCTGCATCCACCATTAGAGAATACATTATATTTGATATCTAGAAATAAAAGAAATTAAGGCACAATGTGTTGCTTTCAGTGGTGTTCAGAAATATTTTGAACATCATATTTTCAAAATATTTTCAGTTCATTCCTGACTAAAATACAGGTGTTATAGGAACACCTAAATAATTTGTAATAATTTCTGTGTTGTGCATTTAAACTTGTCTACACATAGAAAAGAAGACTGTCTTATTTATTTCAGATTTAAAGTTGGATTTACAGTTTAGTCTGTTTAGCTCAACATCCCTCCTGCCACTTTTTTTGAAGTTGATTCTAATATATGAAAGTACATGGAATTAATCCATCTCATTTTATATATGGTTATGCTTGACAAAAAAAGAACACTTTTCTTTTATGTTGACTCCTTGGTATAAACAGCAGTTGAGTGTTTTGCTGGTGGTGTGAGTGGTGCAGATCAGACACCTGACTCACATGCTGTCACATCTACCACTTCTATTTAGTATATAATAATTCAGCTGTGTATCACAGATGGTCAGGCTCTATGCATTTTAACAATACAGTAATATAAACACCATTTTCGCCTCATTGTTTTCTTTTGTTCATGTCATTTACTAACTACTATCGACGCTGTCCTTCCACTGACCTTGACTACTTTATGCTGCTAATGTGTAATGCCCTTACCAAGAGAGCCAAATGGATTCTTATGTGTGTGTGTGTGATAGTGTGCATTTTGTCCGTTTGGTTTGTCCTTTTATTTTTCTTATAATAATAGTCTCTGCCCTGTAATTTGTTTGTCTTGAGGTAGATAAATTCCCAAATGTTTCTATCCTCTGTACACAATGATGCTCGTAGCCCTGTGTGACATTTTAAACACAGCAGTTTGCAAGTAGTTTCCTGCTTTTTAAATTCCCATTGAGTCCAGTCCACTTGAGTGCTCTTTTTTTTTTGAGCACTTCTGATTGTGAGGGTGTTATTTGATAATTTTTTGCAGGGGCGCGTGCACCCCGAGCACTTGTGGACCAAAAGTCTTCAGTGATCAAACACAGCCCGACTGTGAAGAGAGAATCTCCCTCACCCCAGGGTCGGATCAACAACACAAGGTACTTGAAGCTTTTGTCACACCTCATCAGCAATCAGAGATGTTAGACAAAATAGGGATGACTGTAGTTCACTTCAAAAGCTGCAAAATAACCTAAAGACGTGTTTTGACCCAGTGAGAACCAGCAGTTTTTAAAGGAAGTGGTGCAAAGTGTTCTGGAAGGACAGGGCGTCGGCTGGCTTAACATGAAAAAGGTTCGCCGACTGCTGGAGAACGAGCAGCTCCGCGTCTTTGTGCTGAGTAAGCTGAACAGAGCCGTCCAGTCGGAGGAAGACGCCAGACAGGAGATCATACGTGATGTGGTGAGATGCTTGTTTTCTGCAAAATAGAAACTATTCATGAGTCGTGAACTTTTTCACATTTATTATTGTTTTGGTAGGTTAGTGATTCCATTTTCTAGTAAAAGATTGAACATTGCACTGCAAGTTGTTCAGAGCTCTGAATATTTTTGAAAAAGGTTTAGTAGTTTCAGTTGAAAGTAATTAAACTAGAAATGGGTAAAAAGGGAAGGTGAAGATAGGAACTAAATGTCAAATTTTATTTAGTGTTTTCAGAGGAAGAAGTTTAATGACAATTGTAGAAAATTATTTTTCAAACTTTTTCCCAATTAATCATTGATGGGTTATCATATGAAATCCAAATAACATGCATCTTATCTTATGGAAAGACCAAGGGGTATGAATACTTTTGCCAGAGACTTAATTTGCAGCAAATCAAATCTGAAGTTTGTTTCTGGAGGGCATGCAGTAGTGTATTTTTGAGGGCTGTGTTCTGTCTTTGTAATGATCTGGAGATTGTAAAATCCTAGTACCATTTTCATCCAGATGCAATGTGTTCTTTGATCCCAAAGTGACAAATACAATTCTTTTGTTTTAATCAGACCCAGTCCCCTCAACAATACAAAGAATATTCAAGTTTCTTTTATGTTTGATAAGAATATTACATTTCTATTTAGCAATAGTTTTTAGTGTATTTGTTTGCTGTTGTATGGGTCTGAAGAAATTTATTAACTCTCAAGTTATATTCACACAACTTGCATCAGAGTAGTTTTTCTAATTATTTATGAGTTGCTTGTGATGTCAAACCTTCAATAACCAGTTTATTTGTTTCCAGGAGGTGAACAGAAAAGTTTACAAAGGCATGCTGGACATCCTGAAGTGCACGGTTTCCAGTCTGGAGCATTCTTATACCAATGCTGGTCTTGGAGGAATGGCTAGTGTCTTCAGCCTGCTGGAAATAGCACGCACACATTATCAAACCAAAGGTATGCCCTAAAACTTAACAACTGCCTTTATAAAGTTTATACCTAATTGTGAGATTCATATGAAGTACTCTTAGAAGTGTATAAGATCCTGTGTCCAGGCTAACATCAGGGTGCTTGTAGTGTTTACTTGTCAGTGCGTTTGCTCTGCATATATTGATGCATGTCAATCTGTCTAAGGCATTAACTAAAGCTGTTCTTTGCTTTTTTTTTGTCAAATAATCTTTTTCTTCTTCCCATTTTAAACTTTTAACATACTTCCTTCTCCTGTGTTTGATGAACTTTGTCTTTGGCCCCTTAATTTTGGTAACTTGGTAGACCCGGAAAAGCGCAAGCGAAGTCCCACAGACAGTGCTGGCAGCCCGGGGAGTAAAGAGAGTCCTTCTGGTCGTATGGAGACAGCCAGACCTCAGGGCCTCCTGAATATCCCCCAGCTGCACCTGCCTCACCACACCACGGGCAAAGGAGCCCGCCATTTTGATACCCGAAGTCTGAACGAGGAGAACTTTATTGCCTCGATTGGTGTGTACACCACTCAAGCCTGGTTGCATGTGCACTGTAACCCCCCCTCTCCTTTCCCTGCCCCCCACCGTACAAGCTCATCAACCTTAAACTTCCCCCACCCTACTTCCAGCCGTCTCAGTGAAAGATCCCCCAGACAACAACCAACAGGTGTTATTATATTCCACACACTTTAACTGAATTTACTGTTGATAATCACGTAGAATGGCTAACCAGCTGAAATTTTATATTAAAATGGTTTGAATTAAATTAAAGATGTATAATAAATTAGTTTTGAAGTGTCTGGAATATGCATCCTGTTTCCAGCCTGGACTGTGTGTGTTTGTGGCCTTTTCCTTAAACATCTGTGAAGCTGTTTTCCTCCCATTCGGGGTTCTGTTGTTGGCCTATTAGCACCTTGAATGCATGTAGTTGTTTTGTTCTTGCAGTGTGAAAATCTGCAGTAGGGGACAAGGGAAAAGTAGAGTTATATACATCGATGGTCAAATCGGTGTTCGTCTGAGCCTTTACTGCAGGTTTCTTCAAGGTGTGCTGTAGAAAATGAACAAAAAAAACAGCTCCTTTTGCTATCAGCATGGAGGGTGGAAACAAAACTCCCCAGTAAACAGTCCCAGTATATAGAAAATTCCTACAACAGACTTGTTTTTTGGGCATATAGTCCTTGATTTTTCAAATAAAATTCTGGGTCTGTCTACAGGGGACTCCTCTCAGTTCGTCCACCCACACCTCTCCTACCCTCGCCCCTTTTTCTACCTGTTAAAAGTTGCACCTTCAATTCTACAGAATGCTGTGAGACTTGCATCTCAGCTTCTGCAACTACTCCATTCCACTCACTGGCTATCAACATCATCCCACGCTCTTTTTCCCAATCAGCCTCCTCATTTTCACCTTTGCTCTGGAAAGCCAGACACATGCGATGGATGAACGTAGACGGTCAGAGCCAAAGCTCTGTAACAGCACTGTGTGGCTCTCCAGGACTCTGTGTGGAGAGCTTGGGGTGTTTTGTAATGTTACCTAAGTAGATGTTGCATAACAAATCCAATATAGCCCTGTAACATTTTTTTTAAATATAATTTTGTCCTAAATGAATCAACACTACATGCCAACATTACAAAACACCTTTTTTTAGAAAGTAAAACATTTTAATGCTTCTTTTGTTTTGAGTTTGGTTTTAATGCTCACCCACCATACATGCCTTTTCAACCAGCTCTCTGACTCTCTCTCTGTCTTTCTCTCCTTGCTTGCAATGCATCTTGGGTAGAATTGTGGAGCAAGCACCAGGATAAGCAAAAAGCTATGGAAAAACAACAGAGTAAGAGACTTTTCACACACCAAAAAAAAAAAAAACTAACTTAAAAACTGGGGTGTTAAAGTGAATTTTTTTCAATCCCCTTATCTTTGCACTTTTTTTTTTTTACCTCTTCTCTCACTCTTGTATTTTTTTATGCGTGAAACAATAACCAGCAATAATCGAGATCCGAATGGACAACCCCTCCCCAAATTAGGGGTTATAGTGTCACTGTGTTTTAAATATTTGAGTATGCATTAAAAGTTGAAGTTGGATAGGATTAATTTAGGCTTAGATCATCATTTTTTTATTCTAAAAGAGTAAAGATGCATGTCACACTGTTAATATTTGTAAAAGCAAAAGAAAAGGTGAAAAACATACCTCATCCTTCTATCTGAGAATTATGCACAACTTGTGTTTTTATTATATAAGGCTAAAAACAGAATATAATGAAGGGAAAAAGTTACAATCTTTAGAATTGTTGAAGTACCTGACATAAAAATTACAGAAGCTTACCGTAACATTTATTGGCTTAAGCTGAAGCAAAGTGTATTCTTGTTTTATCATGTTCTTCTTTTTCCTCTCTTGCAATCATGCATCTAGATAAGCAGAAATGAATACCTGCTGCCCTGTCCTGCTCTTTTTAACTGTACTTTTTTCCAGTTTCAAGTGACTTGCTGTAACATTACAGCCAACTTCCCACAGTTTTCTGGTGCATTATGAATCGCTTTGCCAAAGTTAAATGTCACAAAAAAGTGAGAACTACACGGACCTGTATGGATGTACGTGTCGCCACATGTCCACCTTCAAAGATGATAAATAACAGTCACACTTGAAACAGAAAATGTCTCCTTTACCGACCATGAGTTTGTCTGCATGCCTAACTGCCTGTGTCTGTTTGTGGGGTTTTGGTGTAAATTGGGACACATTTGCAACACTGATTGAAAAATAATGTCTCGCTCTTGCACTTTTGTTTTCATTTGTAATGTTTTCTGAATTGCAATGTTTTCTGCTTTCTGTGCTTGCCTCTGTCTTCTCTCTCTGTCCTGTTAAGATGATCTTACTCTGAACCAGAGTAACTTGCACAGGAAGTTTTGAATTTTTTTTTATGAAATAAGCTTTCCTATTCTGTATAATTAGTAAAGAAAAATGCCTCCCTACACTTTAAAGCTAGTAGCAGCTTATATATTGGAAAGGAAAAGTTTTTCTCAAACTTCATAAAGCTGTTGTAATCGGGTGTACAGTGTACACACATAGTGAGATGTCTAAGCAGTCTTTGACCCCTCAAATGGATGTAGTGTCAGGGCTACTATGCTGTGCTGGCTTTGAGTAAGGCGGCTTTTTGTAAGGTAAGAACATCATGAAGCCACATGTGAAAACAGGCTGATAATTAGATCTAATTTGCAGGGGCTGAAGGGGCAAAGCAGCAGCGCCCGCAGGTGTCTGACGCAGAGGAGAAGAAATCACAGATCAGTGCTGATAGTGGACTCAGTGTCGCATCTGGTTCTCAGGTTTGTCCTCTAATTACTGCCGTGTGAAAACATATTAGTGATAAAATCTTGGATGTAATGTTATAGTACATTGGACTGTTTTAATTTGAGATTATAATTATAACCAGAATGCACCTTATTTAGAGGGATAGTTCACATTTTGCAACGGCTGATCTAATTTTTCTTCATTCCTTGTATAGAAGAGTGACACGGAGTCTGTAACCAGTTCAGAGCCGCCGATCCTCACAAGGAGCACCAGCCAGGACTCGGAGGCCAGCACAGTGGTAGGGCACGGCCAATTCGGATGACTTGCATTTTATTCTTTTTTATTATTTATTTTTTTATTAATCCATCTGGACATCAGGAATGCACTCATCATTCATCCAAAACATAAATACATGAAATGAGCCACTTGGTTTTATTTAAAATAATCATATTTTCCCATCAGTTGTTTCAATAATGTATTGTATTGATTATTACCACAATAACAATGCTGTCTGAATTGTGTATTTTGATATAGGCTTGAGCAAAAAAAAACCTAGAAAAAAATACTTTCTGTATATTAAATTGTTTTTTTTAGAATTTTTTATTTTTATTTTTTGTGACCGGAAATATTGTTAACCAGCCTTAATTGCTGTATTTTAGCCAGCTGACACAGTGCTGAGCAACAAGTGGGGGAGGGGTAGCACTGCTCTGTACTCCCATCAACCCAGAATAAACTCAGGACTTTTTGGCCCTTCTGCTGGCCTCTCAATTAAACTGTATGGTATGGAACATGTTAACTGCTACATTTCGATGAACCTTAATACTGATAACTGACACATGCCTGTGAATGAGCTGTGTAATAATTATTAAATCCTCTTCTTTAATATACTGTAGTTCCTAGATGCAATTTTTACTGTGTGTAGATTGCATCCAAAATATTGAATTTATTTTAAATTTAGCATATAAAATAAATTTAGGTGTTCGTTTTCTGTAACCCTCAAAAATGAGACATGATGCTTTTGTGGTATAAGAATGATCCATTGTATGTTGAATTAATTCCTTAATGCAGGTAAGGAAAATAAGTTTGAATTTTCAGATGGCTCATGTAATTAGAAAATATGCAAAACTCCCAAAGACACAGAGCTACAGTTTCATTAATAAAAAGCTGGACTAAATTGGAAAATACTGTGTTCTATTTACCTTTATTGCATTAAGTGAACAATGAATGTAAAAATTCAAAAGTCTACGTGCAAAACCTTTATTCATACTCTGAATTTTAACATTTTAGATTAGCAATAGCTCTGGCGAGACTCTTGGAGCCGACAGTGACCTGAGCAGCACAGCAGGAGATGGTCTTGGAGGGAGAGCTGCTCCTCATTTGAATCAGTCCAGAGGAACTCTGTCTGACAGCGAGATTGAAACCAATCCAGCCACAAGCTCAGTCTTCGTAAGTAAAAAAAACAACTTCCCAAAAAATACTGATTGCTTAAAATCCTCTCTGAGAGTCCTTAAACCTTGTTACTGCCATGTAGAATTGTCCAAAAACAATTAAATATATATCTGCATACATTTTCTCTTGTAAGTGCAAGCTGACATTGGACTTAAATTTTGTTTTACTTTTACTAAAAATAAACTCTGCAAGTACTAAACAATTCACCGACTGCCAAAAACATATATAAAATAAAAAATTTTTGAGTGATAATTTTAGCAAAGCAAACTGTGATAATTGTGCTTGCAGTTTGACAAACCTGGTCCTTTTCTTCTTCCATAGGGAAAAACTCACACTCTTAAACCAGGTGCAAAAGATCATTTACCTGCAATGATCAAAGGACCTCCTGTTCAACCGATGGAGGACATCAGTATGAGGATTTATCTGTTTGAAGGTTTGCTGGGTAGGTGCTGCTCTCTTGATTTCCGTTTTCTCTGTAAACTTGCTCTACAGATGACTTTATGCTTTTGAAGTTTCATGTCTACTGAAACAGCTCTGTTTCCTTTGAGTTTAAATTGTTCTGCTTTGCTGACATTGTGTATTTTGACTGGTATATATTTTTTTACATGCATTATTTTAAGGTTATTCTAAATTACCACAGCTATACACATTTTATTTAGATGTCTGTAAGTGAACAAGATGTCTTGAATATTTTAGTAATCATTGTTCAGCTCTACAACAGTTAAAATCTGTAATGGTAGAATATTACAGCATCATTTCCTGAGTCCTGGATTGTGTTTAAAACGCAAAATACTTGAAGGATTAATGTAGTACTGTCAACACAAACTCCAGGTCCATTATCTGTCCTTGTCTGTGAAAATGTCTGATGCAAACTTGAAGCTTTTAAGCGGTGTGTTAAAAATCACGCTCTGTATTAATCCTTGTCATGTTTCTGTGGTGTGCATCTCGGCTCGCTCAGCTCTCGTTTTTTTGCCATTAAACCCACTCACACCTCTTTGCCTAACCCCGGTGCTGCTCTCGCTGCTTTTTTCTCTTCTGCTGCTCATGGGAAATTTCTCCAGGGCGGGATAAGAGCTCCGTTTGGGATCAGCTAGAGGATGCGGCCATGGAAACCTTTTCTCTAAGTAGGGCTGATCTCTTGCCTTTGCCCCTTTTTTGTTATTTGTGTGTTGTGCTGGTGGAGTGTGTTTCTTTGCTTAGCTCATCTAGCTCTGTTCAGTCTTTTTATCTGATGAGAGTTTTACCTGTTCTCTAGTGAGGTGTAGATCTGTGCAAATAAGGGTGGGAAAATATGTTTTTTTAAAATATCAAAACAGAAAAAAAAGTCTGTCACACCTATCATCTTTCTGTATACATTGGCTACACACAAATTCTTTTATTTGTGTGTAGCCAAATAAAAGGCTACACACAATAAATTTATATCAATAATATAAATTTATTGATTTATATACTGCTTTACAAAAGTCAGAGAGCTAAAATGCTTCACAAAAATCAATAATAAACAAAGAAACAAAAACTAGAAATCTGGAATAAAATGTCCCATTTATATCTATATAATTATTAAAAGTCTTCCTGATTAAAAAGACCTTAAACTTTGTTCTAAAAAGGCCTAAGTCAGTGATTGAGGGTAGGTCCAGATGAATGTGAATTTCAGTCTGGGTGTTTTGTGTTCCTCAAATTACAATTCTTTTTATTTTTTTTCACCCCTCCAGGGGGTATTTTGTGGGCTCTAGTGTCCCTAATATGAAAATAGGCTGACAGGAAAGGGGGACGGAGAGGGGGGAAGACATGCGGCAAATGTCGTCGGGTCCGGGAGTCGAACCCGCGACAGCCGCGTCGAGGACTCTAGGCCTCCAAACATGGGTCGTGCTATCCCCTACGCCACCACGGCATGCCCCAAATTACAATTCTAAAAGAAAAATACATATCTTTAGAAATTTTATATTGAAATTGGCATACGATTTGAGTTGAACCAAGTTACCACCAAGAAGATTTGCTCACTTGAGAAACAAACTGTTTTCAGGTAAGGAGCGCTCCACCCTTTGGGATCAAGTGCAGTTCTGGGAGGACGCCTTCTTAGATGCTGTGATGTTGGAGCGCGAAGGAATGGGGATGGACCAGGGACCTCAGGAAATGATTGAAAGGTTTTCTTTTTTATTATTATTATTTTTTCACCATCCAAATGTGAGTTTTAAAACAGTTTTAATCCCTCTGTTTTTTGTGATAACTCAGATACTTGTCACTTGGAGAGCATGATCGCAAGCGTCTGGAGGACGATGAGGACAGACTCTTGGCCACCCTTCTGCACAACATGATTGCTTACATGCTAATGATGAAAGTATGACAGCCTGTTGCTCTGTTTAAGCAGCTGTAGTTTAATTTTTTTCTCTCTCCTTGAGATGAGTGGACCAGCATCCATGTAAATGTTTTCTGTTGATTTAGGTGAACAAAAATGACATCAGGAAGAAAGTGAGACGTTTGATGGGCAAATCTCACATCGGACTCACATACAGCCAAGAGATCAACGAGATACTGGACAAACTGGCCCATATGGTGAATATATCTTCCGCTTTTTTCATTTGACCTTTCTTAGTTTTTTGTAATTGATTTTTACCAATCCTATGTAGAATGGTCGTGAGCTGTCCATCAGGCCCAGTGGAAGTCGTCACATCAAGAAACAAACATTTGTTGTTCATGCTGGCACTGATACAACAGGAGACATCTTCTTTATGGAGGTAGGAAAAGGCTTTCATCAGTGCTGCATATCTCATGTTCTGTTCTTGTTTTTGCACTAACAAACGTTTACCAATGTTTAAAGGTTTGTGATGACTGTATAGTCCTGCGCAGCAACATCGGTACGGTTTATGAGCGCTGGTGGTACGAGAAGCTCATCAATATGACGTACTGCCCCAAGACCAAGGTGTTGTGTCTGTGGAGACGTAACGGCCAAGAGACGCAGCTCAACAAGTTCTATACCAAAAAGGTTTGCAACTGTGCATCATATGCTTTTGCAAACTTTAGGAGTTTGCAAAAGCAAAATCCTAAAGCCGCTTAAAAATTAAAGCAACTTTTCTCTGTTTGTTTCAGTGTCGCGAGCTCTACTACTGTGTCAAAGACAGCATGGAGAGAGCCGCAGCAAGACAGCAAAGCATTAAACCAGGTTGATACCTTTGAGATGACGGGGGCTCAGTCTATGTTGCCAACTCTTAATTTGACATTTAATTTATATCCTTTAAATTGTTAAAATAACTGATAATTTTATTCATAAAATTCTGAATTAGAATTTTACGATTCTAATTAAGTCATTCTAATCATTAATTAATTTTAATGATTAGAATTAAAAAAAAACACTACTGCAGGCTTAAAAAAAACATCAATTTAGGTATTTTTCAAATTCATCAGAAGTGTAGGAATGAAAATGAATGAAAAAATATTTTCTTAATCTCTCCATCCTTGCAGTTAATGCATGTTTGTAGTTGCACTTTAAAGGAGACATATTTTGCAAAATTCACGTTTTGCATGTTGTTGTTCTTCTATTTGGGTCTCAGCTGCTTCTAAAAATAGCCCAAGGGTTTAAAAAGTCCATAGAGATACAGCTGTTTTCTGACATTAAGATGATGTCTTTCGGTGTCCGAAAAACGAAGTGTTTGAAAACCTCCCAGTTGTTAAGTCACATTTTACAGGCACTGTGCTCTTACCTAGCAACCCAAGCGGAGCTCCAGCACATTTGGTCAGCTGGTTTTACCATTGTATGTTGTTTTCATTCCATTCGGAAACCACTTGCATTCTTAGTGGTTCTGCAGGGGGATGTACACTTGTTTAATTGCACATTTATGTGCAGTTGTTTTTACATGTGAATCTAATGTTGAGTTTAGTTAGAATCTAATGTTGATTTGGCGTGCCACGCCAAATCCAAATTGATAAGAGGTTCTAAAGTAGCTCATTCTGAAAGGAGCTCAAAATAGGCAGAACTGAGTAAACTAAAATCTTATCATCTCAGAATGATTTTGTGCACGAAAGTTAGTGAACATGTTCTGTATAGCCAATAGACCTATCCTCTCCTGTTGAAGGAAACATACTAGGTCACCTTTAAAAGTTATCTGATGAGGACTGAACTCTGCATTTTTTTTTGGTAAAATGTGTGAAATTTTACATTAGAAAAAAAACCCCGTCTGATCCTTGTGGTTAGAAAACCTCTCTCCATCCTTATCCTCAGGCCCGGAGCTTGGCGGTGAATTCCCCGTCCAGGACATGAAAACCGGTGAAGGTGGACTGCTTCAGGTTACGCTGGAAGGAATCAATCTGAAGTTCATGCACAGCCAGGTAGGAGGCCATTACCACAGCAGAGAAACTGCCTCTCATCTCACATAAGGGCATGAGAATAAAAACAATTACTCATGATGGCTCAGACTTCATCACGTTTTTCTGTTCCCATCTCTCCTTGTCTTTCCCGTTTGCCTTTGTAGCATTTCTTTTCATCCTGTGACGTCTTCCTCTATTGTCATTAAAAACTTTGATAAGAAACGTGACGTGTACTACGAATTTCAACGCATTTGATTGGCTGGTCCTGACGTGCGTTTTCCTCTAGAGGAAGAATTTCTGTTTGTGCTTTTGCTTTTTTGGATTAGCTCTTTTTTGTGTTTATGCATGCTTGACGTTCTCTAAAAAATGTTAACACATCCTGCCTCACAAGTTTCCGTCGACATCTGTGGTGCTCGGACCTCATGTTCATTTACTGTGTGGGAGGAAACGATGTGTTAATCTGTGTGTGTGTTGTGCAACAGTGATTAGACAGATGACCTTAAGCAAAGACTTTTCATTAATAATTGGCTATATTATAATAGCAACTTTTCATTTTAAGTTTGGACCCTTGAACATTGTCGTGTCGTCTTCACATCTGTGCGGGAAGCGGCAGTCTTGGCTTGTGTATTTGCTTAGCTGATTAAAGTGCAAACCAAGCTCATTTGATGCAAAGACCTGAAAGCTTAGGATCCAAATAAGGTCAACAGACATTTTTTACATCATCATCTCAAAGAAAACAACTAAAAACTCAGTTATCAACTTGATGCACATTTTGTCTAACTGCATTTTTTTTTCTCCCACTTTGGAACTCTTGATTATCTTTCTGTCCTGTATCTTATTAGAATGAAATGAAAGAAACTTTTTACTGTCACAAAATGCTGAAGGCAAACTCTTCCCAATGGCAGAGTGATCATAGCAGGCCAGTTCTACTGATCCCTCCATAACTAGGTGTAAAGAAGATGATGAAACAGAACATTTACATTTGTTGAATAATATTTTGCTCAAGCAAATTACTGAAGAAAACTTATCTGCAAACATTAAGATGTGCAGTATTTTTTTCTTTTAGATTTTCTGCCCCAAAGACATTTTTTGAGTTTTTTATTTAAAGCCCTCAAAGCCCAAAATTTAAACCCTTTTTTTCCCATTTGTGTCTGACAGCATTAATTTCTGCCGAGAAATCTGTGTGGAGGGTAGTTTGTTTTCATGAATGGGGCAACAGTGTACTTGACTCCAAGGTTGAACTAAACTGAAAGATCATTCTGTGGCTTATAAATCAAAGTGGAACCAAACAAGAACATGTTGATATGGACGTTTAACAAGGCTCCCCCTACACACACAGGGCCTTTCAAGAGCTTACAACACTTCTCAACTTTTTCATATTTTGACATGCTACAACCAGAAACTTCACTGTATTTTACTGGGATTTTTTGTGATAGACAAACACACAGTAATGTGTCTTTGTGACCTGAAAAACATAAAAAATGTTTTCACAGATAAAAATCTGACAATTGTTGGTGCGTAGGACAACAATTGCGTAGGACAATAATTCCCTTTTGTCCCTTTTGTTTTGTTGCTTTTAAATAAAATCCAGTGCAACCAGTTGCCTTCAGAAGCCACCTAAATGGTTTCTTCATGCAATGTGTCTGAGCTGCTGGGATTGAAGACTGGGAAGATTTAAGTATCCAGATGTGCAAAGCTGGTGAAGACATAACCTAAAAGTAATTTCCTCAAAAGGTGGTTCTACACAGGGATTACAAAGAAATACTCGCCACAATTTTCAGATATTTATTTGTGAGAAACTGGTATCCTTTACTTTCCACTCTACAAGTATGCACTTCCATACCCTCAATCACATAAAATTCCAATGCAATACCATGATGTTTGTGGTTTTTAAATTTTAAAAGTGACATCTACAAAGTACATTTACAAGACCTGTGTAAACACTATTAAAGTTTCTATCTCCTCTTTTAATTTTTTTTCAGGCTCTGGGCCTGATTTTTTCCTTTCCAAAGATTAAATTTATATGCTACTGTAGACAGTAACAATTTCAAGACAAACACATTTTTCTTGAAAAGAAATATCTGATGGAAGATTGGTGTATATTAAAGCTTACATTTGGACTCCGTTTTTCTTGTGTGTTTTGTCAAGTGTTTCTTTTGTTTTGTTTGTTTTTTTGTTTTTCCCCCACTGCTCAGAGTTGAGCTAAGATGACTTGTTCTGAGGTGATAAGGTGTCAGAGGCAACATCCTTCATGCTAGTGGGATTAGCGGTCTGCCCTCATGTTACCTGTTCTGCTGTTGTGAGTGAGTTATGTTGGTGCCAGCCGTTGTTGCTGGAGGAGGAGGCATGGAGGGCTCTGGGGGACTGAGATGTTTTAAAATCCAGGAAAACAAAGGTGAATCAATTTCTTAACACTCTAGTCAAACTTTATTCCTTTTTCTCTTATTCCTATTTGCTAGCTCTTGTGTTTGACTCTTCTTGTGGTGTTTTTTTATTTAAATCATTGGCTCTCAGATTCTTGATTTGAATCTTTACGAGGCTCCTGCAGATAGATAGCGCCCTCTCGGAGTGTCGTCGAGTGTTTGTGCTCTTCTGTCCGATAATAATCCAAACCATTTCTCTCCCATGCTCTCTCCCCCTGCAAGGAGCGGAAGGTACACAACCTCTGCTGTGTTTGCTTATTAGCAGTTACATCTTATTGGGTTCCTTTTGTTTCCTCTACCTGTTTTTCTTGCTTTCTATTTTTTTTTTTTTTTTTACTGTCGTAGTGTATGGCAAGTCTAATTTTGTGTCCTTGTCTCCATTTTGTATAGAACTTCCATGTATGCATCATATGGGCCATATTGCCATTATAAATTCTTCTTGTATATGAATAAGTACACGTTTTATACGTCTGATGCACTTCATTGACTAAACGAGTTACTCTGACTTACTGTTGAGCAGATTAAATGCATTTCTTCTCATTGCCCATGTATGCGTTTGACCATGGAAACTTCTCATAGTGTGTTTCTTTTCTTTTGGTAGCTGTTAAGCGCTTGCATTTCATGTGTAGTTGTTTTTATTTTACCTTTCATACTGAATGAAACGAGTTTAACACGGTTAATTTCTTTTAATTTCTAAATATGAAGTGTTTACTCTTCATCCGGTGTTGTTGAGTTAATAATGTTCTGTCTTGTTTTTGTTTGTTTTTGTTTGTTTTTAGGTTTTCATAGAGCTGAGTCACATTAAAAAGTGCAATACAGTGAAGGGAGTCTTTGTCCTGGAGGAATTTGGTAATTACACCATCTATTGATTCTAGGCCTGTACTCGGCACGGCAGTAACTCAGCTTCATGGCAAATTCACTGACGAGAGCTTAGATCGGCTTGCTAAATTGAATCATCATTCTGTTTTAGGAAGACTGAGGTTTTTGATATTTGCAGGTGGGGAAGAGGGAGTTGAATTTTATAGAGGATCTGACACAGAACAGTGTCAGAGTAGCACTTGATGTAGTTGATAAGAAGGAGTAGTGTCTGAAGATGTTTCTTCTGCTGTCTTCCACTGAATGTTTTTTATTTACAATCAAGGCAGGTGTCTTTAAAAACCTTAACATTTCTTTATAACCAGGTGGCAAAACCCTTTTTCAGACATAAGATGTTCGTTAAAGCAACAACATTCACTTATGACATCACAGATGCTCTGTTTCCATATTTTTCAATTCCCTAAATGTGTCATATTATCTTTAAAATTACTATAATTAGGCAAAACGCAACCCTGAATGGAAGCAGCAGGAAATCTCATTATTTTACTTGCACAATCTGGAGTTGCACTGATTGGACTATAACTGGCCTATACCGACTTTTCTGATCTGCCGATTTTATTTCAGAGACCTTTAGATTTAAGACTAAAACTACCTGTGCAAATCTTACTTAAATAAATTAACTTAATTACTAAAAACAAATTAATTGGTGTATTTAGTTCTTATTCATCTCTTTCTTGCAATTTCACTGCTTTTACATGTAGATTTTATTAAAGTTATGCGGTAAGCTTCCTAACAGTTATTAATGGCTATACCCAACTGTTTAAATCTGTTTTAAATAATTCCCTTTTCTGTAAAGAATTTTTTACTGGATAACTGAAGAGTGTTTTAGTTCCCCAAGTTTAAATGTAGGTGTCTTTGGTACCTGCAACTTTGTCAAAGCATAACACCTCGATTTCTCAGTATGAATTACAACACACAAAACAAAAACACAAATTGATAAAATGAGCTATAAATCAACAATCAGGACTGATCCAGGTAAAATTGCTTGGTTGATTGATTGTATCACTGATAAATGTTGCTGAGCATTCAGTTCCATAATCAAGAGGACTAAATTACTTTGCGCTTAAAAGGTAGCTCTAATAAAGATTCAGATTCTAAAGTAAAGGGAATCTTTACTTCAGAATCTGAGAAGCAGGATTAAACTTTACATTAAAGTCAAGCTGACGAGTGTACTGCAATGTAAGAAGGAAAACTGACACCTCAAAGCTGCTGTAAATTAGTGAATTATAATCAGAACAGCAAAAACTTACACAGAAGATCAAAGACTTTTAAAGCACTTCTGAGCTGCATTATGACACTACAAAGGGCTGTAAAAAACACTGATTAAACTTTCTTTCACCTTGACTTCAACAATAATTAGGTGCCAGATTTATCTTTTCTATTTTTTATAGGATCAGCTGATAGGAAACCAGATCAACCTTTGGTGTGCATTAATATTTATGGATCAAAACATAACACTGACGCGCATAGTTGCTGATTTATAAGGTGACCTACTTTGTCTAAAACAGAAAAAATATTAGATGAATCATTCTGATTTCAGCAGATGGCTGAATCATGAGGCATGTTTCCTGTGGCTGTTGGTAGACGGAGAGATGCTAGCAGCTTAGTGAAGTTGCTATCATCCATTTTCATACAGCCTGAGATGTTCCTCTGCAGACGCTTGTGAATTCTCCACCACAAGCTGCTAGAAAGCACACTCTGATCTGAGGCTTTACCGCCACAATTTGATTACCATAAATGAGTGAAGGCAAACAACTCCAGCACACAGAAGATTTCTTTGTTTCTTAGCAGCTCCGCAGAAAAAAGCAGCCGACGTTGCCACAGCAACTCGTGCAGTCAGACCAATAAAAAATCAGCAGCAGATAAATGAGTCTGTAATTTCAGTGAACTCCATACACACAGGAATAATAGTCACATATTTTAATAAATAATTTAATTTTATTCAAATTTATTACCATTTTTAAAGCATGGGACAATAAATCTATTTATAATCTTAATTTTATTTATTATTATTATTTTTTACGTTTTTCAGAATAATAAATCTGAGATAAAATGAGAATTGTTTTGCACCTATGACGGTCTCTATGTCCAGACAGTCGTGATCAACAGTTGGATTAGTTACAGCTCTGTTTATTTATGCAAGCTGGAGTTAAAACAGATGATTCAGTTCTGACAGAGCAGCACAGAAGAATCACAGGAGGTAGAAGTTGGATGTCTGGCTGAGTTACTGTCGTGCCTCTGTGCTGCTTTTGTAATGTTGCCCTCATCTTTGCCACTATGAAAACCTTCATTCTCCAGCAGGTAAAGTGTTGCCACCTTTCTTCTTCAAAAAAAACCAGCAAAAAAAACTAGATTCATGCGGATTATTTCCTTATTCCATCACTACGCTGATTATTTTTCACCATTTTTGTATAAATAAGTATTCCTCTCCTTCATTCATCACTTGCTATTTTTTTGCTTTGAACATCCATCCTGACATTATTCCTCATGTGGCCGTCGTTTGCTGAATGTCCGCCTCAGTATCTCAACCAGTTGGGATCTCAGGTGGGACGACTGCTTTACGGGGGTTGATTTTAAGGGATTTAGCATTTCCAAAATCCCCCGACATCTGTCCAGATCTCAGCCTCTTCATCTCTGCTCTGGGTTCACAGTTACTAATGAAAAGTCAGTCTGTCCTCTGGGCAGGGTCTTAGCCTCTTCTAGCTGCTCTTCTGTGGCAGCAGGTCACAGGGGAAAGCGTTAGAAAAAGGAGGTCGTCTTTCTATTTATTTCTTTTTGAATCATTCAAATCTTATAACTTCTACAGTCTGTTATAAGTAACTTGTGTGTTTTATTTGTCCATTTAGTGGGCCATGGATGTGTCACCAGCAGCCTGTTTGTCATTTTGATACCAGCTGCTTCTCTTTGAAAAGTAGCGAAGAGTAAAACATAATTTTCCCAAACAGTGCTCTCTTATCCTTGGCTTGAATTCTGTAAATTTATTCACAAGCTTTCTGTCTGTTGCGGTGTAACTTCTTGGTCCACTTCCCATTGTACACATAATTGAAATTCCAACCCTGTAACTTCCCTGAAGCTCTCAATCATGAACTCATCCAATTTCCTGCTGCCTTTGAATTCTATGTTTTGTCTCTTGCACCGACATAGTTCCTGAAACTAAAGAAGTGGTGATCCACAAGTACAAGACCCCCATGGTGAGTCCTCTTGTTCTGTCTTTAATCAGAGCTAGAAAGCTTTTTGCCGTTGTTTGAAGCATAATCTCCCTCTGCCTAGAGTATTTTAGGATGTATTGTGACTAAATATGGTGATGACTCAGCTGCCGTGGGTATGGTGATTAGTTTGTCATGTATGTCTCATACATGATAGTAAGAAAGAAATCCAATTGTTTAGGACAAAGAGGTACAATTTGGCAGTTTTTTTGGTAAAAAAAAACGGCCAAATATATATATATGAGTAAAAGCCTGAGGTATTACCAGGTTTTCAAACAAAAGTCCCCAGAAATAGTTGGTGAAATTATTAAATTTAGATGAAGAAACATCCAAAGAAACTGATGAAATATATAATATTAATACAGTACCTTGCAAAAATATTGATACCTGTTAAATGTTTGCACATTTTAAACATGCCGCACCAACACAATTCGATATCATTTAAGGTTTTCTAAAATTATAAAACATATTGAGAACATTTTCTAATTAAATTGGGGTGAAAAGTTTTTTTTGTTCTTTTTCTTTTTATATTTATCACAATTAAAAATCAAAATCAAAGTTTGTATACTTGCCTAAACATAAATTTTTTATGTCCTGCAACACAAATTCAATTGGATTTAGATCTACTCTTTGATGTAGCTCTTGGTGCTCAACTCCGATTTTAGCTGAAATTTGATGTGTTTTTTAAAGTAATTAACTAATTAATTAATTAATTTTTGCATCCCGAGATCTTTAGCAGTTGATGAAGGTGCACAGCTGAAGGGATTGAGGCTTTTAATTTCTTAGAAGTCTGCTTCTGTTCCCTAATGAGTGCAGAGCACTTTGCGTAATCTCTGCTTTTAGACCACTCTTGGGAAGTTTACTCTTGGTCTTATATTTCCTGCGTTCCTACATGACCTGCCTGATCCTGGATTTAAACTCCAAGATGGCCTTGTAACTTTTTCCAGTTTGAGCAACATCAGTAACTCTTTCCCCACAGGATCATAAAAGCTTTTACTGTGTGCCGTATTAAATTTTGCACAAACCTGCAGTAAAGCATCGCTCAAGGTTCAAATACTTTTGAATATGAGCAGCCAAGATAGCTCTGCATGATACATGACATTATATTTGACCTATGGAGTTTCTAATTTAATTTTTTTAAAATGCAGATCTAATATTCCTGAAAGTTGCTGTATTATTCTGTATCATGCATCTGCAGAGCCTCTTAATGGTGCAGTATTATGTACAGTTGACTTTTTTTTTTTTTTTTACCTTTACATCATGGTATAGTCCTAGTTCTTCATTAGGAACCTACAGATGTTGCTTTGATTCTTTCATGCATGTTTGAGAAATCGTTTAATCTCCCGTGGCAACAGTTGATCTGTGCAAAACGCCTGGGTGGACCCAACACTGCCTTCAAGGCACAGCTCCTCCTCAGTGCTGCTGCCTCCAAGCCACAGGTGTCAAACTCCAGTCCTCGAGGGCCGCTGTCCTGCAACTTTTAGATGTGCCTCTGCTGCTCCACACCTGAATAGAATAATTAGGTCATTAAGGCTCTGGAGAACTGATCTACACAAGGAGGAGGTAATTAAGCCATTTCATTCCAGTGTTTTGTACCTGTGGCACATCTAAAAACTGCAGGACAGCGGCCCTCGAGGACTGGACTTTGACACCCCTGCTCCAAGCTTACAAGCTTCGGGCTCACAGAGCACTCCCACCCCACGACTCCCCCACTCAGCTCCTTCAGACTAGTCAGCAGCAATTAGCAAATACCTGATGGAACTGTGTACCAGCTGACCTCGATACAAGCTACTTCTCAATGCAACACTGGTAAAAAAAAAAAGTTAAAGGGTTAATGGAGATGATGACTTCCTCATGGAGTTTCAGAAAGAGCAGGATTTTTAGAGACAGAGGACCAATGTCAAGGAGATAAACTACTAAGTAAAAATTCTTTTAAATCATATCGGATATATTTAGTATTTTTATAACAACTAAAGTTAACAGTTAATTGCTGTGCTGCAAAATGGCACTAAGTACCTGAAAATACATAATACTGCTCCTTTAAGGACTGGTGCATTTACAGTTTTAGTGTTTGATGTCTGTTTACTTTAATGGGTTTAACTTGTTCTTATTACTGGTTCTATTTCCTGTATAATTCGCCTCTGTTCCTCCTCTGCAGGCACATCAGATCTGTTACTCTGTCCTCTGCCTCTTCTCCTACGTGGCGGCTGTGAAGGGGAAGGAAACGGAAGGAAAACCCAAGCTGCTCTCACCAAGACCCCTTCCCAGCTAGTCAACACTTCCTGCTCCCCTCCCTCCTCTTAACGTCCTTCCTCATCCTCGGTGTGCCTCTCTACTTGAACTTCATCTCTCTTTAACCAGACAATCCCCAAATTTAAATCTAAGCACACAATCCCTGCTCCCCCTCCCTCCTCCTGTATAAATATGAGCCTCTGATCCTTTATAGATCCAGTTGTGTAGACATGTTTGGTCCTTGATGTCGTGTAAATAACTCCAAACATTCTCCGTTGTTGTCCTGATGTTCCAAACCCAACTAGTTCCACATTTGCTTGCTCCTTGGAGTCGGAGAAGCAGTTCATCAGCTCTGTGTGAAGGCCTTGGCGACGCCAGGTCTGAGCCACAGGCTGCATGCAGGTCCTGTGCAGCAGCACAGCTCACCACCTCCTGCCCGCCTCCATACAGCTCTGTGTTATTCTGTGACGTGTGATTACTGTAAAGTTCCAGTTTGTCCAAGTTGAAACTGGTGAAGCATCCGGGAGACCCTGTTAGAGTGCAGTGACAAAGCAACTGCATCCTGCACTAGAGCACCGCATGTAAACTCTTCTTAATGGTGTTTGGTCCTAAAATACTTTCGGTGTTCTCAGATGTGTTCTCTTGCCCACCAGGCTGAATAACTGTTCTAGTTCTGCTGTAAAACTTCTCGTCTGTGCTCCTCTGGTATTAACTGCATGTTACTATAAGGATGAAAATAAATATTATATATATATTTCTATATATAGTATTTATTTAATATATGCATTTAGACTGTACATTTCTCTGGAAAAAAGTTACAAAATGTTGATTTGCTTGATGTGCAATACTTAATAAGTAGTTAGCCATTGCCAGAGTCGGGTTCTCTTGGCTCCCACAGGGTGAAGAATGTAAGATGTTTTTTTGTTTGTTTGTTTTTTTTTTCTATTGTGTGTTTACTGAATATACAGTGTGATATGACTTTTCAAAGTGTCCTCTATGGTTAATTATCGGTCAATCACAAGACAGAAAACTGAACATTTCATGGTGGTTTATCATTAAAGTTAGATTAACTTCCAACTTCAACTGATAGACAGAACATCCTCTGCAAGCAGAAAAATGGGTCTGTATGAAACATGGGCTGACTGGAGAGGAAAGCTTAGGAAAGCCAGCTCTATCTGCATTATTTGAAGGTTAAAATTTTTTAGAGCAGAAATGAGCTTTTTAAGTTTTGATTTGATGGACAGATTTATGGATTCACTTATGAAAAGCAGCATTTGAGAAGTGCAGCAGCAGTTTAATAAAGTAAGCATAAACAAAGTTGATTTTTTATTTAAAGTTTAATAAGCAGTTTTTACTTCCCCAATTTTCCATTTTTAGTCGTTTCTTGCTTCAGTTTTCACATTTCACCTGCTTTAACATCATCTCAATTATGCTTGTACTAGGACCAAAACAGAAGAAAAGATGCATCACATTCCTTGGTAGAAATAGTTTTGAATCCAACAGGAACTACAAGATTTTCACAATTTATACCAAGCATGTCCCCATCTTATTTTTGCTTAGACTTCTCTCAACCAATATCTGTTCATGGACTGAAAATGGAGGGATTTCTTACTTTTCTTAGCAGCAGAAAACTTGGGTACGAAACGAATGTATGAATTTATGAAGGGTTGAATTGACTCAGCTGCCCAGGCTTTACTTTATATTAATTAGTTTGAAAACCTCCCAATTTAAAAAGTACAAATGATAAAAATTTTTTGCTAGACATGAAATGGTAAATTTACTGTACATTTTTTTTCACCAGGAAGTGAGTTGCTGAATGTAAATGTTAAATTGTGATGAGCAGCCGGCAGAAAACCTGAGGGGGTTTTGGATCATGGAAATCAAAGTCAAATCCAGAATCCAAAACTACAGATGTAAAGACAGAACAATGACAGAAATCCAAATTTGGTCTCAAAATGACGTTTGTAATCAGATATTTGTCATGTGATCGACCCTGCAGACGTGTTCAAGCCAACATGTATAATCATGACCGACTCTGTGAGGAGATTTTGTCTTTAAGTTCTCTTTGTGTTCCATGACAGTGAAAAAGAGGCCCATTCCACAGTGTGTGTGTGTATATGAGTGAGTGCATGCGTGGTCACGTGGCGAACAGTTTCCTGATCAGCAATATATTGCTACAGTAATGTCACTGGAAGAGGTTTTATTTTGATCCTGACATGCTTGTATTTTTAGTAACTTAACTGTGCAAGGTAGAAATTTTAGGATGTCATTGAGAAGATGATGTTTCATCTCTACAACTGATCTGCGAATTCTGCTTTGGCTACAAAGTTTTTTTTTGTTTGTATTTTTTTTTAAAATCTGGAATATTACAATTCATCTCTGTTATTGTTCTCACTGGCTGAGAAAGAGAGGGAAACAGTAAGGAGATGCCAGGTGTAAGCATTCCAGTTTTTGGAGGTAAAAAAAAAAGGTATTTATAGATTATGTACAGCTTTGGCAATATAATAAAGTTGTCCTAAATGAAGCTGTTGTAATTGATTTTTTTTTGACAAAACACACTTAAATTTGTGTTGTTTTTTTGTAAGACGTATTGCAGGAAATGGTTTGAAACATGGCTGTTTAACTTCATACTAAACCCTTAAAAGTACAAATGGTACCACTTTGAGACCAGAGCTGCCCATAAATAAACTAAAACCAATTTCTTTCAAATTAGCTCTTACAAGAAAAATGTGGTATATTCATTTTTTCACTTTAAAAAAAATGTACCTGTGTGAATATAGTCACGGACGCACGAGAAACATGACGGCTTGTTTACAAAGACAGAAAAATGTGAACTTTGTTGCAATTAACTTCACATCTCAGGACATTTGTCAAAATATCTTTGTGATGCAAGGAATCATGATTTCTTTCAAAATAAAAGGGAACTCCTGCAAATCCTGTCAAAACATATGCTGCTGTGCTTTTTGATTTTAACATGTACTTTATGTTGTCAGACAAATTGGATTTAAGTGATTTCTTAATTCAACAATTGAAGGCTGAGAATAGAACGATTACATTTTTACATACGGCCTGGTAGGTTCGGGTAGTTATTTTTTTTCCCCTTGGAAAAAATTCAATCATTAAACACCTGCTTTTTGTCTGTAATTGGTTATTTTTGTTCAAAGATGTAAAAAGACACAGCACTAATTATATTTAATCTTTTCTTTTTTGCCAAATTTTTCTTACGGATATTTATCAGACAAAATACACAAAAATATTTATAATAAAAAAAATGTATGCCAGATATTTTAATCAGAACAGGGAATAACATTTAAAAATAAAAATAAATTAGAGCATATTTTATGTGAAATACCACATAGTTAGGTTTAATTAAAAAAACAAAACCTCCAAAGACACCTTTTAAATCTACAAACAAGGCGTATTCATCGTTGCATTGTTGCGTTGCACAAGTTTCAGGCTCCAATCTGAATATTAAATAGACTTTGCTTTTAGCTTACTATCTAATTCTGTCAGCACTTTTTAAGACCAATGTGTAGTTTTAATAGAAGTTTCAGATCCTAGAAGAGGCTTTAAGTCTTTCTATGTAAATGTGACCTTTTGTCCGACGCTCACGCGTCTCCGTGGACATTTCTGCGGACAATCCGGAGACGAGACATCACCTCGTCCCAGTCCAAGTAGGCACCCTCCAAGTGTCGCAGCCTGTCTGGCCTGCTGATGTAGCTCTTCCTGCCGTGCAGCAGACGCCAGTTGTCAAAGGTCACAATGTCACCTGGAATAAAACACGCAGGATCAGACATAAGAGTGTTTGCTGTTGATCTGAGATGGTATTGTGCAGGTAATGTATAACACAAACCAGAAAGGCTAAACGTCAAGAAGCTTAAGGTCAGGCATTATTTAAAGTTCAGGACACGGCAGAAACAAATCCGGTTTTATCCATCTAATAATGAGAAATTTTTTTATTATTTTTTTTTTTATAGGAGGGCAGTCCTTCAGTGCATACAGAGGTTACCAATGGGTTGGACGTTTACTGCTTGAAATAATGCTGTGGGAGCCAACAGATCCATCCTGCTGCACATTAATGTCCTGAATCTCAGCTGCTAGATGCAGCACAGATGCATGTCATGACTTTTGCTAGATATTGGTAACTTGATTTAGCCAGCTGTGACAGAGATGGCAGTGATGTTTTAATGTCACCGCGACCTCAACAATGACAAAGATGTTGTTCACCATGTTTACGACAAGCTGAAGCAGCCTGCAGAGCAACATCCTTCACTCTGAAAACACACTATCCTTGCTTTTTGTAAATCTCTACAGATTGTTGATTACAACACAAACTTACATTTATTTTCCTAAGATTTCTTGATAAATAAAGGTGAAAATGAATGGAGGTGCATATTTTTTTTAGCTATCTGAAAAGTGTGGTGTCCCTCTGCTGTCCCCTAATAAGACCCAGTGGAAAGCAACTGCCTTCAGACAATACCTGGATCATAATTTGTCTAAAGCAATCCAGCGTTTTTATTTTAAAAGTCTGAGCTTCTAGAAATGAGCAAAACTCACAATGAGAAGGTAGATATCATCTACAAAGTATCTCAGCACTGTGTTTGATAGTCAGTTAAAGTTCTGATTGTCAAGAGGAACCAACAGAGGATCTCTTTACTATGGAGACTTTTAATGGTTGTAATATTTTAATATTTGCTAAAAGTCTTTGAACCTTTTCCTTTATTTGTTAGACAATATACAGGAATAGTCTACACAGTATTGTAAATGTTTGCTCCCAGATCATTAGACTATTATATAACTCTATAGAACAAAGAAGTGGCTGGAAAAATGATCAGCCAGCATGAACACATACAATACATTGGTACTGTTGCCTTCAGGTCCGTATTATATTATGCCCAAGTCCAGAACTAATTGTTACTCGAAGTATTTTATTTTCTCTGCAATTAGGCTGTTGAGTATAGATGATGCCTACAGCTTTTGGTATTTTTTCATATGTACTTGTCTTGTGTTGTATTTATACAGCATATTTGTTTTCACAGAATTAATGAATTTGGTTAGTAGATTAATGTTTGAGATAAATGTATAGCCCAGTAGGCTACAAATAAATTCTCTATTGGGATCAATAGAGTCTGATTCTGAAACTGAATCTTTCAATGATCTATTTTGTGTTGGTCAGGTAAATAAAGTATATGTAAACTTTTCATTTTCAAAGTGACAGACTGACCTGGCTTCATGGTGTAGGTGACCACGTTTTCCGGTCTGTTCATGATGTCCACATAGGCCTTCAGGGCTCTATAGAAGGGCTGGACCTGATGTAAGGGGAGGTCCAGCACAGAGTCTCTGGTGGCGTTGTTGTAGTTTATTTTTGTGACTTTTCCCTCGGAGTCAACACTGATTAGAGATATTACAGACTTAGACTTTGACGAGTTTCGATGCTTAGAGCTGAAACAATTTTCTTCCAGGACATTATTTAACTTAAACTGTAATGTTTTTAAACATCCTGTTTTATACCTATATAAAACAGTACATAGGGAAATGTAGAGCTGCAGCTACCAAATATTTCAATAATCTATTGATTATTCTGAAGATTAAATTGGAGTCGATTTTGTACAATATCAAAAATGCAAAATAAAAATCAAACATATAACTAAATTCCTTTTATAAGTAAAATAAACTCTTTTTTTTGCCTGAAATGCAATAACAGTGACTATTTTCAGAGTCTTTATACTTTAGTTAACAATTCATCCATTTCTAGATTAATTGACAGTTATTTCAATAATCATGGAAGCTGAGCAACTGAGCAAATTTTGATTCTGATTTGTTTTCTGTCAAAGTAATTTATAATCACCTCAATGTTCACATGTTGGAATAAGCACTGTGAACCCGTGGATTTAAACAAATGGATCAAGACATCCTAAATTTTCATGAATTTTTCAGCCAAAGACTTACTGTATGTTGTGGTTCAAAATTCAAAGGCCCCTGAAGGCATCTTTTTTAGAGTCACAAAGAAAATACATCTCAGTTTTTAATATTTCTGAACAGCAGATGGCAGTGTCTCCATTCCAAATGAAATAACTGCACACACACAGTCTTACAGTTACAGGATGTACCACCAAATCAGATGTGTGTGTATTGTTAAACAGTCACCTGACGTCTCATCGGTACTTACTCGATGATCCGATTCTTGGACTGCAGCATGAAGTCGCAGTAGTCCGTCCCGGTGTCGGTGAAGTCCACACGGAGCGAGGTGAGCGTCCGGAAGGCCTCCGGATCTTCTCGCTGCAGCTGCTCAGCCATGTGGAAGCCGTCCACCACTTCGCTCTCCCCTCCTTCCTTTGCCTGGTTAATGCAGTGCAGGAACTGCACCTACAGCAGGCCGAGGCACACATGCCGAGCAAATGCTCCCTTTAAGGCTCTGAAGTCATGGAGGCCAAATGCCAAGACATGATTCATCGCTGATCCCGTTCCTGTTTAATCCTCTAAACGGCATTTAAGAAAGATTTTACTCACCCCAGGTGCAAAGTGTAAAGCTGGATAGTCTGTATGCAGGCTCAGCTTCCCTGAAGTGTACGCCACATTGTTTGCCATGGACTTGTCCTGGACCTGCCATGTATGCCTGAGGACAAAGATAACATTCATTAATAAACCCCACTATAATTATTCCACTTTGGCAACAGAAGATCAGCAACGACAATTAGGCAGCGAGGAGAAAAGGATGAGATGAGATGAACTTCGGAGGGATCCCTGAGGGGAAACCGGGCAGCTTCACAGGAATGCTCAGACTGTAGACTCTTAAGTAGATCCTTCATTGAGATGCAGCATGAGTCGAGCGCTAATGAGCTAAAGTTATCTTCAATGTTCTGTTTGTACGCCTCGTTCTGGACGAAGCTCGAGTCATTACCAACTTCTCTCATGGCAGACTCTTAGTTTTCGTCTACCAACTTCTCACTTCCTGCAGAATGAGATCATCTCCTGCTGGTGGAAGAGCTTTCTGATTCAAACTTCAGTTGCAGCTGAGTGCACCAGGATATTCCTCTGGAAAGATGGAATACTTGTAGTTTGTTTTCCTTTTCTCTGTCATCAAACTATCAGCCCTGCAGCAAGTCAAAGTGATGAACTGCTGTGATTGAAAAAGGCTAAGAGACAGTCACTAAGCTCAACTTTGGAGTCAATATGAACCAAAGCAATAGATGAATGACTCGTGCATACGGTCTCTATACATCTGTGCTTAAAAAGGTTGATTTCCTTTTGAATGTAGAGAAGTTTGCATGCACTCATCATAAGAGTAAATAATTAAGACACATTTCATCTATTTTCTTCAACATGGAATAATTTTCACCTTAAAAAAACAAAACTTAATGCACAGGTTCTCTAGTCAACTAAGGTTCAAACAAAATCACTATAGAGCATAGAGTATGCAATAATCCCCACTAATATCTGGTTAAACTGTAAAAATAAACATGTCTTTTCTCCCTGCATAATTCTGCCTGGATATTTGATTGCTCTTCCTATCAGAATTGGTCAAGTTTGTTAAAACTGGTTGTTTTCTTAGAACAGTTTCTAAAGACCAAGGGAGGGATAAATACTCACAGCCCATAAGTATTACTATTAACTTAACATTAAATTTAACCTTGTGCACCCAACTGTAATTGTTAAAAATATTTCAAGGTATTTGTTGTAAAAGCGATCCAGCCTTTCAAAAAAGTAGTATGAATAAATAAAAGCCCTACATTTTTGTAATATTAGCACAAATTGGTGTTGATTAAATTTAAAATTCTCCACAACCTTTATTCTTAGTCACAGTGCTGAATGTGCTTCCAGTAAACAGTCTTACCCGTAAAACGTCAGCCTGAGATATCCAATCCTCTCAGCCAGTCTGGCCACTTGACCTTGCTCTGCAGGCGCCCCCTTTAGGTGCACGATACCAACTCGCCGCAGGGCCAGGAGCCAGGCGAGCGCAGCCCCATCGTCATGGAGAACTTCCTGGAAGTCAGCTTGGGGAATACGCAGCGTCGCGTCCCAATAATAACGCTCTGAAATGCAAACACATTATGGTTTTTACCCCTAAGCTGCTCCATAGAAACTACAGCTGGTAGCATTCACGTTGATGTTTCTTTATTGCATTCTTTGTGTCTGTTAGGAACCAGTTTTGGGTTCTTGTTAATAAAAGAGAAGCTTTATTTTCCAATGGACTTTTAATCCAGGACACAACCGTAAATCTAATCACAGACAAACACCATTCAGAAATCCTCCATGTAAGTTGGACTGTGTTGATAAGATGGAGCACAGCTGTCCAGATGTGCAGCACATGTTGAATTCAGGCATTATAAAACATCTGACGTCTAGTTATCTTGTTTACTGTGAGAAAAAGACTTCTGCTAGACAAACATTTTTAGATAGACACTTTCTTTTTTCCAGTTTTCTTGTCCTAAAAACTTTCTTTTGCATTTGACAAGATCAACTATGACGGTTTGTTTTATTCTAGAAAGGAAGTAATTTATCTCCAAATCCATTACTGCATCCTTTGCTTATTGGAGCTGAATAATATTCTAAACTCTGCTGCTCACTTGAAGATGAATGGTTCTCTGAAAAGTAAAAAAAAAAAAAAGTAAAAAAAAACAGCACGTCTCCATAAGACAGACAGAAATGGAAAGAATCTTCCCATTGCTCTCCACCCAGCTGGCTTCACTCCTTTTTCCATGCAGCCTCCCTCCAGCGACTTCCAAAGGAACAGCTGCTAAGTACATTTGTGGGTAGGGGGATGGGGGGGGATTTCACACGAAGTGTGTACCTGTCTGATGTTTATGGCGCCTCCTTGTGTCTCTTAAGTAACCGCTATGCTCAAAACAAAGCTTAATAAAGCTGCAGCACAAAGCAGCCTACAAGAACTAAACCGAGGATTTGACAGAGTCAGAATGTTCCTGCTGAAACCCAAGCATGATTTATTCTCATGAGAAGTGTCCAAAACCACCAAAGAAAATACGCCTGTTTGCTGAGGCCTGTGAAAATTTAAAGACGCAACAAAACAACTTCAAGTGGTGATTTTATTGCCTTGTTTTTTAAAACCAGTGAGGCGCGAAGACCGATGCTACACGAGTCAGGAGCACGGTGGTCATCATGACTCGCAGACCTCCCTCCAGGCTGTTGTCACAAATGATCAGTTACTGGCTTCACAACTCACTCACTTCAAGGATCTGCTGCCTGTTAAAACATGTCATGAGGATGGAGGCAAACAGAGAGAGCATGGGAAACCTGGGCAAAGGTCAAACCTGAATGCTATAATTAATTGGGAAACGTGCACAGGCATAGCAGTGCTTCAGTTTTTTCACTTCAGGACGTCGATCTTTACAGAAAGCTTCTGGCTCGGGTTGTAGTCTTCCTGTACGTGTTCAGTCCCAGCAGCAGCTCAGCACAAATCTCATTCTGAAACTTGTCACGCTCACCATTATCAGGACAGTTCACCATGTGCCTGCTGGGCTGAACAAAAGATGAGAACCTTGCTTGAATGTCTACCGTCTAATCATGTAATCAGAGACGCACAGCAGCTTGTTTACGATTGGGAGAGTTAATCACAAATGTTAGATATGTGAGGTGAAAAGAAAATAACGAGGGCCTTTTAACCTAAACAGTGAAAAGTTCAGAATCGGGTCAAGTTGTAAACAGATGAAACTAAAAGTACAATCATGTGTGGGCTGTGTGAAAGCAGTTTTATGAAGCGTGGATGACGAATTTAATGCTAAAAAGAAAGAAAAAGATTGCGGGATAAACAGCGCCATGAAGACCAAACTCAGACTACTAGTTTTATATTCTACAAATCTGGCCTTTTAGGATGAGAGCCAGGAATTAAGTCATTAAAAGTGCACTGAAGGAAAGTAGCATGTGGAAAAATATGCTACGGTCAAAATGGTGACTTTTTGGAATACAAAAAGCTAACCAATTCAAAAATACCTTGAATTTGAAAGTGACATTAAGTAAACACATCCTGAACAAGTTATCCTCATCATGAAACATGGTGGTGGCAGAACCATGATGTAGGAACTCGGGTGGGACAGGGATGTGAGTCATAGTTGATGGCAAGATGGATGGAGGTATCAAAAATGGAAATACTACAAGAAAACTGTTAGTGGCTGAGGCAGAAAAGTCCACAAAGAATTGGATTACATTTGGTTTTTGTTAAAAAATAACTTCTACCTTCTGATTTTAGTTGGAAATGAATTCTGAGGTTAAAATTTGTACTATCACGTAATATATTATGATTTTATAAATCTGATGTCCATAGCATAATATATTACCTGATTAAATTTTTCATGACAATCCCCTATTTCGATTGTACGTAATATGTACGTATATGTATGTAATATATGTATAATTTTTAATCGTAATAAAACTTTCATCACCACAATTCACAACAGAACTGCTGGACAGCTCCTTAGATCTTTATGTTATCAGAAACTTCTACGTTAGCTCGAGGAGCAAAACAGCTGGATGAATTTGACTTGCAGGCAGTCAGAAAGATGGACATGGCAAATAATATTTCAATACGTTATTTTAACTTATATTTTATAATAATTGAAAAACAGATTTGATTTTTTAAAGTATATATGTAGAGTTTAAAAGATGTATGGGATTAAATTTTGTTATTTTTGCATTTTTTTCCCTCATTCTCTTTCCAACTTTCTGAAGCCTCCCTAGCGCTCCCCAGAGACCAGGGCTCCCATTTTCAAAAGAATTACTCTAGAACTTAAAATCCAAATAAAAACGAAAAACTCTGTAGAGACATAATCAACTGTGGAGAGATATGAATACTTTAGTAAAAGACATGATGTTCTTGGAAAAAAAAAAAAGATTCACTGGATGTTGTGCCTCCTCCTCACCAGTCAAACACAGTCTATGCTTGTTTCTCAGAGCACTAAAAATATTTGACCCGATGCATGTCCTTAAAGTAATTCTGAATTCAGTAAAGTTATCTCAGAGAAAATGTTCTTAGACACACGCATGTATTAAAATATATACTGACGTGACAGTGCAGGATCACCAGAAACGCCATGAAAAATTCAATAGTTATCCAGGCTTAATTTTAGT